>NC_133666.1:684971701-685272701 GCF_037893015.1 Macrotis lagotis
GTTGGAATGGCCAGAGCTGAACAGAAGGTTTGATCTTCAAATACAGGACTCAGGTGAAGCATAGAGATTGGAGAAGAAGGGGAAAATATGAGGGACTTAATGATGATGAACTGCATGTATTCCTGCATAGAAAAATGACACTGATAATACTCATATGAACCTTCTCAATTAACAGAGCAGGTAGAAGGAGCTTTTATAGATGAAGCACAGGAGAGAGCTGAATTTGAAGATAAAATATGGTGTAAAAATGGAGTCAATAGGAAAAAGGGAAATGTAATGGGAGAAAGAAAAAGGAGAGGGGGAGTAGGCCAAGATATTTGATATAATAAGATTTTTCTTTATTACCATGAGCTATTGCAATGATATGGAAGGGGGGAAGGCAAGGGGGAATGAGGGAATCTTTGCCCTCATCAGAGGTGGCTAGGAGAGGAAATAGCATATATACTCAATGGGGTATAGATATCTGGAGTAAGAAGGAGAGAAGTGGGACAGGGGGAAGGGGGGAGATGTGAGTGATGGAGGAGAGGATGGGCCACGGGGGGAGAGTGGTCAGATATAACACATTTTCTTTTTTACTTCTTTCAAGGGGCTGGGATTGGATGCCCTATCCAGGACCATAGGGCCAGGAGGATGCTGGGCTTAAGGGGTGGTATAGGGGCTCGGGGCCTCGACCCTAGGGCCAGGGATCTGTCTGCTGCACTACTCAGCTACCCTACAGCAGAGTCAGAGTGAAAGGAGAGAGAAAATATAGATCACAGTAGTAGAGAAGTATGAATAGAGGGAGTTGGGATCAGCAATGGCAATGATAGAAAAATATGCAAGTAATTTTTTTGATGGACTTATCCTAAAGAATGTGATCCACCCACGACAGAGCTGGTGGTGTTGGAATACAGACTGAAGCACATATTTTATTATTATTATTTTCTGGTGGGTGGTACGGGGCAAATGGGGCTGGGTGGCCTGCCTGGGGCTGCACAGTTGGGTGATTGCTGGGTGTCTGAGGCCGGATTTGGACCTGGGTGCTCCTGGCTCAAGGGCCAGTGGTCTGTCTGCCACCCAGCCACCCCTACTATTATTATTATTATTATTACTATTTTATTTTATTTTGGGTCTTTTTTTGTTTTTTATAGGGCAAGGGGGTTGGGGTGGCTTGCATGGGGCCACACAGCTGGGTGATTGTTGGGTGTCTGGGGCCAGATTTGGGCTTGGGTGCTCCTGGCTCCAGGGCTGGTGTTCTGTCCACTGTGCCATCTGGCCATATCTACAATTATTATTATTTAATTTTATTTTTTTCTCTCCCCTTTACTTTATTGCTTATACAGGTCTATATTTTCTTGGGGGGAGGAAGTATTATGTTTACTCTTAAACAAGAATATTTTAGTAATGTATAAAAAACATTTGTACAAAATAAGAATAAATAAATTAATTTAAATTAAAAAAAGAAACTGAGGCAGGCAGAGGAGAAGCAATTGTCCAGGATTCCACAGCTGACATGAATCCCTGGTAGGATTTGACTCTACTCTCTCTGATTCCAGGTTAGTGATCTATTTACTCTACCACCCAGCTGCCTAGAACATTCGATCTTTATCATCATTATTATTATTAATTAAATATTTTATTTATTTTTCCAATTACTTGGAGTGATAATTTTCAATGATCTTTTTTTTTTTGCAAGGTTTTGAATTTTACATTTTTCTCCCTCCCTCCTTTCCATTCCCACCCTTCCCTTGAAAGAAAGCAATCCAAGATAGGCCTTACATGTGCAATCATACCCAACATAGATCCATTAGAACCTTAGATCTTGAAAGGAACCTCATGGATCATTCTCCTAAACCCTTTGTTTTAAAGTAGAAGAAAATGAGGTCCTGAGAGGAGACTAGAGTGACTTGTCCAAATGAACATGCCTAGCCCCCAATTCTTCTGTCTTCAAGGTCAGTGAGCTTGCTGCTGGTCTACAGGTGCTTCTCCTCAACCATCATGTAATATGATCAGCATGTCTGATCTTGATTTCCATTAGACTGCAGAGTCAAATTTGGGGGCCAGCCTCAGCCAGTCTGTCTCTCTCCTCTGACATCCCTGACCTTGTTTTTGAATGCTTAATTAGCCAAGACAGAAGTTCATGCAATTCAGTATTGCAAGTCCCTTTGCTGCTGTCCTTTCTAAGTGTTGGCTACACAATTGAGATGACCTGAAGTTGCTTTTTAAAAAAATCAGCACCTGGAAGAAGCCCAGTTACGTAGGTGACTGTGGCCTTTAGATGTGGTCAAATGCTACTGTAGGTTTTATTCCCTAGCCGAGAATTTAATAGCCATGCTTTCATGGAAGGGCTGGATGACCTCAGGCAAAGCATTTCGCCTTCCTGTGACTCAGGTTCCATCCCTATAAAATGAAAGAGTTGGACTAGCTGGGCCCAAACTGGATTAATCCAATAGGCATTTAGGAAGTATAATATTCATATGGGCAAGTCGTTGTTCTAGACATTAAGGGCTCACAGGTAAAGTGAAAACCAGTCCCTACCATCCAGGAGCTTAAATTTTCCTAATAGGATGCAAATTCCTAAACACACAAGTATTTGCAAGATCACTTGAGGAGGTTCCTCTCGGCTCTTAGAGTTTATATTACATATTCCATGTTCTACCATAGAGCCTTACTTTGATGCTTCATCTTGGCATGGATGTGGCCCAGTTATTCAAAGATTAAGAGAGCAGAGCTTGGGGCAGCTAGGTGGCACAGTGGATAGAGCACTGGCCCTGGAGTCAGGAGGACCTGAATTCAAATTTGACCTCAGACACTTAATAATTATCTAGCTGTGTGGCCTTGGTCAAGCCACTTAACCCCATATGCCTTGCAAAAAACCTTAAAGAGAGAGTGAGAAAGAGAAAGAGAGAGAGAGAGAGAGCACAGAGCTTAGGTTTCTTCAGTTTCTACTATATAAAAAAAACCAAATGAACCAAAGAGAATAATTTAAAGTCTTTGCATCAGGTCCTTTCTGAGGACCAGTCTCATCCTCCATAAGCTGGCCAGTTGGTTATGGATTCTTTGACCATGACAACCTTTGAAACAAGGAAAACTACAAAATAGTCTTTAGTCCTGAACAATCCTTTTATATTTCTGCTGTGTTTACAATGGGGGCCAAAAGTAAAAAAATTCACTCAGTTTGATAACCATTAATATGGCTATGTTATATTAATATTTAATTATACAACATTAATACAATCACATAATATTACATATTATATAACATTAATATGTAATATATTAAGTATTATATATGATCATCTATGTAATATATGATTACATATATGCATATTATATAATGTAATGTGATATATATTAAATGAGTAGTAATGTAATATAATATAATAATATTAATGTAAAAAATTAATTGGTCTCTAAATGTGAGACCCTTGTCCAATGACCAATGAGGGATGGGTTAGCTACAAGAGAGGAATCATATTCATCATGATGTTCTTAAAACTGAAATAAATGAATGATTAAACAAAAAAAAGTGTTTAGTATGTACGTGCTCTCTTCAAACCCTGTGCTAAGGGCTGAGGATAAAAACAGAAAAGCAGAGACAGTATCCACTCTTCAAGAATCTCACAAAAGGGAAGACAGTACATGGGAAAGCTTTCATCTGCAAATCAGATGGAAAAAGCCCATGTTCCTTAGGATCAAAGGCAAAGCACATGGTACTCCATCTTCCAATAGACAAAAGGAAAGTGCAGCTAAATAAAAGGATGGATCAAGAGGTAGATCAAAAGATTTGGAGGGAATGGTTTAATGGGCATTCAAAGACAACAAGAAATGTCATTTTGTGGGGCATTTGGTCATACTGTATTGCGACTCCTAAAATGTGTTTGTGAAAAGACAACCATGACAATAATTGCAGTTTGTGCATCCTTGTCACAAAGGATGGGGAGAAAGAGAAGCTTTATGAAGAAGTAATGAACTCAACCCCATTGCCTTAAATAAAATAAAATAAAATAAAATTTTAAAAAATTTAAAAAAAAGAACTAGCAAGCCTCTTCCACTGAAGTCCAAATATTCATTGGTTAGTTCAATGAAAAGATGAGAATAATCAATAGCGGGGGGAAAATATGTTGGGAAAAACCTGTAGGCTATACAAAAATCCTTACCTATAAGATCATGTATATTTTTTTTTGAGAAAAGAAACGGTAGGTGTGGAAAATGGTGAGCACCAAGTAATACAAAAGCTGAAACTTGTTATTGGAAGAATGGTTTGTTACTAATGTGGGAGTTACCCCTAAATTAGTTGTCTAGTTATAATCAGATTATATCAATTTAGAGGAAAGATTAAAATGAATACATCGTTATTGAGGTAAAAATTTAGAGATAAGAAGTAGAATTAAAATAATTCAATTCTGATTAAAACATGTAATTGATATTCAAAATAAGAGTAATAGAGAAGAAAAACTTTATGCAGAAGTTTAGCCAATAAATAGAACAAAAGTACCTAAAACTACCATATTCAGTAAATACTTGGCCTTCTGTTGTTCAGTTGTGTCTGATTCTTTGTGAATTCATTCAGTGTTTTTTTTTGGGTAAAGATACTGGAATGGTTTGCCATTTCCTTCTCCGGCTCAATTTATAGGTAAGGATACTGAGACAAATAGAATTAAATGATTTGTCCAGGGTCATACAACTAGTAAGTGTCTGATGTCAGATTTGAACTCAGGAAGATGAGTCTTGTTGAGTCCAAGCATTGCTTTCTATCCAGTGCCCCCCATAGGAAGGTATTCTGGGACTGATACACTCATATATACAGTTCATGAGATGAAAATGACTTTTATAAGCAATATTCCAAGGTAAAACTCATCTTTATCATTATACAATTGACTCAACAGTAGAGTGAATATAAGACCCCAGACGATAGATTCAGTAGAACAAGCATTGTCTTAAAAACTTTCTCCATTGTGTCAGCCATGGTCCAGATATTCCTAAGGACTTGGAACTTGTTTGGATTCAGAGCTGATCCTAGAGGCCTGAGTCTTTTATTTGTTGTTCCAGCACAGTGTCAGAATGTTGGTCCTGGAGTCAGGAAGACCTGGGTTCAAATTTGGTCTCTGACACTTCCTAGCTGTATGTCTCTAGAAAAGTCTTTTAATCTCTGCCTGCCTTGGTTTCCTACCTCAGTTGTAAAACAGAAACCATAACAGCATCTCTCTCCCAGGGTCATTTTAAGGATCAAAGGAGATAATATTCATCAAGTGCTTAGTACCTAGTAGATGCCTAATAAATTCTTGTCTTTCCTTCCCCCCCACCATTGGAACTCACATCTGAATATATAGCCCAGGGGCTGGCATACACAGATGCTTGATAACTGCTGATATCAACATGCCTTCCCTTTAAAATTATCTCTAATTTTTTCTCCTGCCTATAGCTTATCTGTTCATAATCTTTCACATTTTGACTGTAAGCTCCTTGAGGGCAGGGACTGTGGTTTGCCTTTCTTTATATCCCTAACATTCAACTTCTTAAATGCTAATTGATAGACTAACTGACTGCCTGGTTTAAGCTCTGGCCGGACTCTGAGGCCAGATCTCCATATCCATTACATTTTAATAATCAAATGAGAGATTGTGAAGCACTTGGTATGGTCCTTGCCATAGGTTTAGTCATTTGTTTATAAGGCAGTTAGATGATGCTCCAAAGTTAGGAAGACCTGAGTTCAAATCCAGCCTTTGACTTTGGACAAGTCACTTAACTTTGCATAACATTCAGTGCCATCTCCAGTCATCCCAACTCCTATCTGGTCACTGGACCCAGATGGCTCTGGAGGAGAAAGTGAGTCTGGGGACTCAGCACAGCCCCCCCCCCCACTCAAATCCAATTCATATGCCTGTCATGGCATCACCTCGCAGAATGAAGGACAAACATTATGTTAATATGTACAATGTTCTCTTGGTTCTGCTCCCTTCATTCAGTGTTAGTTCCTGTAATTTGTCCCATGTTTCACTAGAGTCCTACCATTCATGGCTTATGGAAAAACAGTATTCTATAACATTCAAGTACCACAACTTGTTCAGTCACTCCCCAATTGATGAGCATCCTCTCAATTTCCAATTCTTTGTCTCTATAAAAAGAGCTGCTATGAATACCTTGGAACATGTGGGATTTTCCCCATTTTTTGGTGATTTCTTCTGGATATAGGCCTAGTATTGCTATTATTGGGGCAAGGGTGTGATCAGTTTTATTGCTCTTTGGGCATATTCCATTTTGCTCTCCAGAATGGTTGGATCCATCCAACTCCACCAGAAATGGATTAATGTCCCAATCCTCCCACAACCTCTCCAACATTGATCATTTTCTCTTTTTGTCATTTTATACAATCTGATAGGTGTGAAGTGGTACCTCAAAGTTGTTTTAATTTGCATTTCTCTAATCAGTAATGTTTTAGAGCATTTTTCCTATGATTGTACACAGTTTTCATTTCTTCAATGGAAAATTGCCTTTTCATTTCCTTTGACCATTTATCAATTGGGGAATGACTTGTAACCTTATATATTTGATTCAGTTCTCTATATATTCTAGAAATGAGACTTTTGTCAGAACCTCTTAATGGGTGATCTCTTGACTTGTGCAAGTATTGAATTTTAGTGAGGCAGATAAAGTTCTCAGTCTCACTCTCTCTTCTAGGCCTCAGTTTTCCCCCCAATAAAAGGCCAGATGAGGCTGCAACAAGCCCTCCCTTGGGTCCCTGCCTCTCTGCAATCTTGGTTTCCCCCAGTGGTCCTGACTCCACCAGCTCCCAGGCCAGTAGGAAATCCAGTAGGAAGACAAGGTCAAGATTGGTGATGGTCTGAGATGCAGTGGATGACCTTGGCGTCTTCTGTGTCTGACCAAGCTCTAAGGGTTCCACAGCACCTTCTTCAACGACCTACAAGGTTGGAACAGATTGTTCTCAGGAGAAGTCTTCACAAGCTTGGGGCAGAGACCCCCCCCCAAAAAAGCACTGATGAGTTTGAAACCTGTCAGTTACCCCCAACCCAGTTTGGTCAGTTGGCCAAGACAGTTTTAGCAGATGTGGCCATGTAGATGCTAGAGCCTCTTGGAGCCAATGGGGAGAGACAATGGGGTGACAAGCGAATGCCAAAGGTGGATGAGCAGTCCTGAAGAGGCCCGAGTCCTCCCTGCTTCCTAGAATACACATGTGATAGAAGTAGAGAAAGCTACTGAATTCAGCCCCCTCATTTTGCAGATGAATGAAGAAACTGAAACACGAAGAGGAGCAATCCTTAGAATGATGATAAATAAACTCCCAACACTGGCTCCATTCATCCCATACAACAAACACAGCCCCTCTTTCTAGTACAAATACCAGCTGCTTGGATGGTAAGTGAGGGCAGGGGCTGTCTTTTGCCTCTTTTTGTATCCCCAGAGCTTAGCATGATGTCCAGATCAGAGTAGGCATTTAATAAATGTTTATTGAACCACTACTGGGTCCATACTGTGAAGAGATGATAAAAAAAAAAAGGGTAAAAACATCACTTGTACAAAAATATCCATAGCAGCCCTGCTTGTGGTGGCAAAGAATTGGAAATCAAGTAAATGTCCTTCCATTGGGGAATAGCTTAGCAAACTGTGGTATATCATGGAACACTATTGTTCTATTAGGAACCAGGAGGGCTGGGAATTCAGGGAAGCCTGGAGGGATTTGCATAAAGTGATGCTGAGCGAGATGAGCAGAACCAGAAAAACACTGTACACCCTAACAGCAGCATGGGGGCAATGATCAACCCTGACGGTCCTGCTCATTCCATCAGGGCAACGACCAGGGACAATTTGGGGCGGTCTGCGATGGAGAATACCCTCTGTATCCAGAGAAACAACTGAGGAGTTTGAAGCAAGACCAAGGACTGTTACCTTTAATTGTAAAAAAAAGTTATCGTATCATGTAATCTTGCTGTCTCTTGTACTTTATGCTTTTTCGTTAAGGATATCATTTCTCTGTCATCACATTCAATCTGGTTCACCGGAGAACATGGAAACAAAGTAAAGACTGTCAGACTGGGGTGGCTGGGTGGTGGATAGAGCCCCGGCCCTGGAGTCAGGAGGACCTGGGTTCAAATGCGGCCTCAGACACTTCATAATGACCCAGCCGTGCGGCCTTGGGCAAGCCACTTAACCCCATCTACCTTGAAAAAGAAAAAGACTGACCGGCTGCTTCTGCGGGGGGAGGGGAGGGAAGCAAGATTGGGGGAAATATTATAAAGCTCACAGTCAATGACATCTTTGGGCAACAAGAAACGTTTATCGGCTCCACAACCGGGGCATGCGCGGAGCCGGGAGGCGGGCTGCAGGGGAGGGAGGCGCGGGCCGCCGCCAGGGGGCGCCTGTGACCCGCCCGAGAGCGCGTCCGCGCCGGTTTGTCCCCGGCCGCCGGCCGTCCCGCGTCACCCGTGCCCTGGGCGACGGCCCGCCGGGCGGGGCCGGGGCGGGGCCGGGGCGGGGCCGGGGCGGGGCCGGGGCGGGGCCGGGCGGAGCCGGGGCCGCGGAGCGGGGCCCGGGTCGGGCTCGTCACGGCCCAGCCTGGCCTAATGTGGAGCGGGAAACCGGGGCCTAGTCCGGGAAACCGGGGCCGGGGGGGAGGGGGGGCCCGGGGCCTAGTCCGGGAAACCGGGGCCTAGTCCGGGAAGCCGGGGCCTGGGGGGGGCCTAGTCCGGGAAACCGAGGCCTAGTCCGGGAAACCGGGGCCTGGGGGGGGCCTAGTCCGGGAAACCGGGGCCGGGGGGAGGGGGCCCGGGGCTTAGTCCGGGAAACCGAGGCTGGGGGGGACGGGCCTAGTCCAGGCGTTACAGGGCGGGAAACCGGGGCCTGGGGGGAGGGGGGCCCGGGGCCTAGTCCGGGAAACCGGGGCCGGGGGGGAGGGGGGCCCGGGGGCCTAGTCCGGGAAACCGGGGCCTAGTCCGGGAAGCCGGGGCCTGGGGGGGCCCTAGTCCGGGAAACCGAGGCCTAGTCCGGGAAACCGGGGCCTGGGGGGGGCCTAGTCCGGGAAACCGGGGCCGGGGGGAGGGGGCCCGGGGCTTAGTCCGGGAAACCGAGGCTGGGGGGGGACGGGCCTAGTCCAGGCGTTACAGGGCGGGAAACCGAGGCCCTGGCGTCCTGCCCAGATACAGCCGGGGAGGGCCGGGGAACTGTGCAGATGGGGAACCCAGGCCAGGCCAAGCCAGGGACCGTACAGGCGGGGAAACAGAGGCCCCGAGAAGTTAGAGGTTAATCTTGTAGCTCTGGGAGGGACCCCCCAGCCCGGGCCCCCGCTTTACAGCCGAGAGGCTAAGGCAGTCGGAGGGTTGTAATTTAGGATTCAGTCTCGGCAGAGGTGGCTGAGCCCAGTTGTGGCATTCTGTAGAGGAGACTGAGGTCCAGGGAGATGGAGGGGCCTAAATCTAGACTTGTGAGGAATGTTAAACTCCCTCGTTTTACAAGGGAGGAAACTGAGGCCCAGGGAGAGAAGCAGCTTGGCCACATCCTCCAGGGAGGGCCGGAGTAGGGCACAGAAGAAGCGCCCATTCTGCCACTCATCTCGCTGCGCCTCGGTCCCTGCATTGACCTCACTGGCCTTGGAGGGTCATTTCAGTGCCCGAGCGGACGGTGTTGAGGAGGCTGGTGCCATGGGAATGGCTAGCGTAGACGTTGGCATCAAAGAACCTGAGTTTGCTCTTTCTTTACTCAATATGGGCCTTTATGAAGCTTTAGACAATTAGGAAACTTAAATACTCTTAAGGTAATCCCAAAATGTTGAGGTGAGTCCTTTGAAATGACAAAAATCTTGATTTTTGTATTAAAATCCAAACCCGCTGTGGCCTGCGCTGCATTGTTACTGTTGTTTTTCACACTTTGGGAAACTTCCCATCGCCACTCAGCCAGTGGCAGGATGGCGGCGGCCTCCTGCCTTCTGGTCAGCCAGAGCCAGGTCTGGTGGGAGGAGGAGGAGGAGGAGGAGGAGGGGGCCTCCAGACCCTGTTATTACCCGTGCCATACCTAACAATGGCAGCTTATTATGTGGAATTCACCATGGTCAGGGTAAAAGAAAGGTAAATAGGCCTTCCTCCCATGAGAGTTTTGTCAGTTTGTGGCAAAGGAAGTTTATTAAAGCTTAAAACTCCTCTAAGACTTTCAGGGCGCCATATAGAGGCACCTCGGAATTCATTGGTCCAGAGAACTCCCGGAGGAGACGATCCCTCCAGCAGTGCTGATCAGGCCCTTCTTTGCCAAAGAAGAAGCAGGGCTTAAAGAGAGAAAATTGGTCTCAGTGTCTGTCTCCGATCAATATGGGAAATGCGGTTGGGGGATTTTCTTTTTTTTTTTTTAGTTTTTTTTTGCAAAGCAATGAGGTTAAATGACTTGCCCAAGGCCACATGGCTAGATAATTATGAAGTGTCTGAGGCAGGATTTGAACTCAGGTGCTCCTGACTCCAGGACCAGTGCTCTATCCACTGCTTCACCTAGCCACCCAACTGGGGGATTTTCTAAGCATCTTGATGCTTAAGACATGTCTCTAGCTGAATAATACTCAAAGAGAATAAATACAAAGAAATATAAAGTAGTTTGGGAGGGAGGGTACTGAGATTTGTAACTATCAGAAAATGGTTTGTAGAAAAAGGGGTGCTTAAGCTAATTCTGTGAGGCAGAGGGGAAGAGCCCAGGGAATGGCCAGTGCAAAGGTCTGGAGACTGGAGATGGACTTTTGGCTGGATTGAAGAGTACTGGGTGAGGGGATGTGGCATCCACTGAAGATGGAAAGGCCTAGAAGTTTACCTGACAGGCAACAGGAAGGCACTGGAGTTTCTTGAGTAGGGGCCTGGCATAGTCAGATCTTTATCTAAGGAAAATCACTTTGGCAGCTGGAAGCTAGAAGGAGGGAGACCAGTTAGAAAACTTTGCAGTAAGGGGCAGCTAGGTGGCACAGTCGATAAAGCACTGGTCCTGGAGTTAGGAGTACCTGGGTTCAAATGTGGCCTCAGACACTTAATAATTACCCAGCTGTGTGGCCTTGGGCAAGCCACTTAACCCCATTGCCTTGCAAAAACCTTAAAAAAAGAAAAAGAAAAAACTTTGCAGTAATTCAGGTAAAATCTAGAGGATCTGGGCTCTGGGAGTGAGAGGTGTGGTCCAGGCAGGAATGTCAGAACCTAATAAAGGATTGATTGGCTGTGAGGGATAAGGGAGATTGAGAAATTGAGGATGATACTGAGGTGACAGCTCTGGGAGACTTAACAGTGGACTTAACAGTGGTCAAACCTTGGACAGAGAAATTTGGAAGAGGATGAATGTGGAAGCAAAGAGATGAAGTTCTGTTCTGGAAATGTTGAAATATCCCTGAGCTCCTAGCAGCCATATGACCTTGGGAGAGCCCCTTCATCTCTTGGGCCTCGGTTTGCTTCTCTGTAAAATGAGGGCAATGGACTAGATGCCCTCTGAGGACCTGAGAGGCTGGTCCTTGACTTTCGACTCCAGTCCAGGGTTTGGAGTTACTGGCCAAGCCTTTTGTTCACCATTCTCTTAGGGCTGAAAGACACTCTTTCAACCTCAGTTTTATCAAGGAGGAAACTGAGGCCTAGAGAAGGCAAGTGACATCCCCCTAGTTGCAGGAGTAGTGACTCCAGACTCAGCACCCTGACCACAACATCCTGCCTCCTCCCTCATGATCTCTGGTACTTATCCTTGGAGGGCCTGGGTCACCTTTTCTGTAGTAGAATGGAGTTTAGAGCAGATGGTGCCTCCAGTTTTTCCACAGGACCCTGTGACAGCAAGTGGGAAAGAGAACCCAGAAGAGAGTTAGGGAACTTGAGTTGGCTTGGTATTTTTTTAAAGTATTTTTATAACTATTTCAATAAAATTAGTTTCCTTTGTAAACCCAAATAGTTTGTTATACATTTAAAACCAGAACTGTATTAAGAGGTCCGTGCACTTTACCAGAATAACTGCCAGTCATTCGTCCAGTACAGACTTTTGAAAGCAGAGCTATCAGGTCTGACCAGAATCATAATAAAATCCAATTGGGAGATGTTTTAACAAACAAAAATACAACTCAACACAGCTAATGTTCACTTAGGTTTTTCTAAGCCAAAATGGGGCTGCTGGGATCATTTCTGTTTGAGTTGGACCACACAGTTCTAAACCTTCTCTAGTTTGGCACAGAATGTCAGAGCTACAAGGGTTTGTTCTGAGTGTTGCCCAGTAGTAGCAGGTAATCATCACTTCTCTCCATGTAGCAGTTTTCTCATCTGTAAAAGGAACAGGATTGGAAGACATGATCTCCAAGGGCTCTTCCATGCCTGGGATGGGACCTGCAGCCTAGACATAGAGGGTCTTAGTCTGACATGGAGCACCAGAGCTGAGAACCTCAGCCCTCCTCAATCCTGTTATATCTTATGTTAATAGAATTGCTGTAAAGAGGCAGCTTGAGGCATATGAAACTACTGCAGGCAAAGCTTAAATCTAATCAGGAAATTTTTAACAGTATGACAGAACCTAGAAAATGTTATTTTGTAGTTTTCTAAATCAATATACTACTTGTTTTATACCACTGGGATTGTAGAGAAGACTGATCTCTGTGTCCAGTCCTGCTTCTGACATGCGCTGGCAGGAATGAGGATGATAAATTGGGAACTGGTTGCAAATCAGTGTTGGTGAGAGCAGTTTCCATAGTAGGAGTGCCCTGTCATGTGGGGGAAAGGACTGGAGGGAAGGAGATAATTTAGAAAATGTTTTAAGCAAAAACAATCACAGCCTTCCCCCATCCCCCACCAAAATTCCCCTCATTGATGAAACTGTAAATCTGGACCCCTCCCCCAAATTGTCCTCTAGTAACGTAAAAGAGGCAACAGGGTAAACTGGATGGTCCCAGAATTAGAAGGGACCCCAGTGCCACCCCACTAAAGGAATCCCTCTAGGAGAAGGGACCCCTCTCTGTGGGTTTATCCCTAGCTAACCCTGTCTAGGCCATTCTTCATATTGTCTTCCTGTTAGACCAGGAGCTTCTTGAGAGCACATTGCATGGGAACATAATAGGTGCTTCATAAATACTTGTTGATTAAGTCACAGACTGGCTGCAGTCTGTATAGGAAGGGAGTTCCCCAGGCTTTTTGGATTGCAATTTCCTCAGAGATGGCAGCACTTTTGATGACCTTCCTCTCAGGGGTGGGGGCTATGAGAAAAGTGGTTTATAGACTTAAAAATACAAATGAAACATTCTTTGCTTTGGGGTTGGGGCATGAAGCCAACAAAGATATCTAAAATATACATATAGCATAAAGATAAATGCAAACCCATACACAGAAGCTAAAGACAAAGTAGTCTGGGAGAGAACCACTTGGTAATGGATACAAAGGAAGGTTTCATGCAAAAGATAGTAGTTTTAAAATAAGAGGAAGATTCTCTGAGGAAGGACATTCTATGCATGGGACCTGACCAGTCCTGAGGGTACCAGGATGGGAGATGGAATGTCCTATGAGAGGGATGGAGAAGACCTGTGTGACTGATGTCCAGTAGGGCTGAAACTGACTGGAGCCAGGCTTTCAAAACTAGGAGTTTCTATTTTAGCCTCGAGTCATTAGAGACCTTCTGGAGTTGATTCAGTTGTCAATAAACATATTTATGGCTACTATGTTCCCCTTAGGCAGTGTGCTAAACTGAGACTACAAAATGAGGTGAAAGAAAATCCCCATCCTCAAGAAGCTCACAATTATGGAGATGTCTAGGAAGCAAGTGCACAAACATGTACCAGATAGAAGAGGAAATGAATAAAAAAGGAAAGATGCTAGAATTAAGAGGAGCTAGAAAAGGCTTCCTTTCCTGTAAAGGGGACTTAAAGGAAACCAGGAAAAGAAGTTGAGGAGGGAGAATACTTTGGCAATGGTATGAAAGATAAACCGGAGTTAGTGAGAAACTTAAGATAGGGAGATCAATTGGGAGATTGTGCAGTCATCTGGGCAAGAGGTAGTGAGGGTTTGAATTATAGTGGTTGCTATGAGAGTAGGGAGAAGAGGGTAGAAACAGTAAGATTTAGCAGGATTATGCCAGTGGAGGACAAGGAAAGAGTTAAGAATAATGCTGAGGTTACAAAGCTGGCAGTATGGAAGAATGGTGATGCTTTTGACAAACTTAGGTTTGGAAGTAGAAGAGGTAGCATGAATACAAAAAAGAACTCTACAGTAAGTATCTGAACATCATCAATAACCATGATGGTGTGGTGCCAGACATCCAGCCTATGGGGGAAACTCAGCAGTGGCTCTTGGATTGGAATAGATCAGTCTATGTCCCAGTCCTTAAGAAGGGTAATGCCAAGGAATGTTCAGATTCCCAAGCAATTGTGCTCTTTTCACGTGCTCAAGATTCTGCCAATGAGATATCAGCAGTAGGTGAACTAAGAATTCTCAGAAGAGCAGGATGATTTGAAGGGCAGAGGAACTAGAGACAAAATTGCCAACATTTGCTGAATTATGGAGAAAGCAAGGGAGTCCCAGAATTGTATCTACTTGCATATCATGGACTCTTAAGTGGGAATCACACCAAAATGTGGCAAGTCCTCAGAATCCTGCTTCATCTCAGTTTGTCTCCTTCCTGAGGGACCAAGAGGCAGCAGTTAGAACCGAACATGGAACAAGTGATTGGTTTAAGATTTGGAAAGAAATCTAGAATTAGAGCATATTATAAACTGCAAAATGAAGGATTTTGACTCATTAAATTAGAAAGGTTTTGCGCTAATAAAATCAATCCTGCCAAAACTAGAAGGAAAGCAGAAAACTGGGAAACAATTTTCATAACTAGGAGTTCTGATTCTCAATCTCCCTCATCCCTCATTTCTAAAATATATGGAGAATTGCATCAAATTTATAAAATCACAAGTCATTCCCCAGTTGATAAATGGTCAAAGGATATGAACAGTTAAAGCTATATATAATCATATGAAAAAGCCTTCAAATCATTATTGATTAGAGAAATGTAAATTAAAACAATGAAGTATCATCTCACACCTATCAGACTGGCCAAGATGAGAAAAATGAAAAATGATCAATGTTGGAGAGGCTGTGGGAGGATTGAGACATTGATGCATTGCTGGTGGAGTTGTGAACAGATCCAGCCTTTGTGGAGAGCAATATGGAACTATGCACGAAGAGCAATAAAACTATTCATTCCCCTTGACCCAGCAATTCCAAATCTAGGTCTATATCCAGAAGAAATTATAAAAAAGGGAAAAGTCCTACATATTTCAAAATATTCTTGGCACCTCTTTTTGTAGTGGCAAAGAATTGGAAACTAAGGGGATGCCCATCAATTGGGGAATGGCTAAATACTATGGAATATTATTGTTCTATAAGAAACCATAAGTGGTTGGACTCTAGAGAAGCATGGAATGAGTTACAGGATCTAACGCTGAGGGAAGGGAATTAGAACCAAGAGAACAATGTACACCTTAACAACACTGTGAGATGAACAACGTTGATGGAAGCAGCATTTCTTGGTAGTCCAGAGAGTTAGGACAACTGTATTAGACCTGCTATGGACTATGCTATCCCATCCAGAAGAAGAAAAGCAAAACAAAATGCAAAAAACCCCAACCTTTCAGAATCTGATGAACACTTTATAAAAATTCTCTCATGTATCTCTTTCCCTTAATCCTAATTCCTCATACCAAAAATGACTAATTTGTTAAGATGTTTATCAAAATATGTATGTACAATGTTAACCTGTTTGCCACTGAGGGGAGAGAGTTGGGAAGGGAGGGTGGAAGGAAATTTTGTGTCTTAATATACATGTGCATAATGGATGAAAATCATTTTTTAAAAATTAAAAAAAGATTTGGAAAGGAGTATGATATGGCTATATGTTGTCACCTCATTTATTTAACTTATATTATGCTATTGCCAGTCTGGATGAATGATTTCCAGGAGAGCTGGTCCCATCACTTCCTGGCAAATAGAGGGAGAAGAAATGGAAAAGATGTCAGATTGGGCTCAAAGATCACTGCAGATAGCAGCTATACAAGCATGAGATTTAAAGAAGCTTGCTCTTGGGAAGGAAAGCTATGACAAATCTGTACCAGCATACTAAAAAACAGAGAGACCACTTTGTCAGCAAAGGTCCATATAGTCAGAGCTATGGTTTTTCCAGTGACAATGTATGTCTGAGACAATAGGACTGTAAGGAAAGCAGAATGCTGCAGAATCAACACTTTTTGAATTGTGGAAAATTTGAGAGTCCCCTGGACAGCAAGGAGATCAGTTCAGTCAATGTTTAAAGAAATTAATTCAAGCTATTCAGTGGAAGGTCAAATATCAATGCTGAAGTTAAAATACATTGGCCACATGAGAAGATGGGACTCACTGGAAAAGACTCTAATGTTCAGAAAGATGAAAGGCAAAAGAAAAAGGGGATGGCAGAGAAGAAATGGATAGATGGTGTCATGGCAACAGCAAACATGAGCTTGGACAGTCTTCAAGAGAGGGGAGGATAGAAAGGCTTGGCATGCTGTTGTCCCTGGGATCAGGAAGAGTTGGACCTGACTTAACAATAACTTTGGAAAGGGGAGAGGTTTGGGAGAAAGGTGAATTGACTTTTAAGTTTAAGATGTTTCGGAGACAAGTTTGATTTTTCTAATAGGCAATTGGTGCTGCAGTTTTCTGCATGGAAATGATAATTCAACCCCTGGAGTTGATGAGGTTATCAAAGAAGTGTAGAGTATGAGAACCTTGAAAGTCCATTGACTCCCCCTGCCCCTAAGAGATCCATGGATAGATTTTGGTGGTCCTTAAACTTGAATGAGAAAACAAATTACATATTTATTTTTACTAATCTCTATCTGAAATTAAGCGTTTCTCTTAATTATTTAATGCTAATTTTCTGAAAAGGAATCCATAATTTTTGCCAAACTGCCGAAAGGGTCTATAATACAAAAGTTTATAATTCCTGATATATAAGGACAAAGAAGAGAACCTAGGGCAGATCCTTGAACACCCAGTCGGGAGCAGGGTATAGAAGATAAACCAGCAAAGGTGACAGAGTTAGGGACAGGTGAGAAACAAATCAGGAGGGAGCAGTATCATGAAAACCCAGAGAGGAGAGTATCCAGGAAGAGAGGGTACTGACTGAGAAAGACCATCAGATTTGGCAATTAAGAGATCATTGAGTGATGAGATGCAAAGCCATTCTGTGAAAGGTTGAGAGTGATATGGGACAATAAATTGACAGGATGGTGGGTTTTTTTAAGGTTTCTTAAATTTTTTTCTCCCACTGACATGTTAAAATAACATTTTTTTTATAAAGTTTTGACTAGATGGTGCAGTGGATAGAGCACTGGCCCTGGAGTCAGGAGAACCTGAATTCAAATGTGGCCTCAGACACTTAATACTTAGCCATGTGACCTTGGACAAGTCACTTAACCCCATTGCCTTCCAAAAATAAGTTTTTATTTACAAATTCTATCCCTCTCTCCCTGAGATGATAAGCAATCCAATCTAGTTTTACATGCTCAATCACGTAAAGCATTTCAGTATCATTTTTGTACAAGAAAACTCAAAGAGAATGAAAGAAGATGAAAAAAATAGCATGCTTCAATCTGTATTCAGATAGTGTCAGTTTTTTTTCTTAGAGACAAGTAATATGCTTCATCCCTAGTCCTTTGGGATTATCTTGTATCTCTATTGCTGAGAATAAGTCATTCACAGTTCTTTGTTGTACAGTATTCTCTTGGTTCTGTTCAGTTCATCATGCATCAGTTTATGTATATCTTTTCCAGGTTTTTCTGAAATCATCCTGCTTTTCATTTCTTATAGCCATTGATATTCCATCACAATCACATACCACAGCTTGTTTGGATATTCCTCAATTCCCTTGATTTTTAATTCTTCACCACCACAAAAAGAGCTGCTATAAATGTGTTTTTGTACAAATAGGACCTTTTCCTTTTTTTTTTTTTAATCTCTGGAATTCAGACCTAGTCAAATTGCTGGATCAAAGGTTATACACAGATTTATGACCCTTTGGGCAGAATTCCAAATTGTGCTCCAGAATGGGTAGATCAGTTTACAACTCCACTCACAATGCATTAGCGTCCCAGTTTTCCCACATCCCCTCCAACTAAAAGCCTTTTTAGGGTGGGGAAGACAGGCATATTTAAAGACAAGAGAGAGAACCAGTTGATAGAAGATGAAGTGTCCAGATGTAATCTGCTAGAGAAGTTAGGAAAAAGGAGAATGTGTGACAGGACCTGAAGGGATTTTTGAAATGAAGTGATCAGAAGGAGTTGTTTGGTCAAGTTTTCTCAGTAGGAGTCAAGTCCTTAACTGAGCCCAAGAGGGGAGAGAGAATGTGAGGGGGAAGAAGATTCTGTTGGAGGTGAGGAAAGGAACCACTTTAGGAGGAATCAAAGGACAGCCTTGCTGCATTGAGGGCCCAGATGAGGTTGGATAAGTTGAATGTGTAATTGCCCAGTCAACAGTGGGTTTGGGAGATTTGAGTAAGAAAAGAACACTAGAGATGGAATGGGATTGTGATTATTCTTCTATAACTTGCTTTGCTGCTATAACTTACTCTAAGATACTGAATGACTCTTTGGCCCCCTTTTTGGTTTTAGTTTTCTCATTTGTAAAATGAAGGATCAAATTGGATAGAGAAAGTCCCTTCAGGCTCTAAAATACTGTGATTTTTAAAACGTGGAGATTTTATACACACAGATTTAAATATATATATATATATACATATTTTATATATACGTGGATTACATCCTATACTTTTGCTTCATTAAAAAGAAGTGATGTCTCTTAGACAAAATCTAAAAAGCTCTACAAATATTTGAGGCCATTTTAATGTCAACTCATTATCTTCCTTGTCGGTACAGACCACAGGGCAGCTGTAATCTAATACCAGCCGAGAAAAATTAACTCACATCTTGGACACTTCAGTGAAGGGGACAGATTCCGGGGACAGAGTACTGGAATTTCAGTGCCATTTCTCTTACTGCCTGAGTGACATTAGGTAAGACACTTTACCCTCTTGGCCTCAGTTTCCTCATCTGTAAAATGAGGGGCTTTTGTGGTGCTTTTCTCAGCAGAAGAGTCTCTGGTGTTGAAAGGCCCCAGGCTGCTGTTTGAAGATGGAGGGACCTGGGAAGAAATATGTTTCAAGGTCTGGTCTTGTGGTGTTTCTTGTGGGGCAGGGGAGAGCACTTTGAACGAATAAACACAGTATTCTGGCTGAGACAGACTTTAGACTTCCCCTGCTCTGATCTCCTCTAACAGATGAGGGAGAGAGACCCAGAGAGACCACATGGTGGTGAGCCATCTCTAGAGCCAGATCTCATCCTTTAGTCTCTTCTGGCCCATTTGGGAAGCTGAGGGGTCAGCCCTCCAGAGTCTTCCCCCTTCTCCTCAGGACACAGTATTTTGACCCATGCTCCCCTTACAGTGGGAGCACAGGAGAGGGATGGAAGCATTAATTAGGCACTTAGGCGAATGAGAAGAACACAGGAGAGCTGGAAAGTGGCAGCCGGAAGAAAAGACAGCAGAGTGTAGGGAAGCCTGCTGCACTTCCCTGCTGTTAGCAAAAAGAGCTAAGGTGAGGCAGAAAGTGGGGCTCAGTCATCCCGGCACAGAGCTTCAATCCAGTCTGGTTTCTTCTAGAAGGAAAGTCTTCCCTGGGAGTCTATTCTCCTAGGCTCTGCCCGCCGTATTGGCAACACTTACCTCACAGGGCTCATTAGGAGAATGAGAAGAGCTGATGCCTACATAAGGCTTCACAGACCTGAAGGCTTCTGGGACCTGAGCTGGTAACCTCTCCAAGACTCTTGATGATGTTTGTCCTTCATTCTCAAAGAAGACCATGACGTCAGGGAGGTTGATACCATGACAAGCACATGAATTAGATTGGGGGGGGGGGTGCTGTGCTAAGTCACCAGCCTCATTTTCTCCTCCATGGGCTTCTGGGTCCAGTGGCCAGATATGAATTAGGATGACTGGAGATGGCCTTGGATGTGAGTCAGTTGGGGTTAAGTGACTTGCCCAGGGTCATACAGCTAGTAAGTGGCAAATGTCTGAGGCTGAATTCAATTTGACATTCTCCCAACTCAAAGGCCAGTGTTCTATCCACTGTGCCATCTAACTACCCTCAGAAGCTAGGTGGTTCAATGTATAGTGTGTAAGAGCTGTACTCAGCAAGAACTGAGTTCAAATCTGGCCTCAGACTCAATACTCTTAGGTATGGAATAGTTGCACATCTACATTGGGAGAGGGAGTTTTCTGGGCTTTGGGAGGAGTGGACCTATATCAATGAAATCAACGCCCCCCCCCCAAAAAAAACCCTGTCCTCCCACAAAATCATGTCAGTCACTATTTAACTAAAACTATGCATCCAACTCTGACAGATGCAATCTCTTTGACTTTACCTCTGTGTCGCATCTTTAACTAGAGCTTCAACGTTTTGAAAATCATATCACAGCACATGTATAATAATGACTCACCTTTCTGTCTCTCGTGGGCTTTCTTCACCAGGGTCCTGTGGGGTGGTAAGATGGGCATTTAGGGTCTCCTTTTTGATAAAGAAAAATTTGAATCAAGAGGAAAAGTCATTTGCTATAGTCCCATAGGAAGCTGGGGAGGGAGTTCCAATTCACATAGGTGTCCAACTCCAAGGCCATTGTGTTCTTTCCACTCTCTCTTGCTGCTTTGCTATGTCCAAAGTCCTTTTCTGGATCCTGAGAGGAAGAATAAAGATCAAAAAGGTGGAATTCTCTCTGTCGAGGAACTGATGGCTCAGTAGGAGAGGCAGCATTCAGAGAATAGACAGAATGGACTAGGTATACCAAGTCAGGATCTAACTAGATGTTGGGAGAAAGAAGAAATTACTTAACAACTGAAGGAAGGGCAGGGGAGGAAGGCAAACCAGGAAAAGGGTTCAGTCAGGATGGAGACTGGCCTCAAAGTCTGGAAGCAGGGAGCCCCCAAAGCACTGAGCAAAGATACAACAGTCCTGGCCCAGTACCACTTGATTTAAAGAGGCAACCATATAGATTCTGAACCAGTTAACTGCTTCCTGATGCTCAGCCAGTGTTTGGACGTATCTCCTAGGGGCTGGACATCTGGTTCTCGGAGTGGTCTGTGCTTTTGCTCTTCCAGTGAAGGGGAGCTTGCAGGCCAGGCTGCAGGTCTTGGAGATGACATCTTTTACACGGTTTCTCATCTGCCTTCTTAGACCTGCTATGTATTTGCCCTAAGATGCTGGGTTTCCTTGGATGGTGGGCTAGTATTTAGGTTGTAGAATGAGTATGTTGATGTTCTTGGCTTTGCCATGAATTGGTCCTCACCAGAAATCACCTCAGTGGTATCATAGGAAAAGCATTCTTCCCTTCACTGGTACTGCAGCTTTATTCTCCTAGAAACTAGAAGTGGCAGACCAGTCTCAGTGTCCCTGACACACATCAGCTAGGAGCATGTTGTCTCTACCTCCTGGGATGGCCAGGACTCTGGTGGCTGAGGCATTTTTTCCTTTAACATTGAACCAAAACTTATTTACCTTTTTGAAACCTAATTCTGCTCTGGGGTCAAGCCAGACAAGTCCACGCCTCTTCCACTGAAGAGCCTCTCAGAGCATGGAAATGGCTTTCATGATCTCCCCACTCTGCCTTTCTTTTTCAAGCTGAGCATCTTCACCTGCTTAAACAGATGCTTATGTGTCATGGGCTCGTGGACTCTGACCATCTAGTCATCAGACCACAGCCTCCCATGGACACCCTTCCCGAAATGGGACACCTGGAATTGAGTGTGGTCTGACTGGCTCCCAGGACAGGGGGAATGTCACCTTCCTTGGGCCATGCCCAGGGTCTGAGGCTTGGGCTGCAGGGCAGTGACTTGTAGGGCTGCTGGGTCATGTTCATTTCCTCTCAAGTTTGCAGGCCACTAAACTGTCCAAATCTTTTGATCTTCTGTTTCCTTTATTTGTAAAAACTTATGTGGTGAGCATGGGGTCAGGCCTGCAGCAATTAACTCCCTCCTCTCAATTGTCCTTGTTGCCCAGATGGCATTACCTACCATTCCCTTCAGTTGGCCGGCCCGCAACAGGCTGTTAGAAAGGCAGATTGTACGTCAACGAGACCAAGAAGCTCGATTTCGACAACAGTGGGATATCACCAGTCGCTATTTCAGAGAATCTGATGTCTGGAGCTCCAAACAGGCCCAGTGGAGCTCAAGAACATGCTACCAGCACAGGTAATTGTGAGTAGTTTTGGCCTGGTAGAGATGCTGTGACCAGAAGATGCTTGTGGTAGGTAGATAAGGGTAAGTTGCCTTTTCTAGAGCAGTGGCCTTCAAAGTTTTGTGATTTTGCAGCCCACTAGGAATACCCCAGTAGAGGTCCATTTGATTATTTATATGAATGTTCCACATATATTATTATATATTAGAAATTGATAATTTTAAAGTGGACAGAAAGGAAGGTATTGAAATGTTGAAATAAAGATGGAAACAAACATTTTAATATTTTATTTCTTAAGGAAACAGAAAATCTTTTGTTCTCATTATTAATTGACCTCATTGTTGGTAATAATTATAGTGAGAATAGGTTAAGTACATTTGCTTAGTTTTTTGGTGTGTTTTTGTTGTTTTTTGGAAAGTCTTGTTTGTCTGATCTGAGCAGTGACTTGTCATGACTTTAGAAGACTGATGATGAAACAGTCTCCCACTTCTTGACAGAGATGATGATCAGAAGGTGCAGAAGGAGCTAGATGTCCTTAGCCATAGCTGATGACATTGATTTGTTTTGTTGGACTGCTGGGAGAGCTTCTCTGTAGAGGGAAATGGGTGAGAAAATGGAGAGGGTAGAGATCCAAAGAAGAGCATCTACAAATAAGATATCTACAAATGCACAGAAGAAAACAACAAAGCACAAGAGCCATTGAGTCACCAGTCTGCTTAATTTAATACAGATTTTTAAAGAAATTACACATTGCAGAAGTTCACAATTTCTCAATACAATCCTCTTGTACAGTATTTCAAAATATTTCTGTTGATATGTTCTCAGTAAAAAAGGATATTTAAAAAAAATATTGGTCTAATACATTGTGATTCAGCAACTCGAAAGTCTGGTTCTCTGTTCAGTTCATTCTGAACAACCATTTACTTGATTGTAGTGGTCATTCTTGCTAAAAGTGATACCTCCCAAACACACATCAATTCAAATGGAAGAAGAAGAAGTGAAGCGCAATAGAATGAAGCACAGTGGTCCTGGATTCAGAAGATCTACCATTCAAATCCTGCCTCCTGACACTCCTGGGTGACCTTGGGCAAGTCTCTTTGCCTCCCTCAACCTCAGTTTCTCTATATGTTAAGCGATCATTTGGAAAGGTTGACCTCTGAAGTCCTTTCCCACTTTTTCTAATCCCATCCATCAATTTTGTTGTAATTCAACTAGTAAATTTCCATCTTTCCTGATGCCCAATCAGTTGTTCTGATAAATTAATCAGGAGATCTCCCTTTTTGATACTTTTAACAAATGGGTTTGAGCCAACTGAAATCATCTGGATGACACTTAAACTGGTTAGAAAATTCTGTTTCCAAGTTAAAATGAGCAGATCAATTTTTATAGGTGACATTTTCAGCAGCAAAGGCCTAGTTTTCAAACATCTTGCAATCATGATGACTTTATTACTACCATTTATTACAAACTCTCAGGATTGCATCATTATTAATGACAGTGATTATAGATATTTCAAAAAATCTTCATAATTTCCAAATTTTCTGGCTGACCTTGTCAGATCTGATTAGGTCATTGTTTTTAACCTTAATCAATATGACTAATGAGCTCATATTAAAAATAGGAAGTGTTAGCTCTGCCATTTTCTGATTTTGAATCAACTCATCTTATAAATTAGTATTATCTTCAATCAGTTTTCTTTGCAGAAACCTTAAATTATATGTCCATTTTGTTTTAGTTTTATGAGTTAATGACTTAAAATTATAGAATATAATCTTTATATCCATTTGACTACAAACATGCTAACCACAATTTGTATGAAGATGTGGACAGTGATTGAGGGTACCACTGTCAATCCTTTTGCATTATGGAACTCCTTTCCCTCATGATTCCCCCTAAATTTATGCTATATTATTTCTGACATGGACTGAGGGGAAGACACCAGGAACAATCTATATTAAATTTTAATGATGCTAATTATTTTTTGATAAGAATAGAAGTTGTCTTTCCTTTCTACACCCTGCTGGGCTGTCTTGAGCATTCCCTAGGGACTACATCCCATTTTGGAGACCACTGTTCTAGAAAAATTTGCACAATTCTACTGCTAATCATGACGATCTTTTTCTTGAGTAGCATGCAAGCATATGAACAGCAAAAACTGAAGGAGGAAAAGAAAAAGAGTTTGGCAGAACGACGAAAACGTCTCCATAAACTCCTGTCAGAGGAAAGGAGTCAGCTCACCAAAGAATTGAAAGAGAAGAGGCTGAATGTGGAATTGAGAGAGAGGGACATGAGAGAAAGAAGTGAGAAACTGAAGTCAGCAAGAGAACAAGAAAGGAAAACGGTACCTTGGATGGGGTGGGTGGTGGGCCTAGCAGTGCCAACTCCAGGTGGATTCCAAGTCTTTGAAAGCCAACCAAAGTGTCTCTGGCAATAGTTGGTTTGTGCAATTTCAGGGGCGGCTAAGTGGTGCAGTGGATAGAGCACTGGCCTTGGAGTCAGGAGTACCTTAGTTCAAATCCAGTCTAAGACACTTAATAATTACCTAGCTGTGTGGCCTTGGGCAAGCCACTTAACCCCATTGCCTTGCAAAATCTTAAAAAAAAAAAAAGGATAATCCTTCACTCCCATTTCCAGTGTTTGCAGTGTGATGGTCTTCAGTGGTGATTTGCTAACCCCAGGCATTTTTGCTTCCTGCTCTTCTAAATGGAACAGAGCATCTATGTTACGTCAAGCTTGAAGCCCACCTTTTCTCATGACTGTATGACTGGGCCCCTTCTTTAATGCTAATGGAATCTTATGCACAACTAGGTCGCTCTCAGTGTTTCCAAAGTAGAATGAGAGAAATAGGATAGATGGTGAAAGGATTGTGGGAATGTAATGGTGGTAAAAATGAGATCTGGAAAATTGATTTGAGGTTTATTGTTCATTTCCTGAAATTTGTGGATTTGCCACATCTCCTTTTTTGGTATGTTTTTCACAGGTTGCTGAACAACTTCTCTATGAACACTGGAAGAAGACTGAACCCAGATTTCGACAGGTAAAAGCCGAGGAGATCATCCTGTTCTCCTTCCTGTCCAGACAAATTTGCCAGATTTATCCTAATTTGGATCTCTTGCTAATTTGAGTCGAGCAGCATAATTTCTGACATTGAATGAATGATATGCCTCAAAAAAAGATGCTGAAGTGAATATTGTGTTAATTAGCTAAATGAATTAAGCTTCAAGTACATCTGAATAGTAGCTTTTGTGTACATTTGCAGTTATAGAATGATAAACTTGGAGTTACCTTTGGGTTGGCCTTTTTAATTGATCTCTTTATTGTTTTAGAGCTTCTGTGATGGAGGGGCCCTCAGGGGTACCCAGTACAAACCTAGACTCACTTTATGAACCCCATCTTCAAAATCCTTGAGAAGTTGCCTCCCACTTCTGCTCATGGCATTTCCCAAGGCAGCCTAGACCTTCCATTTGGTCCCTTTGTCACCTTCCTTTCTGATTTATGGAGCACTGGCATTCAGACCCTATTTCTTGGCACTGGAAGAACTCAGAGGTGGTTCTTATCCCTCTGGAAATCCTTTGTGATGGAAGGCTTGCCCTCTGACATCTCCTGGGTTCTTCTCCTCTCCAGATTGAATCAGCTCTTCACAGGAAACATGTGGTCGACTCCTGGGAATCTCAGCTATCAGAAAGAAAACAGGTACAGGAGGTTGGGTTTTCCTCTTGCCTGGATCTGCTTCTTAAAGTGCCTCCCAGGCTTTATAGGTTCATGCATATTCTAGGGAGGGAGCAGGTACCAATCAGCTTGCTAAACAAATTGTCATTTTGAGGAGGAAGTGACAGAGTGAGGAGAGATCTAGGTTCAAACCCTGCTTCCTTCTTTTCCTGGCTTTGGGACTGAGACTTGTGGAGCCTCAGTTTACTCCCCTGTAAGAGATGATACTAAGTAGAGCCCCTAACCTACCACGTGGCCAGGAATATCACTTGAGCTATGTGCATTTGGAAAGCCTCCCTGCAAACCTTGAGGTGCCTGAGTCTGCATCATCTTGTGTGCTGGGCTAGGGCTTGGGTTGTGGAAGATCATGCCAGGGCAGACATTGGCTTCCTGGCCACAGGGGCATTTGGGAGGAACCAGACTCCTTGGGGCCCAAAGATGGACCTTTGCAGGATCAGAGTGAGAAGAGACCTTCCAGAGCTTCTGTCTCATCCCCTTCCTGTACAGTCAGAAGAATATACATTCCTATGACCTTTTAAGTTAACAACTATGAGGGAAGGGAGCAAAAAGACTGAAAAAGTCAGAGACTTGACAGGGCAGAGACAAGCTGCTCTTCCCCCCCCCCCCCCCCCCCCCCCCCCCCCCCCCCCCCGTGGTGTTGTTTGTTTGTTTGACTTATCTAGCAAGAAACAGCTGAGGAAGAAGAGAAAAAACAGTTTGAAAACAAGTATGAGATGGCAAGAAGGGAAGCCCTTGAACGGATGAAATGTGAAGAGGAGAAAAGGCACCTGGAGGACAAACAGCAAGCAGAGGCTTTGCTGCGGCAGATGGAGGAGCTCAAGTTAAAGGAGATGGAGGTAAAGGGGCACCCGCAGCTGTGTGCAAGGGGCGGCCAGCAATCTGAGGGGCTCTGACCTGCAGGGTCGGTCACCTGTGTGCATGGATGTACCTTTAGACATGGAATACCCAGGTGTATATCATTCATCTCTTTAATTTTCTGCACTGGACAAGGGGGAAGGGGGGAGGCAGATGACAAATCCACCAAGTCTTTGACAAGAGCTGAGGTCAAAGGCTTTCCATGTGTGTGATTCTGAGCTCAGCTACCTGGTCCTTAGACCACAGGCACAGGTTGGCTGAGAGATCCTTTGGCCAGAGTATGTTCAGGTTAATCAAAAATGCCTGAACTCCCATCTACTGAGGAGTACTCAGGAGACTTTAGGTCATCTCTGAGCCAAGAGGAGGAAGCCTAGAAGGTTGGAGGTTTTTTGTAGAGATCACACATATGCGTGTGTGTGTGTGTGTGTGTGTGTGAATGGGTGAGGTGTGTGAGTGTACATGCATCCACAGCCATGCATTTTCCGGCCATCTGACCAGCACTGGAGGGTTTTAACCCCCTTAGTATTAGAATGCTAGCAAAATCATGATTCCTTTATGTCTCGGTAGAGTTTTTAACCACATAAGCATGTATTTGTATCACTCACACACAAACACACACACAGAATTGCACACATCCTACTATCTCATTCTAATGCTATATTTCTCTTCCTTTGTTTTACACACACACTCACACACACACACACATACTTTGTGTTGTTAGATTCTAGAACATAAATGAAATATAGTTAATACAGAAATATAAAATTCTTTAGGTTTCCTTAGGAACCTGCTGTTAGGTTTTTTCCACCCTTGAATACGATTGCTATGTAGACCTGCCTTATCCAGTTTCTCTTAATTGATCATGGGATCCCTGATGGGTTCATGTTCAGAATCTTTCCTTGGGGAGAAGCTAGGTGGTGCAGTAGATAGAGCACCGGCCCTGAAGTCAGGAGGACTTGGCCTCAGACACTTAAAAAAAATTACCTAGATGTGTGACCATAGACAAATCACTTAACCCCACTGCCCTGCAAAAAACCCAAACAAACCAGAATCTTTCCTTGGGAGATCTGGTACTAATCTGAATCACAGTTCTAAATATCTCAAATTGTTGTGCTGGTGAGAACCCTGACTAGGAGATCTCAGAGATGGCCTTGCTGATCTGGTCCTCAGGCTGATTGCCTCTGCCCCTTACAGTATGATCACAGTGGCCCAGACCAGGCACTGCTGCCTTTGCCATTTGCACAACTGACCTATTCAAAGAGGGGAAATGGAGCTTTACTTTATTTTATTTTTATTATGGCAACAGGCAACAAAACTGAAGAAAGAACAAGAGAATTTGTTGAGGCAACAGTGGGAACTTGGTTTACTGGAGGAAGAAAGGAAGAACATGGAGGAGTACAGGAAGAAAGCGGAACTGGGGTGCGTCTGGGGACTGGGATGAACTGAGATCCTCAAAACTGAATCTAAAAGGCTTGATGCAATTTCTGTTTCCTTTCATGTTCAGACGCTTTTTGAGACACCAGTACAATGCTCAGCTGCATCGGCGTACCCAGCAAATCCAGGAGGAGCTGGTAAGGGAAGCCCCCCACCTCTGGCTAGTGATTCCTTTGCCCCCTGGCATCTCCATCCCCTGACATCCCTTTCCCTTGATCCAGGCACTCCAGGATTGTCAAGTGACTCCCCACATTCCCTGATATTCACTGAAAGGAAGGGAGCAGGGCCTTGGAAGTTGGGGGGAATTGATGAAGAGCTTTACTGTGCTCCAAAGTGCTATTCATTCTTGGCACATTCTTGGTAGCTTAGTCACATATTAAAGTCCCTGGTGTATGAGGCACTGTGGTAATCCCTTCCTGGGTGACAGACAGTGCCATGGTGTGAATGTTGTCTTCGTGGAGTCTGCGGCCAAGCACAGTGCCGGCAGGGTCAGGGTCTGAAGCCCGTCTTGACTTTGTTCAGGAGGCAGATAAGCGGATCCTCTTGGCCCTTCTGGAGAAGGAAGACAAAGACCAACGCTGGGACCTGGCCAGGCGGGAGCAAGCTGCCGCTGATGCTGCATGGATGAAACAAGTCATTGAAGACCAGCTAGAGGTGGAGAGAGCACGGGAAGCTGAGCTCCAGGTTTTGTACAGGTGAGGGGCTTCTGGGGTTGTTGTATTTCCTGCAGAATGTGAGCTCATAATCAGGTTCTTTATAGTTCATGAGGTAGGATGTGAATATGGCAAAGTCACATAACGGATTTAGTGGTCAGGAAGACACCTCCATCTCTCCTCTGACCCTGCCCCCAGTGGCTGCCAGGGGCTCTGCTGCCTCAAGGCTCTCCTCTCTCTGCTCTATGCTCCACTCAACCACTAAAGTGATTTTCTTAAAGCACAGATCCATCATTGTTCAATTCTGGGGCAAATCCACAGTGTTCTGTTTGGCATCCAGAGCCCTTCAAGACCCACCCTCTCCCACCTTTCCTCGACTTTTCCTTCCTCCCTCCCCAAGCCCCCCTCAGTCCAGGGGCTCTGGTCTCCTGACTTCTCTTTCCACAAGACCCTTCATCTCTCAGCTCAGAACATCTGGAACATTCTCCCTGCCTCCTGGTGTCCCAGGTTTCCTTCCAGTCTTACCTCTAGTCCCACCTTCTACAAGAAGCCTTTCCTGACCACTCACCCTTCCCCCCATACCCAGGTCTTCCCTCTGCTTAGTATCTCCAGCTGACCCCATATTTGTTTTCGGAGGGCAGGGCTCTCAGTTGGCTTTTCTTCATAGCCCTAGAATTTGTAACAGTTAAACAGTTGGCACTTACTAAGTGCTTGCTTAGTTTTAGATTTTTTTTTAAAGGGGAAGGAAACAATGTGCTACAAAGAGCAGTGGACTGAGATTTGGAAGACCCAACTCTGCCATTTTCAAGCCATATGACTTTAAACAAATCACCCAACCTCCTGAGCCTGTTTCCTCATCTGTAAAATTGGAATAATAATAGTTTGTACTGCCTGCTTTACAGGGTTGTTAGGAGGAAAGCACTTTGTACACTGGAAAATCTTATGGAAAAGTGAACTCTCATAAAGGCAATCCTGTGTTACAATTTGCTGATCATGGATGCTTCTTGTGATCACATATATGGAACATGCATTGAAAGCTCAAATCAGAGGCTCCCACTTTTAAGAAACCATGTGATTTCACAGTTTTTATCCTTTGGACATTTGATTAGAACCTTGGAAAACTGAAGTCCACTTTGTGGGTCCAGAAGTAAAAGAGATCCCAAGAACCATGCTTTTTGAACTCATTTGTTGATTGATTAGAATTGGTGATACCAATATTCATCTTCTTCATTTTCTCTTTCTCCAGAGAAGAGGCCAAGCAGATGTGGGAGAAGAGAGAGGCTGAGTGGGAGAGAGAGAGGCAGGCTCGAGACCGACTAATGAGAGAGGTAGGGAGGGCGTCCAAAGGATCTACCCTTTAGCTGTCGGAGACCTTCTGGCTGTTGGGTCTTCTCTAATGAGTTGTTCATTGGACTGACGACTGCAGCTCCTTCCTTCCTTGTTCCTTCTGTCCAAGAACAGGTCCTTACAGAGAGACAGCATCAACTCCAAGAAAAGATTGAACTAAATAGGCGTGAGCAAGAGGAAGCCTTGAAGTACAGGGAGCAGCTGATTCGAGGCCTGGAGGAGGCGAGGGAAGAGACTCGGAGGGAAAGAGCAGAGGAGGCGGAGTTGAAAACGGCTCGGAAACAAGAGCTGGAGGCGCAGGTGAGGATGGAGGCTCCAGCCTGGCGCTGAGCCTGCCCAGCAGAGCTGCCCTGTGCCGGGCCGGGTGCAGACGTAGGGGTCCTGAGGCTCTGACCATTATCCGTTCACTGCTCAGGTTGCAGAGCGCCAATTCCAAGACCAAGAGGAGCAGGAGCAACAGAGGAAGGAGGAGGAGGAGGCTCGGCTCGCAGATCAACTATCAGAGGAGCTTGTTGAGCAGGAGGCGCGCCTGATGAGCAAGCGCGGCTTCCAGTCCAAGGTACAGCCTGCTGGGGGGGCCGGGCCCACCCTTGAGTTCAGTTCAGCAAACATTTTGAGTGCTTGGATATCAGATGTAAAAAAATGGAAGACAATGGTGCAAAGGGCTGTGTCCTTTGCACAGTGTTCCTTCCTCCTTAAAGCTTCATTTGCCCCTTTGCAACTTCTATCCCTTGATCCCAGGCAAACCTAGGCTAATCTTTCTTCCAGGTGAAAGCTCTTCATATATTCAAAATCAGTTATCCTAACAGCCCCTGCCCCAGTCCCCTCCTCTAGTCTGACCTTTGCAGGTCCTCCATATAAGCCCCTTCCCCTTCCTGGTTGCCTTGAATTTAAGGAGAGTTGTTCTTCCATGCCCATGTTGAGAATGGCTCAGTGGTGTTTCTGCTCTCTTTTCTAGCCATATGGACGTCCCAAAATTGCCTGGAATTGAACCTTGATGCCAGAAAGCACTAGGACCGAGGACGCTGAGGTGTAGGTTGTATTGCTAAGGAATCTGATCAGGTATTCCGGGGATTAAAAATAAACATTATATTATGCTCACCATTCAGAAAGAGTCACTGTAGTATTACTTAGAGTGAATTGAATGGGTAGAGGGCCAGACTCTAAGGGCTGGGAACATGTATGAGCAGACTGTAGGCCTTTTCAGGGTAAAAGGGTAATGAAATATAGGTGAACATTTAGAATAATTTCAAATAGCTTTCTATGGAGACTAATTTAATTTATAAATAGCAGAAAATTCTTAAGTGTTGGGAAAAATTCAGGAAGAATTTCCATGTAAACTGTAAGACATAACATACAAGACATGATGTGTCTTTCCTATTGGCTCATGCTCAATTTCAGCTCCCCACGATTACTGGTAAATGTGAATTTTAGTGAGTGTTAGTTTATTGTTTAAATATAGTTAATGCCATTTATTTATTGAAGCTATTTTTCAATAAATTTTTAAAAAATATGTCGAGTATTTCATGTGTTCTATTGCTAGTAATAAGCTAAGGATCTTTGGACACGTGCTCAACTTAAGATCCACTGTAAGTCACTAAAGGGTTGACTATATCTACCATTCAAGTGGGCAGAACTTCTTCTGGGAAAAATGAATTCAATTGTATCAAAGAATATGGAGATATTTTACCTAGAGAATCTGTGGAATAAGACTAAACTATCCAAACACACACCAAGAACATAAGAAAAAATAAACTCTCATTCCACATGCTTACCTTCTCTTTAAGATACCTTAATTCAGTATGTAAGGGTGAAAATAAGATTGTGGTCCAATGACATTTCACCTAGGTGGTGAGTGTACTGAAGGAAATGGTGTGTCTGAGAATGGGACTTGTATTTCTGGATTGCCAGTTAAATTATAGGAATGATATGTACCTGACTAGAAATGGAGCACACCCAGAAAAGGTCAATAAAGAATGCTTTGACAAAGGATGGTAAAAGTCCAATCAAAGAAACTTTAAACTAAAAAAGGAGAAATTAAAAAATGGCCTCCTTACATGATGTATTATCACACTAGGCACCCTGAGCAATAGCATAGTAGACACAAAGAGACAAAGAAAGAAGCTGACAGTCAAACCCATGTCTTCAGCTATCTGGAAAAATACTAACATTTAACAAGCAAGGTGATTGAATTATAGACTTCATCAATGAGCTTTGGGTGAGTGAGGCTTCTGACCAAAATAGGGCTCCAGAACAGAAAAGCACATCCCAAAGGAAGAGGCTGGAGAGTAGTGGAGGGGAAAGTGGAATAGTATTATATATTAGGGAATGACTTCATGAAGAATTTGGTATTGAAGGGGTTTGGTGCACTAGGGAGGGAGAGAAAAGGCCTCGTCAATGAGAAAAGAAAATTTTAGAAAAGAAGTCTAGGAAACAGATGAGGGAAGTACTGTGAGGAGCATTTGGATAAAATCAATCAGTAAGCACATCTTAGGCACCCACACTCTGGCCTCATAATAGGCAATAAGGACATGAGTGCAAAGAATGAAGTCATCCTTTTTCCCAAGGAACTTACTTTCTAATAAAGAGACAAGTACGTAGAAAAATATTTACAGGATAAATATACGGGTAATAAGTAATCAGTGAATTAAAGGATTTACATGAAAGGTCGTTTGGAAAATGGGACGTTAGCAGGTAGGATCAAGAAAAGTTTCAAAAAAAACTTGTGGAAGGTATGTTTGATTTGTCAATGTTTTATTTTTTCAATTACATGCAAAGATAGTTTTCAACATTCATCTTTTTATAAGTTTTGAGTTCCTCATTTTTCTACCTCCCTCCTTTCCCCATGACAGTGAGTAAATCTGATAGAGATTATACATGCACAGTCATTTAACATATTTCCATATTAGTCATGTTGTGAATGAAGAATCAGAACTAAAGGGAAAGAGAAACCATGAGAAAAAAAGTAAGTTTTAAAAGTAAGTTTTCAAAAGTGGAAATAGTCTGTTTTTTTCTCTGGATGTGGTTGGCATTTTCCTATCACTAGTGTTCTAGAATTGCCCTTGATTATTGAACATCACACAGTGTTGCTATTAAGGTGTACAATGTTGTCTGGGTCTTGCTCACTTCACTCAGCATCAATTTGCCTGAGTTGCCTAAAGAAAATGAGGGAGTCTGGGGGGAAGATCATGAGCTCCAGGGTGCATTGCTAGTGTGGGTCATAGCCAGTTCAAAACATGAGATGGGAGTTGGAGGGCCCTGTGGGAGGTAGAGAGGTGGCCAGTTTGACTTGGAGACAGTATCCAATGGGGCAGGGCCAGGTGTGGAGGACTTTAAAAGCTAAACTGAGGAATTTTTATTCAATCTTCAAGCAAAAGGAGCCATTGGAGTTGATTGAAAGTAAACAGTAGGGGCGCTAGGTGGCGTAGTGGATAAAGCACCGGCCCTGGAGTCAGGAGTACCTGGATTCAAATCCAGTCTCAGACACTTAATAATGACCTAGCTGTGTGGCCTTGGGCAAGCCACTTAACTCCATTTGCCTTGCAAAAACCTAAAAAAAAAAACAAAAACCAGTAGGAGCCAAGATAGTGGAATAGTAAAAAACAATAAAGGGAGCTCCCCTCCACAATACTGTAAGTAGACCTAGGAAATGTGCCAGATCAGATCCTGATGAGAAAATCTAGAAAACATGACAGAGTCAGTTGTCCAGCCTAGTCTGACATTGGAAGACAGACAAGGAGGTCCAGGTCTGCAGAAGCTGGGAGTGGGTCAATCCAGGACTGTGCAATTTGCACAAGTAAGCAGAGGTCCCAGACCCACTCTGGGGACTGTGTCAGGGATAAGTGAAAATTGGCTACGTTGTCACCCATTACCCAGTTCCAAATCAAAGATCCAGAAAAGACTAGGGAGGTCATGGTGAGTGTGCCAAGAAAGGAAGAAGTTTAGAAGCAAGTAGCACCCAGCAGACTCAGACCCCAGTCACAGAGCAGGGTCTCACAGTCTAACATGTAGCCCAGCTGATGGAAATCACCAGGGCAGAATTCTCAGACCAAAGTCACAGTTCTGCTCAACCAACAGTCTTCTAGCTGCCTGATTGATAAGGACTGATAATAGCATCATCAAAGATATAAACCCAGAAGGAGAAAATGACTACACAGGATCTATGAGTAAAGTCTCAGAGAAAAAGTTTGGACACAAACTCAATCAAATGCCTACAAAGTGATGAAGCTTTATTTTTAAGTTATTTTTTTCAAGTTTATATAGTGTTTTTATGAATGGAATGAGATTACTTGAGAAAAAAATTGGGAAAGAAACAAGACTTGTGGAAGAAAGAAGTAGAAATGGAATTTAACAACTTGGCACAAAACCTTACCCAAACAACAAACTCCCTGAAAATTAGAATGAACCAAATAGAAGCCAGTGATTACACGTGGCTACAAGAAGTATTCAAAGTCAAAAGCCTGAATAAATTAGAAGGAAATTTAAGATATAACCTGGAAAACAGAGGGAGAAAAATTTAAGAACCACTGGATTATCTGAATACTATGACCAAAAATAGAGCCTAGACATCCTATTTCAAGATGTCTTAAAAGAAAACTGCCAAGATTTCTCAGAACTAGAGGACACAGAGGAAGTAGAAAGAATCCTTGGGTCACCTTCTGAAAGGAATCCCAAAATGAAAACTCCCAGGAACATCAAGCCAAAATAGAGTTTAAGGTCTCTATAAGATAGAATTTGAATATCCACGAGCCATAATAAGGATTACATGACTTAGAAACCAGGACTATAAAGGATCAGAGAACTTGGAATACAGTACTTTAAAATGCAAAGGATATAGGCTTGTAGCCAAGAATAACGTAATCAGCAAGACTAAGTGTAATTTTATAGGGAGAAAGAGAAAGGGTGTTTAATGAAATAATTTCCAAGAATTCCTGATGAAAAAACCAAAGAATCTTTGCCCATGAAATGGGGAATCAACAAATAAGTAAAGGTATATAAATGTGATGAAATACTATTTTAAGATGGTTTTTTAATATTTTATTTCTCCAATTACATGTTACAAAAATTTTTCAATATGCATATACATATTTTTAAGTTAGACAGTTTTCTTTCACCCACTCCCCCCTCCCCTCACAGCAAACAGTCTGGTGAATACTGTACATACACATTTATGCTTAATATGTTTGCAGATTACTCATTTTCGGTATGAGGAATTAGGATTAAGGGAAAAGAAGGCCATGAGCTAGAAAGGAAAAACATAAGAGAAATTTTTAAAAAGTGAATGTAAGGAGGGTCAGCTAGGTGGTGTAGTGGATAAAGCACCGGCCTTGGAGTCAGGAATACCTGGGTTCAAATCCAGTCTCAGATACTTAATAATTCCCTAGCTGTGTGGTCTTGGGTAAGCCACTTATCCACGTTTGCCTTGCAAAAACCATAAAAAAAAAGTGAATGTAAGGGCAGATAGGTGGCACAGTGGATATAGAGCACCGGCCCTGGAGTCAGGAGGACCTGAGTTCAAATCTGGCCTCTGACATTTAGCTGTGTAGCCTTGGGCAAGTCATTTAACCCCATTGCCTTGCAAAAAAAAACCTAAAAAAAAAAGTGAATGTAGTATTCATTCAGATTCTGTAGGGTTTTTGCTTTTGTTTTTCTTCCTCTGGATATGGATAGCATTGTCCATAGCAGGTCTTCTAGGCTTGTCCTAGCTTTCTGCACTGCTGAGAGGAGCTGCATCCATCAAGGTTGATAAATTCACAGTGCTGTTAATGTGTACAATGTTCTCCTGGTTCTGTTCCCTTCCCTCAGCATCAGATTCTGTAACTCATTCCATGCTTCTCTAGAGTCTGACCATTCATGGTTTCTTATAGAACAATAGTACTCAATAACATTCATATACCATAACATGTTCAGTCATTTGATGGAATATTATTTTGCCAAACTATCATCAGCATAATGACCAAGACACTATTTCAAAGATCTAATGAGAAAATATATTACCCACCTTCTGATAGAAGTGTCAACTAAAATACATTGGATGATGCTGGAGCCATACATGTTTTGACAAGCTAAAATACTGGAACCAGATCTGATTAGATAAAATTCAGCATAATAAATCTGAAGTTGTACACTTGGGTTCCAAAACTCCTTAAATCTGAGACAGGGAAGTTGTAACTAGACAGTTCCTTTTTTTACAAATCTTCTAGGAGTTTCAGTGGACCTCAAGCTCAGGACTAAGTCAGGCTACAGATGGCAGCCAAAAGGCAATGATAAACTGGAGAATATCCAGAGGAAGACAACCACGATGATGGATGATGAGATCATGTTGCATGAGGCTCAGTTAAATCAACTATTATTAAGCCAAACATGCTAGGTGCAAGTGATAGGAGGCAAATTAGAAATGGTGACTGCCCTCAAAAAACTTAACATTCTCTTGGAGAAGACTGCATATACATATATACAGGATATATACAAAAAAAAGTAATTTTGAGAGAGAAGGTACTAAAAACTGTGGGGATGAGGAAAAAAAGTTTAAAGTTAAAAGTTAAACATTTTCTTCCTGCAAAATACATGTGAAATGTTTTCACATTCATTTTCTAAAATTTTTAGTTCCACATCTCACCACCACCACCACCACCATCACCATTGGGAAGGTGATGGTTGTCCTTTGCTCTTGAAGAAGATGAAAATCATACCATTATGTTGGAATCAAGGTGCAATATATCCGACTAATCAGACCAATACAAGCTCCTTAGCTAGCCGAGTGATCCTCAGAATCTTTCTAATACCCCTCAGGTGGAAGCGATTCAGTTTCCTGACATGGTGGACTATCTGGGTTACAGGGGCATACACAACAATGAAGTTAGCGCAACAGCTCTGTAGACCTTCAGTTTGGAAGTCAATCTAACTCATCTTTTCTCCCCAACTTTTCTTCAGAGCCTCTCAAACACTAAGCTATCTCTGGCAATACATGTTTCAACCTCATTATCTATGTAGACATCCCTAGAAAGTCTTGCCAAGGTAAGTGAATTTACCCACAGCATTTGAAATTTCTCCATTTGTTGTAATTAATAGTTTTACATATGGATGGTGTGGTGCTGGCTGGTGGAGCCACCTGTTAATTGTTAGGCCAAAGTGAGCACAAGTGACAGAGAATCAATCCAGACTCTGTTGCATCTCAGCTTCAAAAGTTGCATTGAGTGTACAATCATCTGCAAACAAAAAGCCATGCACTAATGCTCCTTCCACTTTAGTCTTGGCCTGTAGCCTTTTCAAGTGAAATAATTTACAGTCAGTGTGGTAATAACTTTGATTCTGTGTTCATCCTCAGTGAAGGCATTTGATAACATGTTTTGAAAACATCATGCTAAAAGGATACACCCTTGTTACACTCCATTGGTGACAGGAAAATGCTAGAGCACCATCCATTAATCCAGAATCTGGACAAGCATGCCATCAAACTTCTCTGTGCAACCAAATTTGCACAAAATTTTTCACAAACCCTCATTACTGGCAGTATCAAAGTGAATGAATGCTGTGTACAAACCTCTGTTTTGCTCCTGGCCTTTCTCTCTCTTCCTCTCCCCCCTCACTGAAAAGACAAGCTATTTGATCTAGATTATATACATTTATGCAAAATATTTCCATATTAGTCATGTTGTAAAAGGAAATAAACTCCCAAAAAAAGCCCAAGAAAAAGTTTTTAAAAAGTTGCTTCAGTCTACATTTTTTTTTCTGGAGGTGGATAGCATTTTTTGTCATCATGGAAAACAACCCATGCATAGGAAGATGACCAGAGAGGAATGACAAGAAGGTCAGTTTGGGCTGTGGAATTCCGGAAAAGGAATTGCCTAGAGTAAGTCTGAAAGTAAGTCTTTCACCACATGGTGAAAGGTGTCAAATAGCAGAATTTTAATTTTATCCCAAGGTTAAGAGGGAAGCCCTAAAGTTTCTTGAGCAACTAATTAACCTGGTCAGACCTATGCTGTAGGAAAATCACTTTAGCAATTGCATAGAGAGGGGAAAGATGAGGGAAGAAGATTAATGAGAAGGCAAGAGGTTGAACCTGAGTGGTGATCATAGCACTCACTGAACCTTGTAAATATTTTGGATTTGAGATAACTCAGTTTGAAATGTTTACTAGGCTGAGTCATCTGCATTTTTGTCATTCAGTCCTTTCTTGTCCAACTCTTGGTGATCTCATTTGGGGTTTTCGTAGCAGAGATACCAGAGGGGTTTGCCATTTTCCTCTCTAAGATGAGAAAACAGACAAATCAGGTGAAGTGACCTGCCCAGGGTTATATAGCTAGTAAATGTCTGAGGGTGGGTTTGAACTTAGGAAGATGAGTCTTCCTGACTCCAGGCCCAGTGTTCTTGTACTATGGAGCCTCCTAGCTGCAAGAATCATGGGACTGATGAAATTACTAAAAGGGAATAAAGAACATAGGATAGAAGAAAGAAGAGGGCAGAACCTTAGGGAGTTCCCACAGTTGGGGCAGGGGTAGGTGGGGAGTTAAGAAAGAGATGATAAATTAGAAAAGCAACAGTTAAACAGAGAGGAGGAAGACCAAAAGAGAACTATGTCAGAGAAATTCGAGAGAGAGAATTGAGGTGGTCACTACTATCAAACAGTAAAGAGGATTGAGAAAAGCAAGTTGTCTTTGGAGAGTAGGAGCTCATCAGTAACTTTTGGATTTGTTTTTCTTAGGTTTTGGCAAGGCAATGGGGTTAAGTGGCTTGCCCAAGGCCACACAGCTAGGTGATTATTAAGTGTCTGAGACTGGATTTGAACTCAGGTCCTCCTGACTCCAGGGCCAGTGCTTTATCCACTGCACCACGTAGCAGCCCCTATCAGTAACTTTTGAAGGAGCAGTTTCTATTGTATCATAAGCCTGGAAGCCAAATTGAAAAGAACTGAAAAAAGTGGGTGAGAGGAGAGGAAATGTAGGCAATTGGACAATGGTCTGATATGGGCCTCTCCCCTTTGACCTAATAGCTCTGGCCTTGAGATCCAGACATTTTAATGCAAAACAAATATTTCATCTCTAAAACAGGGAATGTTTGCTCATTCTTCCTTTCATCTATAAACATGATCAATAAATAAAATATGAGAAGCAGCACAGGATTACATGAATCAACATTTTATTTATAACATGTTACACGAGCTTACAAAAAAGAGGCTCAAATTTCCCCTGACTAGAGGGAAGCAGGAAGTCCAAAGCAAGTAAACAGCTCAAACTGTCTGGAGAAAGGAGGAAGAGATGGGGTGGTTGTGTCATCTTCTTTTCTCCATCAGTGAACAATGTCCAGTTCTAGGTCATCCTCACTACCCTGGCTCAGGACTCACTGCCCCATGCCCTCGCTATAAACATTCCACCTTCCCACATCCAATAACTCACATCCCATGTGTCAACTCTGCTGCCGAAGTGATTTTTCTAATATATAGATCTGATAGTATCATCTACCCTTCTCCCCACAATGAGCTCCACTGGCTCCTGAATATCTCTAAGATCAAATAGAAATATTCTTGTTTGACATTTAAACCTTTGCCTACCTTTCCAGTCTTCTTACACTTGACCCAGTCCTCTACTAATCAGCCCCTGTGCATAATGTTCTGGCCCCTCATCTCCACCTTGCAGCTTCCCTAACTTCACCTACTTTCCCATTCCCCCCACCCCAGCTGCTTCCTTCTCAGAGTTCTTTCCATCTTCTCAATTTCTACCTGATTATTTGCATATTGCCTCCTCCCTATTAGATTCATCCATGATCAGGGACCGTGTTTTTGCCTTTTGTATGACACTAGCTGTGTGCCTCTAGGCAAATCATTTAACCACCTTCAGCCTTAGTTTCCACATCTGTAAAATGGAGATTATTAAATAATAGCAGCACCTCAGATAAAGTGAGATAACACGTACTTTGCGAGCTTTGTAAATGCTAGGTATGATCATTATTACTGTTATCATTATTGGCACAGTAATAAATTCTTACTTACCAACTGAAGGCTTCCTGCTTCTCTTGCTTTCCTTCTCTTGTCCTTCTAGCCACATGCTCTTGACCATAGGTAGAGGGAGTTCAGATATCCCGCCCCCCCGTTTGGATCCCCCAGTCCTTTTCAGGAAAGGCTAAATAAGCCAGGGCTACATTTGGTAATAAATTCATTATCGAAGCTTCTCCCTGTGGGCCAATTTCCCACACCAGCCCCTTTGCCTGAGTTCCTGTACTATGCTTAGTTTCTCTTTCTGATGTCCTTGTTACATATCTCCCTTTCCCAGAGGATTTCTCTTTGCTAGACCAGATCTTCTGCTACCTGCTTCTGTTCTTCAGGACTGTCCTCCCATCATTCAGCAGACTGCTCACTATCTTGCCCACTCAGCTGCCATAATGGGTCAAGCCAAGTCATGGGTATTTAGCACCAGCTCACTTTATCCAATCATCCATAGCAATTTATTTAAACGGGCACAACAGCCACACAGATAGAAGGAGAAGCCTCCTTGGCAAAGAACCAAAAATACTGGGCTGGATTCTCCTTTAAGAATCTGAGAGCAAGGGGCAGCTAGGTGGCACAGTGGATAGAGCACCAGCCCTGGAGTCAGGAGGACCTGAGTTCAAATCCAGCCTCAGACACCAATTACCTAGCTGTGTGACCTTGAACAAGTCACTTAACCCCATATGCCTTGCAAAAACTAAAAAAAAAAGGAATCTGAGAGCAAAATTCTATATTCAGTTCATATAAATAAAGCAATTTGCTTTCGTTTTTAAATCTTTGTAACAAGGGATGGTTGGATATAAGCTTAGAGCTAGAGATAGACTGCTATATAGACATATACAGATGTGTGTTGTAATATACCATATATGTTATATGATTACAAAACTTAATTATAATGATGATATTTGCCCTTCAGTTCTCAAAGAAGACCATGACATCAGGGAGGGGATGCTATGACAAGCACATGAATTGAATTTGAGTGAGGGGAGGCTGTGCTATGTCCACAGCCTCACTTTCTTTTCCACAGCCATATGGGTCTAGTGGTCAGATAGGAATCAGGACAGCCAGAGCTGTCAGGGTTAAGTGACTCGTCCAAGGTCACACAGAAAAAGTAAAGTGTCTGAAGCTGAATTCAAACTCCTATCCTGATTCCAAGGTCAGTGCTCTACCCATTGTGCCACCTAGCTGTTATCTCATTTTATCTTCATAACAATCTTGAGGAGTAGGTGCTATTATTAATAATCCCCATTTAATAGATGTGGAAACTGAGACTGAAGGTAGTCATATATGAGATGCAACATAGTTATATTATATATATATATGTTATGTGATAGATATTATATATGCATATGTGCAAATATATTCCACTCCCATAATCTCCTGCAATTGCAAAGAAAGGAGGAAAGTGAATCTTCTTTAACTCTCCTTCTTGTCAAAACTTGCTCATTATAATAACACGACCTTCATTTTCATTATTCTATATTTTCAGTGAAATGTGGTAGAGCATACAGTTAATTGTTTTCCTGATCACTCTGAATCAGTTCACATGAGCCTCCCCGTGCTTCTCTGAATTTTTTAGAGTGATCAATTCTTACAGCATGACATTCATGTACCACAATTTGTTTAGCTTCTTTTCCAAATGATGGTCTCCTTCTTTATTAAGAGTTCTACCCTAGAAAAATGTGAAACTCTATAAACTTGTAAATGTATGAATGTTGAAAACTACCATTGCATGTAATTGGAAAAATAAAATAAAATTTCAATAAAGAGGAGGGGAAAGAGTTCTACCTTATCACAAAAAAGTTTTGTATGAATGAAGGACCTTTTGGTTTTTTTATGTCTATTTGATTGATGCCTAGCATTGAAATTTCTGGGTCAAAAGGCATAGACAGTCTAGTAACTTTATTTGCAAAATTCCATATTGCTTTCCAGAATGGAAAACCTTGAATTAGTGTAATTGGCTTTCTTTTGATCCCCAGCTCTTATGCCTAGAAAATGCTTGATGAAAACTTGACTCCTTCGTAACTCCTCCATCACTGATTATTCCTATCATCTATCATATTTGCCACTTTGCAGGATGGGAGACAAATTGGCAGGGTAGTTTTTCTTATTAATGATCTGGAGCATTCTTTCATGTGGTTGTTAATAGTTTGCAAGGGAAGTGGTAATGTTTTATAAATTTTAATGTGATTGTTAAAACATGCTAACTTCTATGATGACTGTAGAAGAAACACCAGAATCATAACTAGAGTTTCTGTGCCTGGGATAAAATTCCTAATCTAAGCACCGTGAAATAAGGAGATCTCACGACTTTTTAAGACAAAATCAGGTTTGGAAGTGGAGAGAACTTCAGGCCCTGGACACCAGGCACTGTTTGGGAAAAAGGACCCTGGGCAGTTTTCCCAGAGAGATCTAGGACACAGAGAAGTTGCAGCCCTGGAGGCAGCTGACCAGGGAGTACAGGGTGGGGTTGGGCTGGGAGGAAGCTCCCTTTCTTGTAGCTTCCTTTTTAACTCATTATTCTTGCTTCCCAGACACTTAAACCTTGTTATTCCTATCTACAGAAGAAATACAAGTGCTGGCAGTGTCCTCTAAATTTTGGTGTGCTCGGACATAGTTTTAGCCACTCTATCCTTGTTAAAGTTCTAACAAACCCCCAAGAGACAAATCTCCTCCCATAAAACTATAACCATTTGAGAAAAGTCCTTGAACAAGCAGAAAGACATTTGATGTGCAGAGAAACAGTGCTGAGACAGTGAAGGCTTTGGTTTGCATAATAACCTATAGTTAACCTATTTTTCTTCATACTCTCTGCTTAAGCATTCTCTGGACTCTCCAGGCTCCAGGAGTCAAGGATATAGCTCTTGTAATTCCTAAGGGGAAACCCAGGTTTAGTGGTTCATTTTAAATATTTAAGTTCCATTAGCCTGTGCCCTAGTTACACTCTGCCACTAATCTAATAACTATTTTCCTATTTCCTGATGTAACTTCCTCCGAACAAGGATTTGTTGACAGAATAATTCACTAGCTAGTCTGGAGAAGGACAAAGGAGAATGTTTCTGGAAGGGTTTTTTGCAATGGAAAGAACACTTTGTTTTGAAGGTAGAAGAACTGGCTTTCCCATTTTTTATGTGGCCTTGTGCAAGTCATTTAACTTTACTGGACCTCAGTTTCCTCATGAATCAATCAATCAATAAACATTTATTAAGTATCAGTAGCTTAAAAGAAACATGAAATACAAGACACCCTTAGAGACATCTCCAGTCAGCCAGTACCTTGACTCTAAGACAGACCATTTTGGTCCTCTTTGAGAACAAGAACAACTAACCAAGTGTCAGGAACTTTCCTGAGCACTGATAAGTCAGTAAACATTGAGCCCCTACTGTGTGTCAGCACTGTACCAAGCTCTGAAGATACAAAGAAGTCAACAGACACGAAGTACCTCCTGCATCAGACACTATGCTAAGCACCGGATACAAAGAAAGGCAAAAGCCAGTTCCTGTCCTCAAGGAGCTCACAGTCTAATGGGGGAGACAACATGTAAACAGCTAGAAGTTAGCCAGAGGATAAACGAACTAACAGAGAAAAGGGACTTGAATAAGGTGGCTCCAGTAAGATTTTTTTTTGTCTTTTTTTTTTTTTTTAGGTTTTTGCAAGGCAAATGGGGTTAAGTGGCTTGCCCAAGGCCACACAGCTAGGTCATTATTAAGTGTCTGAGACTGGATTTGAACCCAGGTACTCCTGACTCCAGGGCCGGTGCTTTATCCACTACGCCACCTAGCTGCCCCAAGATTTCTTTTTAAAAAAGAATTTATTATTATTATTTTTTAAGTTTTTGCAAGGCAATGTGGTTAAGTGACTTGCCCAAGGTCACACAGCTAGGTAATTAGTAAGTATCTGAGGCCCATTGAACTCAGGACCTCCTGACCCCAGGGCTGGTGCTCTGTTCACTGCACCACCTAGCTGCCCCCTCCAGCAAGATTTCTTAAAGATAATGCAGTTTTCACTGGGATTTGGAGGAGGTTATAGGAAAACAGGAGACTGAGATGAGGAGGAAGAGAATGTCATGCCTGGGATCAGCCATGGAGGGTCTTGTACAAGATAAAGAGCAAGTTTTCCAGAATCTTTACCAGAGGACTGGAAAAGACTGGGGGTGGAGCAGCTTACGAGGGTTTGGAGACCGAACAGACCATTTTGTATTTGCTCCTGGAGATGATGAGACACTGAAGTTCATTTAGTAGGGGTGGCATGATCAGACCAGCGCTTTAGGAAAATCCCTTTGATGACTGAATGGAGGATAGACTGTGACTGGAAGGGACTTGAAGCAGGCCGACCTACCTGGAGGTATTGCAGTCATCCAAGAGTAAGCTGATGATAGCAGCAGAGGGAGGTGCTAGAGAGGGAAGTCAAGAGGGATGGAAGAGGCCACATGGACCAGGGAAAAAGGCGAAATCGACCAGGGAAAGAGGTGAAATCGACCAGGGAAAAAGGCGAAATCGACCAGGGAAAGAGGTGAAATCGACCAGGGAAAGAGGGGAAATCAGCCAGGGAAAGAAGTGAAATCAGCCAGGGATGCCGCAGAGGTGAAATGGACAAGAGATGTTGGGAGGTGAAAGTGAGAGGCTTTGGCACCAGTTTGGCTGTAGGAGCTGAGAGATTGGCAAGGTGCAAAGCTCTGAGACAGGGACTAAAGGCAGTGTTTTTTTTCCTTAACCAAATAATTTTTTTGATGCCTTGACATCTAGGGGTGCCATAGTACATAGAACCCTGGACTTAGAACCAGACCAATTCATCTTCCTAAGTTTACATCTGATCCTTACCAGCTATGTGACCCCAGACAATGCACTTAATATGAGCTGGAGAAGGAAATGGCAAACCACTCCAATCAATATCTCTGCTAAGAAAACTCCAAATGGGATCACAAAGAGTTGGATACATCTAAAATAACTGAATATCAAAAATTTGTTTTCACATCATAGTAATTTCCAAATATATAGCTTTCTTCTATGTCCTTCTTCCTGATTCTTAGGGATCTCCCTTTGTAATAAAGGCAAACAGTTAAAAAAAACCCCAAGAAATAGTATATGCCATGGTGCTGTGGATAAAGTGTCAGATGTGGAATCAGGAAGACTTGAATACAAATCTTACCTTGCACATTTTCTACCTGTGTAATCAGCACAAGTCATTGTGCCTTGGTTTCCTCATATGTAAAATGGTGATAATATCTATCCCTTAGAATGGGCATGAAGATCAAATGATAAAATGTGCTAATGGGCAAGGCTCAGATATCACTCAGGGTGACAGTATTGAGTCAAAAGAAGGACAGCTCTTTACATTATTTTTTGATGATTTTATTTTTTCACATAACTACAATAGTTTTGGGGCAGCCAGGTGGTGTGGTGGATAGAACACTGGCCCTGGAGTCAGGAGGACCTGAGTTCAAATTTGACCTCAGACACTTAATAATTACCTAGCTGTATGGCCTTGGGCAAGCCACTTAACCCCATTGCCTTGCAAAAAATAAAAAATAAACCTAAAAAAATAACAATAGTTTTGTTGTAAAAGTATACATAATACCCTGCCCTCCACACACACAAAGAATGAGAACCCTCAAGAAAAATAAAGTGAAAGGAACAAAAGTGTGCTTCACTCTGTCTTCAGATACCATCAGCTCTGTCTTTGGGATGGATTGCATTCTTTATCATAAGTCCATCAGAGAAGTTGCTTCAATATTTTTTCCCATAGTTGCTATTGCTAGCTGTATTTCCCTCCATCCAATTCCTCCTCACTCCAATTTATTCTATTATCTCTTCTTTCACCCTGTCCCTTCTCAAAAGTGTGCTGTATCTGACTAAGCTCTCCCATGATCTTCCTTTTATCAGTTTCAACCCCCTTGTCTCTCCTCCCCTGCTCCCTTTCTCCCATCCCTTTCCTCTCCCTTTTCCCTCAAGGGTAAGATAGATTTCTATACCCTATTGAGTGTGTATCTTATTTCCTCTCTGAACCACTTCCAATGAGCATGAACGCCCACTCATTCTCCCTCACCTCCCCCTGCCCTTATACTCCATTGCAAAAGCCTTTTCTTGCCTCTTTTATGTGAAATATCTTAGCCCATTCTACTTCTCCTTTCCCTTTCTCCCAGTATATTCCTTTCTCACCCATTAATTCCATTTTTATAATAATATATTCCTTCATATTCAACTCCCTCTTGTGCCTTGTCTAAATATACTCCTTTTAACTGCCCTAAGGAGAAGGTTATATGAGTTATCAATATCATCTTCCCAAGCAGGAATACATGCAGTTCACCATCATTAAATTTGCCCTTTCCTTCCTTTCCTTCTTTATGCTTCATCTGAGTCCTGTACTTGAAGATCAAACTTTCTGTTCAGCTCTGATCGTTTCAATAGGAAAGTCTGGAAGTCCTCTATTTCACTGAATATTCATCTTTTAATCTGAAAGAGTATGTTCAATTTTGCTGGGGAGTTGATTCTTGGTTGTAATCTGCCTAACAATATCACATTCCAAACCCTACAAGCCCTTAATGTAGATGCTGCTAAATCATGTATAATCCTATCAGCTTCACTATATTTGAATTGTTTCTTCCTGGCTACTTGTAATATTTTCTCCTTGACTTGGGAGTTCTGGAATTTGGTTATAATATTCCTGAGAATTTTTATTTTGGAATCACATGAGGTGATTTGGAGATTTCCTTAATTTCTATTTTACCCTCTGCTTCTAGGATATCAGAGCAATTTTCCTAGAGAATTTCTTGAAAAATGAGGTTGAGGCTCTTTCCTGTTCATGACTTTCAGGTAGCCCAATAATTTTAAAATTATCTCTCCTGGTTCTGTTTTCCAGGTCAGTTGTTTTTCCAATGAGTTATTTCACATTTTCTTCCAGTTCTTCAATCTTTTGGGTTTTTTTTTATTGTTTCTTGATTTCTCACAAAGTCATCAGCTTCCCTTAGTTCCATTCTACATTTGAAGGAATTATTTTCTTCAAAGAGCTTATTTGTCTCTGTTTCCATCTGGTCAATTCTAGTTTTTAAGGCATTCTTCTTCTCATTAACTTTTTGGACTGCTTTTTCTGTTTGACCTAAACTGATATTTTTTTTTAGTTTTTGCAAGGCAATGGGGTTAAGTGGCTTGCCCAAGGCCACACAGCTAGGTAATTAGTAAGTGTCTGAGGCCGGATTTGAATTCAGGTAATCCTGACTCCAGGGCCAGTATTCTATCCACTGTGCCACCTAGCTGCCCCTAAACTGATTTTTAAGATGTTATTTTCTTCAATATTTTTTGGATCTCCTTCACCAAGTGTTGACTTGGTTTTCATGATTTTCCTACATCACTCTCATTTCTCTTCACAATTTTTCCTCTACCTCCCTCACTTGATTTTCAAAATCTTTGCTGAGATCTTCCAAAACCTGGGACCAATTCATATTTTTCTTGGAGGCTTTGGATACAGAAGTTTTGATTTTGTCATCTTCTGAATGTGTATCCTCCATGGGACCAAAGTAATTGTCTATGGTCAGATTCTTTTTTTCTGTTGTTTATTTCTCCAGCCTGTGACTTGATTTTTAACTCTTTGTTGAGGTGGGGCTCTGCTTCCAAGGTGTTTGATGGCACTTTCCCAAGCTTTTGAGGGTTTTTGCAGCTGTTTTCAGTTCTGTCAGGGTCCTCAGTTCCTTTAAGGTCTTATGAGAGGCTCTGATTGTTTGTCTCACCTGTGGATAAACACAAGCATTCCCTCTGCCCTGAAATTTTAAGGAGGGTCCCTGCTTCTCTATAGCAGTATGGAGCTCCAGACTGTGACCTGGGTCTGAATATGTCCCAGGGATAGCAGAGAGGCCTCTGCAATCTCCTGCGACCCTTTTACCTTCTGTGGGTTGAGCACTCTGGAAGCAACTGTTGGGTGGCTCCGCAGGCTTGCTTCTGGTTCCTGGGCTCCAGTCTGCACCAAGACCTGTGCTGGCCTGGGCTCTGCACTCATTCTGATACAGCAGAGTCTTCCTGCTGAGCTTCCAAGTTGTCTCTGGCACTTCCTGGGCTGAGAGGTCTGGAAACTGCCACTACTGCTACAGACAATACTGCCCACTGGTTGATCCTGGATGGCTGGAGCTACTTTGGTGACCAGGGCAGCCTGAGCTGAACTGTGGCCCTTTCCAACCATGGTGGAACAGATACTTCCTGAAGATCTTTCAAGTTGTCTTGGGTTGGAAAATTGTTTCACTCAGTCTTTCTGTGGATTTCACTACTAGAATTTGGGTAGTCATAATTTAAAGGTATTTGAAATGGTCTGGAAGAGAGCTGGGATTTCCTGCCTTCACTTCACCATCTTGGCTCTGCCTCTTAATAGACTATTTTTATGAATTGCTATGGCTGAAAGAAAGTCACCCAGCTCTTTACATTATTGAGGTCATCAGAGGTAGTGTACTAGGAGTCAAAGAGCCAGGTGGACCTGAGTTCAAGTTCTATTTCTAAACAAGTCACAGACTTTCACTGCTCTAGGTAATTCTAAAATTATAAAGTGCAAAAAAAAGGTGCCAACCTACATTGGTAGAAGTCTCCTCCACCTCTGATATCACCATCCCTGTTTTACTGAAGTCATCTCCAGGTAGGACTGTCCCCATTTCATTAGGGAGGCTCATGCCTTGCCCAGGGTCACACCACTAGTATCAGAGATGGGATTTGAACTCAGCTCCTCCTATCTCCAAGCACTGCAATTTCCATAATGCTACATTACTGTTGGGAGGGAACAGAAAAGGACATCTTGTCCTATTTCTATATTTTGTCAAATGTAAATTTTATTTCTTGTATCCACTGAAATTGAGAAAAAATGAGTTTGGGAGCTGACTAAACTCTGTGTGTGTGTGTGTGTCTGTCCCTTCTACCACATAGCTATTGTCCATTTCACTTCACCCCAGGGTACATAAGATAATCCTGTTCATCCCTGCATCATTCTTGGTTCCTTATTCCTTTTTGGCCTTTGTATCTGGATGGAACCCATGAACTTTTGGCTGTTCATGCCATCTTTTCATGGTTTTAGGGCACACCAATATTTCTTTAGTTATCTTCTTCCCTTGAGTATCACTTCATGTAGGGCTTCCCATGTTACTTGGAATTGTCATGCTCGGCCTTTCAGACACTTGGTCTATCAATAAGCAGTTATTAAGTGCCTACAATATAATAAAGAAGTCTGCAAGCATTTATTAAGCATCTACTATGTTCCAGGTGCTGGGGATGCAAAGAAGTGAGCAAGTATTTATTAAGTGCCTACTGTGTGCTAAGAGCTGTGCTTGATAAAGGCTGGGGATATTTCTTCATCTGAGAACAGATAGTAATCGCTTTACAAACGTCTTGTTTAATCCTCTTAACAACCTTAAGGGGTAGGTATTCTTATGATCCCCATTTTATAGATAAGGAAACTTGAACAAACAGAGGTTAAGTGATTTGCCAAGGGTCACATGGCTACAAAGATTCTGAGACTGAACTGGAACTCAAGTCTTTCTGAGTATAAGTTCCATCCATTGTATCATCTAACTGCCTCAAATGAGGCAGGAAAAATTTAGGGCACTAATGAATGGGGAAATCCATCTCAAGTCTCCCACAGAGTCCTCTCAGGGAATCTTCCCTTGTGTTTTTCAAATTTATTTTATTTTTTCTATTTTTCTTTTTAGTTTTTGCAAGGCAATGGGGTTAAGTGGCTTGCCCAAGGCCACGCAGCTAGGGAATTACGAAGTGTCTGAGGCTGGATTTGAACTCCCTCTTGACTCCAGGGCCAGTGCTCTATCCACTGCACCAGCTAGCTGCCCCTGCAGATTTGTTTTTAAAAATATTTTGATAATTGTATTTCTTTGTAATTTTACATGTTTTATACATTTAAAAATATTTTGGAAAGGAACCCAAACACAAAAAAGGTGAAAAATCTCTGCTTCAGATACCTCCCACAAGATCCCCAAAAGAGAAGGCAAGCTCTGGAAGGGCAAAGATGGTTTCCTTTGTTTGTCCTTCCAACTTTAGAGATACACAGTAGTTGCTTAATAAATGCATATTGCTTGCTCACTCTTGTTTTTGATTAATCATTGCCTTTATTATTATCATTAACCATTATTAGTTTTTTGTTTTAGTCATTAGATCCATTGATTCTAAGAGATTGTAAACTCCTTGAGAGGAGACAGTTTCCTTTCTTGTTCTTGCAGGCCCAAAGCCTAGAGAGTAGTTAGGATATTGTAAACACTTAGTAATGCATATTGATTATAAGGGGGAAAGGCCTGTTATTCACTTTTTTTGGAGGGGAAATAGATCCCTCTGCCAATTTGAGGAGACCTGTGTATCTTTTCTCAGAATCATATAATTAATTAAATGCATAAAACAAAATAGGGATTACAAGAGACATCGACTAAAATGAAATGCAGATATTCAGAAAGCCAAAAACTGAAACAAGGTTACAGACCCTAGATTAGGAACCCCTTTTGTAAGAAGATACTCAGAAAGAAGAGAAATTGAGAGAGCTTTTCAGGGGCTGGAGTTGATTAAATAGCAAGAGGAAGAAATTTGGGTAACTGTGAGAGGGTCTGAAGAAATGTAGAACCTAGAAAATGGGGTTTGACAGTGAGAGAGGCCGTGGGCTCTGAGAAAGAAAGATGCAAGAGCTATTGCAAAGAAGAGAGAAGTTACATATAGTGAGAAGGGCAGAAAGTCATGAGACTTAGAGGAAAGCATTTGGGAACAATCTGTCAGCAAGAATTTATTAAGAAACTACCATGTGCCGACACTATGTTAATCACTGGGAACACAAGGAAAGGCAAAATCAATTCTTGCCCTCAGGGAGCCTACATGCTAATGGAGGAGACAACATTATTATATTATATTATATTATATTATATTATATTATATTATATTATATTATATTATATCATATTTTATTAGATTAGATTATTAGGTTAGATTATATTAGATTATATAAATTTATTGTATATTATAATAGTTGATATAATAGTTGATCTAACACACACATATATTTAGAACAGTGTTTGTTCTTCATTCTTGAAGAAGACCAGGACATCAGGGAGGGGATGCCATGAGAGGCACAAGAATTAGACTTGAGTGAGGGGGACTGTGCTGAGTCACTAGCCTCACTTTCTCCTCCCGAGCCATTTGGGTCAGTGGCCAGATATAGATCAGGATGACCAGAGATGATTCCGGATATGAAGCAATCAGGGTTACATGACTTGCCCAAGTCACATAGCTAGTAGGGGTCTAAGCCCACATTTGAACTCAGGTCCTCCAAACTTTAGGGCTGGTACTCTTAACTACTGCACCATGTAGCTGCTATGAACTAGATTAGCCTTAGAGGGAAAGAGATTAGCAGCTACGGAGACTAGGAAAGGCCTCCAAGAGAAAGTGATGCTTAAGTTGAGTCTTAAAGCCAGAATTCTAAGTAATATGGTGGACATGGGGCACAGCCAATCCAAAGGTGCAGAGATGGGAGATGGAACTTTATGCACAAAGAATAATCCAGTATGGCTGGATCATGGAATAGAGAGGGTAGAGGGGAGCAATGTAGTAAAAATAGAGATGGGAAGGGGCCAGGTTGTGAAGTGCATTAATTTCCAACATGAGGAGTTTGCTTTGGAGGTTAGAGTTCATCATTAGTTTATTGAGTCAGACGTCACTTTTTTTGAATGGAGTGTGGATTGCTGTGGACAAAGAGAGGAGGAAGAGAATCCAATTTGGAGACCATTGGAATAATCTAGGTGAGAGGTCACAAGGTTTTTGAGCAAAAAGGGACTCTGAAAAGCCTTAAAGAGACAAAGGAAATGACAATCATGGGTTAAGAGAGAGGAGCCAAGAACTGAGACCAGGGTTTAGTACACTACACGACTAGAAGGATGGTAGCACCCTGGACTATTAGTGACAGGAAAATTTGGAAGAAGGGCAGGATATGTTCCATTTGGGACATGTTGAGTTTGAGATGTCTATGGAATATCTAGTTGAAAATATCCAAAAGGCAGTTGGCGACTGTAACTCAGGAAAGATGGGACAAATAGATCTGGGAATCACAGGATTGTAGATTTTGAGCTATAATGAACCTTAGAGATTGTCTAATCTAACCCCTTCATTTCATAGGTGAGAAAACCAAGACCACATAAGTAGTAGAATCAGAGGTGCATTTGAACACATTCTTCTCTCTTTACAATCTCATTTCTCTGGACCATCTCCCTTAACCATCTTTTTCCTGACCATGGCTTCCTTTTGTATGCAGATATCTCCCAAGTCTCTAATTTTGGTTTTGAACTCTCTTCAGTCCCTCATCTTCAGGATGCCCACTGCACATCCTACCCAGCATCTATAACAATAAATCCCAAGGAGTTTCTTTCCCTCTAAATCTGCTCCTCATGATTTAACATTTAACAACAGAATTGAAAGGGACCTTATTGGTCCTCTAATCTAGCTCCCTTATTTTAGAAACGAGGTCCATAGCAATTGACTTGCCCAGAGCTTCTCACACAGGTGGTGTCAAAGCCAGGATATAATCCAGTTCTCTGACCCTCATTCACTCAAACTCTCCTTTTTCTAAATACAAGGCTGAAGTTGATTCTTCCCTTTTATCCTTACCACTGATCAAGTACCAAGTTCTGCTAGTTCCATTTCCATTTGCCTTCTTGTACCTGTTGGCACCTTATATCTTCTGTGCAACTCCTCACTTCTGTGAGGCACCATCTTTGTTCTTTGTAATCTGTAATCTCCAACATTCAGTGGGCACAGTGCTGCATGGGAAAATTGTTCTTGGGGCAGCTAGATGGCGTAGTGGCTAAAGCATTGGCCCTGGAATCAAGAGGATCCGAGTTCAAATCCAGCCTGACACTTAATAATTACCTGTGACCTTGGGCAAGTCACTTAACCCCATTGCCTTGCAAAAAAACAAAATTTTAAAACTTTAAAAAGAGAAAAGTTTCTTTCCCTCCTTCTAGCCATATTGCTTTCCCTAGTTTTCTATCTTCCCAGCATCCATCAGGGCAATGATTGCTTCCTGCTACAAATTCCAATGCTTGACCTCTTCCTCACCCATACTTTTTCCCTAGTTCCTATGGATCTAACTTCATTATATCACAGAGCCTTCAGAGTTACCCCTAATTTTAGAAGGCAGTTGCATGTCTAAGTGAGGGAACTAACAAGAGGCAACTTATTTTGCCTGATTGACATTAATCTGATAGATGAAAATCCATCCTTGCCTTCATGATTATTCACATAGGATGATAGAGAACTGAAAGGATAGAAGGCATCTAATCAAGGCCCCAAGATGTAAACGGATTTTTTCCAAGGTCACACAGGTAAAATAAAAGAACTAGAGGCAGCTAGGTGGATAAAGCGGATAAAGCACCAGCCTTGGAGTCAGGAGTACCTGGGTTCAAATTCGGTCTCAGACACTTAATAATGACCTAGCTGTGTGGCCTTGGGCAAGCCGCTTAACCCCATTGCCTTGCAAAAAAAAAAAAGTTACCACTAGGATAATACATTATGATCAAGTAGGATTTATCCCAGGAATGCAGGGTTGGTTCAATATTAGGAAAACTGCTGGTATAATCAATTACATCAACAACAAACCTATCAGAAATTAGATGATCATATCAATAGATGCTGAAAAAGCTTTTGACAAAATACAGCATCCATTCTTACTAAAAACACTAGAGAGTGTAGGAATAAATGGACTGTTCCTTAGAATAATTAGCAGTATCTGTCTGAAACCATCAACAAGCATTATATTCAATGGGGAGAGGCTAGAGGCATTCCCAATAAGATCAGGGGTGAAACAAGGATGGCCATTATCACCACTACTCTTCAATATTGTATTAGAAATGCTAGCTTAGCAACTAGAGAAGAAAAAGAAATTGAGAGAATTAGAATTGAGAAGGAGACACAACTCTCACTCTCTGCTGATGACATGATGGTATGTATACCTAGAGAATCCCAAGAAATCATCCAAAAAACTACTGGAAACAATTAGCAATTTTGGCAAAGTTTCAGGATATTAACTAAACCCTCATAAATCTTCAACTTATATATATATGACTAGCAAGATACAGCAGGAAGAGCTAGAAAGAGACATCCCATTCAAAGTAACTTCAGACAATATGAAATACCTGGGAGTCTATTTGCCAAGGCAGACTCTGAACTTTTTGAAAAAAATAAAACACTTCTCACACAAATTAAATCAGATTTAAATAACTGGGCAAACATCAATTGCTCATGGATAGGTAGAGCTAATATAATAAAAATGACAATTCTACCAAAACTAAACTACCTGTTTAGTGCCCTACCAGTCAAAATTCCAAAAAAAAAAATACTTTAATGAGTTAGAAAAAGTTGTAAGTAAATTCATATGGAGAAATAAAAAGTCAAGAATTTCCAGGGATTTAATGAAAAAAAAAGTGCAAAAGAAGGGAGCTTAGCCTACCTGATCTAAAATTATAAAGCATCAGTCATCAAAACTGTGTGGTATTGGCTAAGAAATAGAGTGGTGGACCAGTGGAATAGACTAGGTGCAATAGCAGGAAATGATTATAGTAATCTGCTGTTTGATAAACCCAGAGTTCAGGTATTGGGATAAAAACTCTCTTTGATAAAAACTGTTGGGAAAATTGGAAGTTAGTATAGAAGACACTTGGACTAGACCAGCATCTCATACCCCATACCAAGATAAGCTCCAAATGGATACAGGATTTAGACATAAAAAAAAGAACAATAGTATAAGTAAATTAGAAGATCAAGGACTAGTCTACCTGTCAGATCTATGGAAAGGGGAGCAGTTTATGACTAAGGAAGAGATAGAAAACAAATAAAAAAAACAAACAAGGAAGAGATAGAGAACATCATCAAAAACAAACTAGATGATTTTGATTACATTAAATTTAAAAGCTTTTGCACAGATAAAACCACTGTAACCAAGATCAAAAGAAATGTAGTAAACTGGGAAACAATCTTTACAACTAATGTTTCTGACAAAGGACTCATTTCTAAAATATACTGAGAACTGAGTCTTATTAAAAAAAAAGGCATTTCCCAATTGACAAATTGTCAAAGGATATGCAAAGACAATTTACAGATGAGATCAAAGCAATCTAGTCATATGAAAAATTGCTCTAAATTATTATTAGAGAAATGTAAATTAAAGCTTCTCGGAGGTACCACCTCACACCTCTCAGACTGGCCAATATGACTAGAAAGGATAATGATCGTTGTTGGAAGGGTTGTGGGAAATCTGGGACACTATTACATTGTGGGTGGAGCTGTGAACTCATCCAACCTTTCTGGAGAGAAATTTGGAACTACGCCCAAAGGGCAACAAAAATGAGCATACTCTTTGATCCAGCAATACCACTACTGGGTCTATACCTGAAGAGATGATGGAAAAGGGTAAAAATATCACTTGTACAAAAATATTCATAGCAGCCCTGTTTGTGGTGGCAAAGAATTGGAAATCAGATAAATGTCCTTCAATTGGGGAATGGCTTAGCAAACTGGTATATGTATGTCATGGAACACTACTGTTCTATTAGAAATTAGGAGGGACAGGATTTCAGGGAAGCATGGAGGGATCTGCATGAACTGATGCTGAGTGAGATGAGTAGAACAAGAAAAACATCGTACACCCTAACTGCAACATGGGGGTGATCATCAAGCTTGATGGACTTGCTCATTCCATCAGTGCAACAATCAGGGACAATTTTGGGCTGTCTGCAATGAAGAATACCATCTGTATCCAGATAAAGAATCATGGAGTTTGAACAAAGTACAAAGACTATTCCCTTTAATTTAGAGAAAAAAAAACTGATATCTTGTCTGATTTTGCTATCTCTTATACTTTATGTTTCTTCCTTAAGGATATGATTTCCCTCTCATCACAATCAATTTAGATCAATGTATACCATGGAAACAATGTAAATACTGATAAATTGCTTTCTTTTTTACTTATTTATTTTTTGGTTTTTGCAAGGCAAATGGGGTTAAGTGAATTGCCCAAGGCCACACAGCTAGATAATTATTGTCTGAGGCCGCATTTGAACTCAGGTACTCCTGACTCTAGGGCCAGTGCTCTATCTACTATGCCAACTAGCCTCCCTGATAAATTGCTTTCTGTGGGGGGTGGGGGGAGGGAAGTAAGATTGATGGGAAAATTGTAAAACTCAAAATAAAATCTTTAATAACAATTTTTTTTTTTTGCTTTTTGCCATTGTACCTTGCAAAATGTAGGCATTTGATAAATGTCAGATATCAAATTTGAAGTGATTTACCTACCCAAGGTCACACAGCCAGTTAGTGGTCAAGTTTTAAGTCAGGCTCTCTCAAATCCCCTCTTCATTTTCTGTCATTCCACCATGCTCATCATGACGAGGCCAGATTCATTATCCCAGCAGCAAATGGATGGACAGAAGGGTAGAAGGGTGGATGAGTGAGTGGATATATGATGGCTGGAGGAATGGCATGAATGATGTGTGGGTGGAGTACTTTGAATCTCTTTGGATTTAGAACCAAGGGGGAATGTCAGATTTATATAGAAAAGTCCATTCCTTGGTTGAGGAGAACACTGAGACCGGCCAGACACATTTGAAAAGCCTGTTTATTGCATAACTAGCAGGCACATTAATGCAGAACAATTTTACAACACTTAAAAGGTTGTACAATAATGACAATAATAGAATGTACAACAAAAGCGAAATCCTAAGGACAGAATGATGGGTGACACTGATAAATACAATTTTCAATAAAAAAAGGCATTTTTTGTTTTTCCTATGCAGCATTTTTGAAGAGAAAAGGATTTCACTTCACCCAGGACAAGGAAAGAAACATGAGATGAACTTGCTGGAAGCTCACTGATGTACCTGCAGAAAGAATGAAGGGTTTCTCCTCTGAGTTCCTGCAATCCAAGTCACATCAGCAATTGTGTCCCAGATCCTGAGCTGGACCCCAAGGGCCCAATTTCCCCTTTTTGGCAACTCGACAGGCAGGACAGGATCGTCAGCTGAGGGGCCTTGAGGGGAAAAGCCTTTGTAATGTCTGCTTCTAAAGTGCCGCTGTTCATAAAGTGCACCTCTGTCCTCTTGTCTTCTGAGAAGAAAAACAGACATCACAAAGAGGGCTCTTTGGTGCCCTCTGACCCCGACACATGTGCAAAAGGGGACCAAAAACAACCACCTGGGTGAGGGGTCCTTGGCCAACAGAACAGAAAGCCTCTAGAATGGACCACTGGCGACCATTTCCATTCCTGCAAGTTGTGCTATTTAAGGATTTCTCTGTGTGGTCTGGCTCTGCCCAGGTACAGAGAGCATGCTCACACCGCAATGTCTTGCCTCCAGGGCATCACAATGCCTTTCTGAGGCATCATCACAATGTCTTGGGACATTATTTACCATGTAGGAATAAAGTGGTCACTTGAGATGAGCTCATCCATATACTGAAAATAGCTTAGCTTTCCACATACTTGAGACATTCTCTCTTCTATCGGTCAATTCATCAATGGCACCAATTCAGAATTGTCTTCTGCATTTCCATAGGACTGACAAAGCTAAGGTCTAGGGGCTAAACCAAACAGGAGGAGTAAATATTTACAGATGAGAAGGTCAAAGAGAGGGCACCAAATACAAAGAGAGTTACCGAGTATTTTTTTTAAACAAAAATACAGTGACCCTTCCACTCCCAGCTGCTCTGTCTAAGGCAGTGACAGCGATGGCTCCACATGAGCATCCAACAAGGTCATGGCACTTGGTGGTGATGCAAACGAGGGGATGAGAGTGACAAGGGGTGAGTCTTCTCCCCAACACACACCCACACACATCCACGCACACTTTTTCTTCAAGACAGCAAATCTGGGGAGAAAACCCAATCTGCAATGCAGTGGAAATGCTACCATTGAGCTGATTCCACGACAGGTAGTCAAAGCTACAAACACATTTCTGCATCAAACAATTTTGTGAAAAGAGAAATCCATTTAGCCCACGGACAAGCTTAGACAAAATGTGAAGTGGCAGACCACATTTTACTATAATTTTTCCAATGGGTTCATCTGCAAAATTACAGGCTGCTTATTACAGACGTAATTTTTAAAAAAAGAGAACCCACTAATACCTAACAAAGGGCACTGATGGGTCTGTCCTATGGGTCCACAGTCCTGGGAGCCCTGGTGTCTGAACCACACCCATACATAGACTTCTACAATCTGGGGAAATGGACCATTTTTCTATGAAGGAAGAAAATCCCCAGGGCCCGGAAGTCCTGGCCCACAGTCTGTCAAGCTTTGGGACATTTGGCAGTCAAGTAAGGAGTCTTTTCTAAGCAGTGGCTCCTTTTCAGGAAGGGCAAACTCCAGCTTGGGCAGTGTGAAAACTCATTCCACAGGGAATTGTTGAAGGACAAAGACGACCTGCCTGGAGGCTGACCGAGGCTGAAGGAATACTGAGTTCTGGGGCAGAGGTGACTTGGCAGCAGCATCTGAGCAGGCTTGAGAGACCCAGTCCTGCCTTTCTCTTGAGCCTGGCTTCTCTGTCAGTTCTCATAAAAAACTTCTGCTCTACAATCCCCAGGCAAAATGCCTTCACCAGACAGAAAGCCTCCAGCTGGTGGTCCTGGCCCAACATAACCAACGACGAAGACAGACCCCAGTGGCTCCTTCCATGGGTGCTTCAGGGTGACAGGGAAGGCCCAGCCGGTAGATAAGTCTCCCCTCCCCCCCCCCCCCCCCCCCGTTTCCTTCCAAGGCAGGCGATCAGAAAAGGGCCAGAACTTCTCCCTGCATGGGCTCGGACACTCAAATTTCCTGGGAGTTGCAGGACCCTGGTGAGATTCTAGGAATTGCACAACACATATATGGGACAGAGACTGAGGAGTTTGAATCCAATTGTCTTGAGGATGCTTTTTCCTATAGCTCTTTTCATAGCTTTAACCAGAGACGAAGGGCAATTGCTGGAGATGACAAACATCAAGATATTTTTTGCATGTAATGACAAATCAATCCAAGAGTTGTTTACAACATACTAGGATCAGTAATGAAACTGGCAAAACAGGCACAAAATAAGGCAAGTGGGTTAAATTAATAGTGGAAAATTTGTTAGAAAACATGCAAAAATAATACTGAGTTTTATTTTAAAAAGTTTACTCTGCCACTAAATTTTTCTTTTGTAAAAATCTGTAAAGTTCCATGTGTAACATTGAAATCGGATCTTACAAAGACTAAAAAAACCGAAGAGGCGTCTCAGTGGTTGTTCTCTTTGGTGGTGATGGTCACCAGCTGCTTTGCTGCCTTGGCGATGTCATATGCACACTGAATGACCTGCTGGGTGACCAGTTGGATGTCTGTGGGACAACTGGTCTCCCCTGGCAGGGTTTTCTTGCACTCCGACTGGAGTCTGTAGGCACTGGATGTCAAAAGACGCAGGGAAGTCCTCACCATATCAGATTTGGGTTTCTAAACAAAAAAAAACACAGAGAAAATTCAACACCACCATTTCCTTGAATAGACAGAGACACTAAACACACTCAAAAGTTGGCTTATCTGATATGTTATCAACTGGAATACTCTATTAACTAACAGTTTCATGATTGGGCCAGGACCAACTCCTGGGAATCATTAATCCCACTTCCAAGATCCAGAAGTTGCTTTCTCTGAGTTCTTATCATGGGTCACAGAATCTTTGTGAGATCAGGGATTTATAATGGACCTCTGAGATCATCCAAGATGACCCTTTCGATTTACAGATTGGGGGGGGGGGAGTCTAATCTAAGGTCACAAAGCAAACAGGTCTCAGATTCCAGTTCCCAGGTTCTGAGGATCTCTTTGCACTGACCCTTCAATAGGACTCCAGACTCATGACTTACTTTGGGGAAGAGGGCTGCCATTTCAGTCACGGCCACGTGTATCCTCTCTGAGCACGGAATATAACTGTAAGATGAAGCAATGGATTACTCAAAAGCAACAACCTTATTCAGAGCGTGTGATGGGTTGGCCACCACTGGCCTTCCTGTCAACCTTCCCCTTTGCCGGAGGGCTGGGGGCTCTCAGGGGCCTTGGGCCCTTAGGAGGGTACTGGCTTCACATAGAGCCAGGAAATGAGTGACAAGGGTCCACAGCCCACTGCTGGCAGGGATGCCAGGCTCCCTGAGGGCCCGGTGAGTTTTGGTATCTGTCTGTCTTTGCATGCTCAGCAAAGGGCCAGCCTGCCTGCAGCAGCTACTTCAACCCAGTCCAGCTGGACAGTTCCTCCTCCCAGGTCAAGTCCCTTGGTTCCTGATGCAGAAGAAAGATTTCTTAGCAAAAGGCCTCAGAAGTCATAGGATGAAAAATGGGAACCTGAGAACCATGTATGGCCAAATTTTATTTTCCACAATGTTCAGTGAATTAAACTGCCTATAAAGGTAGATGAATATGTACAGGAACATCAATGCAGGCTCACTTCCCCGAAAGAATTTCATTAAAAATAAACAAAGGACCTCGAGACCTCCCCATGCTCCTTTTACCAACACAACTGTTTCAGGATTATTTGACATCTCAGTCCAGCAGCCAGTGAATTCAACATTGCCCCCCACCTTGTGCCCCCCTCACTCCCCTGGTCAAAGTCTCAGCCCCCTCATATGTGGACCCCCAGGGGGGCTGCTGGGGGGCTGCCTACCTCCAGGACATCAGCTGACTGATTTTCTTAAAGCACAAATGGGAGCCCCCCTGCCCCATTCAATCATTTCTATGGCCTTTCTTTTGCCTCCAGGATTAAAGAGAAAACCCTCTGGCTTTTAAAGCTCCTCACAACTTGGCACCCTCCCCACCTCCCATAGACATGGTGACCTGTTCTGCCTCCAGCCTCCAGGCCTTTGCCCTGGCCATCCTTCTTGTCTGGAATGCTCTCCCTCTTTTGGTCTCAGTCGGAGCTGCCCCTCCTCTGACCCCGCTTCTGCGGGGGCCTTCACTCAGCTGGCTTCTCTGCCTATCACAGCTCACTGGCTCCTTTCTATCATCTGTGCTCTGCAGGTCCCCTGATGTATGTTCAATAAGTGATAGACAAAAACGGTATGAGGAAAGGATCGCTCAGAGAGGAGGCTTGAAAAAGGCCTCTCAGAGAAGGAGGGATCCTGGCTAGACCTGGAGAGGCCAGGGAGGGCAGCCCAGGGACAGCAGGGTCTCATGAAGGGATAGCAAGGGACCAGCAATCACTGGACCTCTGTGGACATGGAAAGGCGGAAGGAGGCCAGATAGTCAACTCCTTAAATAGCTTAAACATTTGTTTTCCCACATTTTTTCTTTGTAAAGTACAAAAGTTGTCTTCCTTGTTTATTCTGTAAGTCACTTGTTCACTTCAGTACTTGGAGAGGTCACATGAAATGCTGGGACTTGGGAGGATCCGGGTCAGAATCCACCTCAGGCATGTCCTAGCTCTAACCCTAAACTTCTGCCTGTTTCAGTTTCCTCATCTGTAAAGTAAGGGTTGAATTTCTTGACCCCTAAGGTCTCTGCCAGCTCTAAGCCCATGATTCTACTGGTTCCCTATACCAAGAAGAAGAAGAGTTAGCCCCCCACCTATGATAAGCCCTGGAAGGGGCATGCACAGAGGAAGCACAGAGAAGCAGAGAGGGAAGTAGAGACAGAGAAATGAGGGTAGAGATAGAAGAGAGACTTGAAGGGAAAGTGAGACAGAGATGAGATGAGACACAAAGACATGGGAGAGAAGAGAGAACTGAAGGGGAAGAGAGAGACAGAGATGACATCAGAGACAGAGATGTGATACATAGACATGAGAGAAAAAGAAGAGATACTTGAAGGGAAAGAGAGAGATGTGATGAAAGAAGATGAGATGAGAAATAAAGACATGGGAGAGGAAGAAGAAATCTGAAGGGGAAGAGAGATGAGATGAGAAACTTGGAGAAGAGAGAAGACAGAGCCCACCACTGCAGTCTATGGCTTTGGAGGACAGTAAGAGTGAGCAGGAAGGGAGGAAACACGCTGGGGACAGGGCATGTGCTGACTGCCCCCATGCAGGCGGGGAGGGCTGGCGGTGATGGAGGTCACCTCACAGCTTCTGGCCCCTCCTCCCCAGGGGACCCTGCCATGAGTGACCCAAAGCTGAGGCATGGGTCCTGAACCTCAGGGAATTGTTTCTTTAGAGGAGCCACAATCCTGGAGCTGGCCCCTGTGGTTTTTCTGCGTCCTCCTCCATTTTCCTTTGCCTCAAGCTTACAAAGACAGAGGACAGACCACCAGACAAGTGCTGCCCCACCCCATCTGGAAGCAGGACGGGCACCAGTAGGACGCATCAGCTTTGAACAAGTGCAGGAGAAAACAAAAAAAGCAGATTTCTGGTGCATGTGAACCAGGAGGGACAAGGTCAAAGAAAGGAGAGTGTTCCTGAGAAGAGGCTTGGCTGCGTCACTTTGCATCAGCAAAGGAGGCCAAAAGCCTAGACCGGGCAGAGTGGAGGATGGCAGCCATGGAGCCAATAGGGTGAACCTTTAGCGTGGCACTGGGGCAGTGAAGCAGAGGAAACCAGGGAGAACCTGAGGCCCAGTGGAGCTGAGGCAGCCACTTATGGACCTGGCCCTGATGAGACACAAAGGCACACAAGCCCCCACAGAGAGAAGTGGGTGTATGTGTGGGGAGTGTGTGCAAGTCAGGTGCACGAGAATGGCCTTTAGCTGCTGGAGCTGCACTAGTGAATGAGCCTCTCGATCACCATCCACCACCACATCCAACCTCTCCTCCTCCTCCTCACTAATGCTACCAACAGCTTTATCCAGTGCTCTGAGATGACAACACTTAACAAAGATCATCATGTTATCTCAGAGCCCTGAGAGATAAGTGTTTTTCTTATCCCCATTTTATAGATGATGAACCAAGAGACAGGTCCAGGGTCACATATCTTTTAACTGTCAGGGGTCAAATTTGAACTCAGGTCTTCCTGACTTCAGGTGGGAGGATATTTATGATATACCACAGTATGTATTGCCACCTTCTTTTCTTTTTAACCTTTTTGAAAGATTTTAAAAAACAAACATTTCTAAAATCTCAATAAATAATACAACTTCATAGATTCTGAGAATCTCAAAATAGGACGGGCCCAGAGACGACCTAGTTCAGCCACGCCCTCCCGAGCCATCCAAGGAGGGGAGGCTCACTCCCTTCAGGTCACCTGCTGAGATCTACCGTCACTCAGCATTCTTAGTGTCCCCCTTCCACCCTGGATTGAATCCAAACAAACATGTCACCAACATCCTTTTTTCACAGAATAGGACTTCAAGTCACTGGCACAGAGAAGTAAACATCACTTTTTAATTCACAAATTGCCTGTAGCCCCTGAACTGCTGCTGACACAAACTGTCACCTCTCCTCCAATTCCCACTGCTCCCCCAGAAGGTCCTGGATCCCAATGCCCTGTCTTACCTGTCATGCTTATTTTCTTGGGCCGCTCGCAAGAGCTCCTGGATATTCTTGGTTATTTGTTCTGTTTTTCGAATGACGTCTTCTGTGCTTGGAAGGGTGGAACTTGACATGCTGTGAGGGTCTCCCAGCTCGGGGATGGCCCCCTCCCCAGGCCAGATGACACTCCGCTGTCTTGTCTTTCTGCTTGACCTAGGAAAGGAGGGGAAGAAATACGGGGCTGCTGATAGGCTGCGTCTCACTGTCCCATGGCATGCAAAGTGGGATTCTGGCTTGTCTGGGGGGGGATCCGTGGGTATGCAATCTTTCTGTGCCCAGTGGGATGTGACTAAGGAGGTCCCATGGTGCCAGGCATTGGAAGTCAAAGGACCTCGAGGCAAAGTTGGGCAAGCATTTTTGGCCTCAATGACCCTTATGGTCCTCTCCACCTCTAAAGCCTTAGATTTTAGATTTCTTTCTGCAGAAACAGTAGAATGAAGAAGACTAACAACGGGATAAGGGAGGGGATCCTGGTGTCCCCCCACCAGAAAAGGCAGTTCCATAAGCATAAATGGAGTGCTAGAAGAGAAACTGCAGGTCCTTTTTATAGTGAACAAGATCCTTGAGGAAATTCATGTAGAAATATTGTGGCAAGAGACAGGAAGACTTAAGATAGAGAAAAGAAGGAAAGAGCAGGGACAGAGGGAGAAAGAAGAAAAAGGCGGAAGGGTCTCTCCAGCCCTGACCTTGGAATCCGAGGCAGTTGATTTGTGAGTGGGCTATCAACGGCTGTCTAAGACAGGGCCCGCTGACAGGGAGGCCGCCCACCAGCCCCCACCCCCATGTTCCCCACCTACCCTGTGTCGTCCAGCTCAGAGTCAGGGGTGGTATTATCATAGTCGCTCTCAGGAACACTGTTCTGCTTCTCTAACTTGGATGCCTAAAACAAACAGCAGAAGCACCAGTTACAAAAGCCAGGACACTCTCTACGGTGTCCTCCCTCGGGCATCTGGGTGAGACTTGGCTTTGCTTCCATATGTGTCTGAGGCTTGGCACCAACCTTCTATTGGAAACACAAGCTGCAGGATGAGGGGGGTGGTCCACAATTCTCCCCCCGATCCCAAAAGTTAACTCCAGTCAGGCAAGAAGCCAAGAGGCTGCTCCCCAGTGGCTGAAAGGCCCTGTAAGCCTCCCTAAAAAAGACGCTGGGTAACCAGGAAAACATATCCCAATTTAGACATCTGTGGAAGGAGGTGGAACGGACCTCAGGGGGCATCTTGTATGCCTGCTCATTTTAATGGAGAGTTAACAGAGGTCCCCAGAGCTTACGGGGCTTGCCCAAGATCACCTGGCTAATAGGTAGCTCCCCCTTCAGAACTCCCGAAGTTCCTGGGCCTAACAGTGAGAACTGGAACTGAAGCAGGAGACGCTGAAATCTTTGTCAGCCTCGGGTCACTTCCAGATGAGGGTGAGAACTCACATCCTACTCCTCTGGGTGCTGTTAGGACCATATCCACTGAACCTGTGAACTATTCTGGGACAAAACCAAAAGGCTTCTCCTTGCTCAAGACATTTTAAGATAAGAGTTCTCCTCTGGAGTTGCTAAGCCACAGAAAAGAACCTTCAACACAGCTCTGGGGCAGGGGACTTGAAAGGCCAGAACAGGCAGTTCCCAAAAGGATCTGAGCAGGAGAGATGGTAGATGCCTGCTTTGGAAGGGACTACATTTACCTGGCTAGACAGATTCTGCTAAGTCACAAGCTCAAGTGTCTGAGACCACAATCGAACTCAGGTCCTCCTGACCCCAGGGCCGGTGCTCTGTCCACTGCACCACCCAGCTGTCCTGCCATGTCAATTCTTAAGAAGGAATGAAATGTACTGGTCTTCTACTTACACCCTGTCTGGAGCGCTAAAGGCTAAGGGTCATTTGATGTTTGTTGTCCATTTTAGAAGACTATGACATCAGGCAGGTGATGCCATGACAAAAACATGAATTAGATTTGTGTGAGGGGCTGTCCTAAGTCCCCAGCCTCCCTTTCTCCTCCAGAGCCATCTGATTCCAGTGAAATCAGGACAAATGGAGGTGTGAGGCAAACAGGGTGAAGTGACTAGCCCAAGGTCACACAGCTAGGTAATTATTAAATGTCTGAGTCTGGATTCAAACTCCTGTCCTCCTGACTGCAGGGCCAGTGCTCTATCTACTGCACCACCTAGCTGCCCTGCCATAATGATTTTTTTTAACTTTTTTTAGGTTTTGTGCAAGGTGAAGTGACTAGCCCAAGGCTACAGAGCTAGGTAATTATTAAGTGTCTGAGGCCGGATTTGAACTCAGGCACTCCTGACTCCAAGGCCGGTGCTTTATCCACTGCACCACCTAGCTGCCCCTCCCCATGTTGATTCTTAAAGATTCTTAAAGAAACGAAATGTTCTGGTCTTCTTCTTACATATTGTCCGTAGTGATATAGGCTAATGGTCATACAATAGAAATCAATATCTAGGGATTTTTCTGGGAATCCCAACTTGAAATTAAGCAGAGATATCCAAGCTTTTATTAGGAAAAACAGGTGGCCAGGCACTGTCAATGATGTAGAGAGAAAGTCCTGCCCCTGTAGGGACACCTAGGGGGCCATATTTCTTATTAATCAGAGCTGCTCAGCATTTTAAACAGACAGGCTGCTGATTACTATGGGAGGGGGTCGAGTGACCCATCCCTCCAACCCACCTGTTCTGTCCAATTCTCTGGGATCCCTTTTCTTCTCTCCTCTACTCTGGCTGCTGCTCCAAACCCAGGATCCCCAAACCAGCCTATTCAACCAATCTCTTCAAATGCAACTCAAAAATGATTCCTTAAGAGGGAATGGCTTATTTAGATTAAATATAATGTTCTGAAAAATCTAACATGACTGTCAAAATAAACTTCAGTGAGAATTATCACAGGGCCAAACTCTTACTTTTGGGAAGATTTGAAGGAGTGAGTGAATGGGCTATTAGAAATTTAGTTTTAAGAGCAAATAGTAAACCATTGTGATCAGTGCAATATGGGAGCCCAACCCAATGTGTTTCCCTTAAAGAATTCAGATTTTTTTCAAAAAAGTAACAACACTTTTTTGCCTACTTCTCCAAAATTCCAATGGCCTTCCGCTAATTTCCAGTCTCCCCTCCAAACCATAAATGGAATGCAAACAAAAAGAATTTAAATTCTATTCCTGGGTTTGCTGCAGTGATCTATTTCTATTCAAATAACACTGGGAAATAGGATTACATAAAAAAAATTATAGGATCAGTTCCATCTCCTTCTTTTCTATGAATTTTACAATGAACCAAATAAATGATTACCCCAGTGAGCTCAAAGGAGGGTAAACCCTCCACCCAGATGCATCAATATTCCAAACACAATGAAAGGTGCCCCTCCCCTAGGACCCCAGATCCTCACGCACTCAGGAGGTCAGATTCCTTTATCTCCCTCAGTGGGAAGGACAATATGCAAACAGGGGCTTAAATTATTCAGCATTGAATTTTATGAACAATTATTACAAGCATGCAGAGCCAAGATCTATTGGTTAAAAGTGTTGCTTTTCCAAAGCTGTTAATAGAAAAGTTACCTGGAAGCTGGTGCTGGTTTGGTTATGAAGGAGCCTCAGTTTTCCATTAAACTAACCCCACAAGGTCACAGAACACTCAGGGATATCGGGGTGCTTTAGGGACCTAGAGACTAACTGTAGCATTGCCTGGGTGAGTGGCTCCTCTCCTTAGGCTGGGCACCCCCTGCAGTCTCCAGGAGCTGCTGGGGCTAAACGTGTGCATGCCCAGTAGACAAGCTCCTGGCAAAGAGCACCTGAAGGCAGGTGGGGGAACACTGTAAACAAGCAGCCTGCCATAGGTCCCCAAGGGCTTCATCACTAATGAAGCTGCACCTCTCTACCAGGGTTTGGGGAAAGGGTACAAACTAGATTTCTCTTGACAAGTCCCATTCCTCCCCCATCCCCTCTTGAACCAATCACAGAGCAACTCGCATCTTTTCTAGTGTCATGACACTTCACCCACAGTCATCATTAACATGTGGAGACCACCCAAGAGAAGCTGGGCCTCTGTTTCCAAGTCTCTGTAAGGTTGCCAAATGAAGGACAGGGAGATGATCCTGTCAGACTAGGCGGACCCCTCTGGTGGCTCTCTGAGGAGCTCGCTATCTGGGCCCTGGCCCCTGGGCCCAGACGGGCTTTCATCAATGTCGCAGCGACTTGAGGCCCGTCATGCTTCTATCATTCTCTGCTCTTGGTGTGTGTGTGACTGCCCCGACAGTCCCCGAGGGCACAGCTGCGTCAAATGTCCTCCCTGGTGACTGGTCATTCCAAGGCGCTCTTGTCTGGAATCCTTTATGGACTGACTGCTCTTAACAAGTTGGAACCCAAGTAAAGCTGCAATCGGTCTAATGACTGACCCCAGACCTGCAAGTAGCTCCTATGCCACCGGGGGGCCCTGAGACCCACTTGGGAATATAGAATGTGTGGCTCTGCCACCCAAAAGGGAGGTGCCATCTCTCCTCAAAGCTCATCCAGAATCAACTCTTTTCTATTTCCTTGGAATCCCAAGACTTGGGCTCTTCTAAGAAGAGAATTAACCAGCAGCCAGCTAATTTCTTTGTGATTATTTTGAAAAGACAGTGATGCTGCAGAATCAGTGATCCGAGGATGATTTTTGCATGTTGGTTAAGTACCAAATGGAATTCAGCCACGTGAAGTTAGAGAAGTGAGGCAGGGTCTCTGTCTGTCGGCCGGCGTAGGTGCACTGTGAGAAGTCAGAAGGGTAGGGCTGGGACATGCAAGAGGGAAGGTGGTTAGCAGAGGGAGAGGAGGGGCCCGTAGCACCAAGCCCCCGGCCCGGCCAGTGCAGCGTCCTCCAGAGAACAGACCAAGTCAGAAGGTACTTAACCCTTCGGGCGCTTTCATCCCTTGACCAGGAAAGTGTGGAGGGGAAGGAAGGCAGAGACGAAGAGGAGGTCACAAACGCACTCCTCCCGATCTAAAAAAGGGGAGAGAGAAACACACTCGGGAAAACAACAAACAAACAAACACGGGATACAAATCACCCACAAAACCAGACCCCCTGAGCTCCAGCCTCTAGGGGGTTACTGGACAGAGGAAGACGACCTGCCCCATACGGTCTGGGACATGACACCAGATGGGACCTCTGGTAACATATAATTGGTTGCTATGGACAATCCAAGGATCCAAATCCATGTTAAATCCCATAGTGAAATGCCAGCTTTTATCAAAACAATCCACAGAAGAGTCTTTTAAGTAGGGAAAAATGTGGAATGGATGTATTTTGAGATTCAGTAATTCCAAACAGGAACAACAAAAAAGTCCATTTCAGATTAAGAACTGAAAATGCAATCATTACACCAAGACATTAAAATGAGAAATTATAGGAATTTTAAAAATTCCTACCTAAGTGTATTCTCTCTTTTTACAAAGACATCACGCGGTAACACAAAAGTCTAATTTTGGTCTAGTCTCTTATTAGTGATCACCAAATTCCAAAGTTGACAGATAAAAAAAGAAATGGTTAAGTACCTACTTATTAGTTAATAAAATCTGGTCTCTCAAAGTCTTTTCCTACCTGAGCCTAATCAATAGCTGGGCTGAAAGAAAGTGGCTCCAAATTCATAATCACATGCTTTTCTCCCATGGAATTAAATTCCTAAAATTAAATACAAACTCAGTGGGAGATTTTAAAAAACAACTGGCTCAGTTTAACTTCCTAGCAACAGACACACCTTAAGTCACTGGATGTGTGATCACTTTGTTTTGGTTTCATAGCCACTCTACGGTGTGGTATGGCATTTATCACGGGAGGCCCGGCTGAATTTGTAACCCACAACTCAAGAGACAACAAGGGAGACAATGGAAACCACTTCCCATGATAGTTACTGATGAGAGGTCATCTCCAAGTCTCCACATATCAGAGGTCATGGATCAGGAACCAGAAAGGATTACAAAGGTTGAGTGTAACACTCGTGACACAAGGTTTGTTATGGGATAATCCCCAAGAAATACCATGTAGCCGGATCCTTAGGCCATCTTACATGAGGGTGGCAGACATGGTGCCAGAGGCACACAGTTTGCTTTGACCCAGTCACCTTTAAGCTATGTGCAGACTGTTTTTCATGCTTATTGTGTCCAATATGACAAAATACACCTTCGCCAAAACCAAAAGGAGTCTGGAAGCCAGTTGGGTAGGCTCCCACCACAGCTCCTTGGACTGGGCCTCCTGAGTCTATTGGGCCAAGCCTCAGCAGTTGGATGAATACTTACCGGTCTGATTCCAGGTATCTGTCTGTACCCTGGCTAGTTCAACAAATATGGGTGAAAGAGGGGGAAAAGAAAGGCTTGTGCACAAGCTAGAAGCCTCAATGGGCCTTGATAAGCTCCCCCAGCAGACCAGGTGACCAGCAATCCACTGACCGAGAGAGCTTGGTGGGCAAAGAAGCACAGAATGAGGTTAGAGAATCAGCTGGGCCGTGCCGGGCAATGGCAGGCAAGTCCGAGGACACGGAGGGAGCGTCTGTGGTCAGGTCTACTTACGTGAGGGGGGAAGGGCTGCAGTCTGGCCACGCTCTCTTCTGGGTAGGCGACTTCCCCCAGGGGGAGGTAAGGTTTCTGGCCAGATCCAGTCTCGTACATGGACATGGGTCTACTGCCCCGGGCAGATGGACGCCGTTTTAAGGAGGAAGGGCTGGAGGGGTCTGGGTACTCAGAGCCAGGTGGCCCCTGACAGAGATGGGTGGTGGCCTGCCTCCTGAGGGTCGAATTCTCGCTCTGGAGGCTCAGAAGCTGAAAGAGAGTGGAGCAGTGGGACTCTGTTTGTCCACGGCAAGCAGGTAGGCAAACACAGAACAGACAAAGACAAAGGACCACCAGCTCTGGCCACCAGCAACGGGCAACCACACCAGGTCCTCCACAATCATGGCAACCTCATTAAGCGGTGCAGTGTAGAGCTGTGTGTGATCAAGTCAGCTGAGCCTGCAGATGGGCAGTAGGCCTAGGGGTCAGGGGCCTGGCCTTCGGGGACGGCCTCCAGGGCAGCTGGACCTATGTCAGACAGGCAGGTCCTGCGACACTTCCATTCACACTACTGAAAAGTCACTAAAACCTAAAATTTTTTGAGGAGGGAGGGTAATGAGCCTTTATTAATTTGTAAATGGAAAAAATCAGAGCATAGATGTGGGTAAGCAACAGAATGAAAAATGGAGGTGCCTGGCAAAGCAAGACAGACAGAAGTGAAGTTGGTGGAAAGGAAGATTGGTTGTTTCCTCAAAAGTCAAGAAATATTATATGAATAGATTTTTATTCTATAATAATCTTGATAATTCACATAATGTCTGCTCAAATAAGAACATTCCCTTAACAAGAGGAAGAAAATTGCAGGTCTCTGGAGGGTAGCCGGCCACCTTCATGGGGGAAGGGGGGGTTCATGTGGCCTGCTGCCCCTCCAGGGGACTGAAGACCTCTGAACCAAAACTGCCTTGTGGGCCCTGACCTTCCCTTGGCTTGGCAGGGCAGGCTTCACTTAAGTCCTCTTTCTCAGTTGTGACCCTGACCCCATCCACAATCAGAGAACCTGAGTTCCTCTCAGCATGGCCCCTTGCCCACTTTTTGGGCTCTGGGGATAGTCTTTAAACACAGTTGATGTTTAAACACAATGAACCAAGTCCATCGTGCCCAGTTTCAGGCCCTAATCTTCCAGGGCATCTTTATAAGCTAAGTAGGGTGTAATTTCAGACTTCTAGACAGAGCCTATAAAATCTGACCAGATTTCCCAATACCACCAAGCGCTATGTCCACAAGCCAACATATTTGCATCAGGAGGCCAGTATTTTCCTCTTAATCAAACCCATTCCATTTTGGGTCTAATTTTCACTCTTCGCTCCAGGAGGACTGATCTGTGAGATAGACATCAATAGGAGGGTGCCTTGTCTTATCCGATTAGCATCTTTTCCAAGCAAATGCAAAGTGTGAAAGATCAGACACAAATCTCACAACTGTGCTAGAACTATGAAGTTTTGGTAGTTTACAAATTAAAAAGGTTTTAGCTAGACCTTGAAATAAAACTTAAAAAAACCTCAATCTTCTACCAAAGAAGCAAAATTCAAAAATTCTGTAATATATTAGATTGCTAAAACAAATCTTTTCTTTGTAGCAATTTCTTTAAAATGAGTTATCAAAAGCTGACCCTCATATTCCTTCTTCAACCTCCCCTCTCTAAAAAAAAAAACAAACCCAACAAAACCTTGAAAGCATAAGATTGCTTACAAAGAATGCAGAAAAAGCTGCATAGAGAAGTAGGTCCTGGTACGTGTGCATACATTCACTCTGAGTTCACTGAGTTCAAAGCCTTAATTAATGAACCATTTCTGAACACAAATGAAGGGATGGGAAGGGTTTGCTTGTGTCTCCACTAAAAGCAAAAAGCTGTGGGTTTTCTTTTTTGTGGTTTTTTTTTTTTTGCAAGGCAATGGGGTTAAGGGACTTGCCCAAGTCTACACAGCTAGGTCGTTATGAAGAGTCTGAGGCCACATCTGAACTCAGGTCCTCCTGCTCCACCCACTGCGCCACCTAGCTGCCCCATGTGGGTTTTCTTAATGACAGAGAACATAACTCGCCCTCACAGAGACAGGACAACCTGACCCAAACTGATCATCTCCAAAGATGATGATGATTTCCACCAAAGATGAGCGGTTCTGCTGCTGCCCTCCCCCCCCATATTGAATGAACATGATGCACTTGGGTAACCTTTAATGCTGTTCAACTTATTGATTCTCCAATTTCATCACTTTTTCAAAACTTGTGCCAGGAAAAACAATCCAGCTAGCTCAAAAGGCAAAGATACCAAGAGACTCTCTCTCTAAATGGAAGACCCATAATGAGCGAATGCTGGGAAATGGAGCTTTTGCCCTCTATCTTTCCTAAGGGAGGACATAAAAGATTGGCCAATGAGGTGATTTCTGGTGACATGTGTTAAATTTAAAATGACCATTACAAGAAGAGCAAGCTGGACCCTGGAAGTCAGCATAATGGTAAATGGTGCAACACACTTCAGCAAAGTCACCTGCCTCAGGCAAAAGTATGTCCCTATGGAGACCACTTACCTGAAACCTTTCTGGCAAGACAGAGACATGGAAGCCAAAGTAGCTCACAAAGGAGAAGGGGAATAGACACCACCGGCTCCAGTGTGCCACAGAGGGCCAGTCCACAGAGAACCCCGGCTCTGGGTGGTGACCGGCTTGAAGTCCATTACCTCCCCTCCTACCATGGCCTCAGCTCTGTCGCTCAGAGAGCCTCACAAAGTTGCTCTGGCCCCTTTACTGAGCTGCCACCCAGTCCCCATGAAAGGCATTCACTCTCCTGAAAGGCCCCCTGACTGAAGACATTTCTACTCCTGGGTCTATTTTCTCCAGGTTCCGATTCCTATACTATGGAATAATCAAGGAACAGTGTCTTCTCTGGTTACAGGATAGAGAATGACTACAAAGACCCATAAGAACAGAGAAGAAATAGCTCTCTTCCTCCTTTAACATTTATTCTTGGAAATAGCAAAAGAAAACAATATAAACTAACATTAAATTCTAGTTCTCAAAAACAGGAATAACAGAAAAAATGTGAGGACTTATATGGGGTCAACTCTGTGGCAGGCTAAGCACTGACAATTACTAACTCATTTGATCCTCCCAACAACCCTGGGATGTACAGTTAAGGAAATGGAGGCAGATGCAGACGGAAGGGAAGTGACTTGCTCAAGGTCACACAGTCAGTGAGCTAGCATCAAGGGATAAACTGGAACTTGGGTCTTCCTTACTCCAGGCCCTTGCCCCTGAGCCACCTTGCTCCCTGAATTCATTGAAAGGTTTAATGATAATTAGATGATGAGATCCTTTACTTGGGAAGTCTCCCCTAGAAAGAGATCTCAGAGCAACCAATCCCACTCGCCAATCCTATTCAACAGCACTTTTCAGTATTCTGAAACATTTCCCTCAAATCATGAAATGTCCTTCGAACAGAAGCCTCAACCCTGCACGGACGCTGACTGCAACCACCACTTACTAAGGACAGTACAGCTGATGGGAAAAGGGAAGCAGCCCCTAACGCTGAGACATCAGATAATCTGTGGGGCCATCCGGCCCTTGAGACCTATGACCTTTGTGACCTTGGGCAAGTCATCTCCCATCTGGATGGATCCAAATCGAACTGCAGAGATTTAGAAAGGAGAGGGACTTTAGTGCAATGATTAGAGAGGCCTCAAGGTCACAAGGCTAGGCAGGATTGGAACCTAGGTCTTCCTGATTCCAGTCCATTGATTTCCACAAAGCTGGGAAGCCAAGTACTTGTGGAAGAAAAAGCTTTGCCCACTCCCTCGAGTACCATCTGCTGCCCTGGCACTGGAATGACTCATTGGTGACCCACTACGACTGCTGAGGGACCATGAAGGCCTAAGACCAGCCAGACTCTCTTGGCTACCCAGGACCACCACCTGCCTTCCCAAGACTCCTGAGAAGGAGACTCTGGAGCCTTCTTTGGAAGGATCTACCCTCTCATCAGTTTTCTGAAGAGATAAGCCACAAACTGGCTCTTATCTCCTGTCTGTGAGATTCGCTCTAGGAAGGAGACACTAAATGTCATCCATCAAAGTTCTAAAAAGTCTTTGGGTCACCTGGGAGGCAGCATGATGAGGCAGAAAGATGTTGGGTCAGACATCAGGAAGACCTGGGTTCAAATCTGGACTCCACCACTCTGTGTCTTTGCCTCAAACTCAGTTAAGGCCCAGCCTCTCTAAAGGTCCCTCTGGGCTGCCCCCATCATTTGGAGCATAAGGCAGCGGGGCATGGTGGGCCCTGGGGACCAGAGGGTTCAAGTCCTGCCTCAGACAATTTGCTGCATACTCTAAGACGGGTTGCTCCTCCACCTCTCAGTTTCTCCATCTCTACACTAAGTTTGACCTAGGTGGCTTCTAAGGTCCCTGACAACACTACCTCCATTACTGGTAATGGGCAGCTCCTCTGGCCAGGCCAGGCAGCAGGCTCTGCCACGGTCACTCAGCCACTCTCCCCTCACTCCACGTGTCCTCAGCAGACGCCACGGCAGATCAGAGCAAACTGGGCTTTCCACAGTACGACTGTTACCTTTTTCTGCATCACTCTCAGCTCGTCACTCAGGCTGTTATTCACCTTCATGAGCTGCTGAATCTTCGCCTCAGAAGCCACCAGAGCATTTTTGACGTCCATGAACTCTTGGATAGGGACTGGTCCATCCGACAAGTCAGAGTCCAGGCTCTAAAGAGAAACCAAGAGGAAAATTCAGCAGGACACAGAGGTCGCTCAAGGTCCTGAGCGGACGTCACTCCACTCCTGAAGGTGGGCTGTGGGAGCCTCCACAATGATGGTCTCCCAGAGGCCTCTGCCTTCCTCCAATGGGGAGGGGGAGATGCCCGAGCATCCTACACCTTGTCAAGCTAAACCTCCCCCCAGGGCAACTAGCAGACAGAAAGCTGACCTCTGCCACCAGCGTTTCCTCCAAGCTCCTGGTTCCTGACTAAGGGAACACGTTCTGGACGAGGTCTGATAATCTGAGTCTGATAATGTCACACTCCACCTCCTTTAAGATGGAACCCAGGGACACTGATGCATTGTTGGTGGAGTTGTGAACTGACCCAATCTTTCTGGAGAACAGTCTAGAATGATGCCCAAAGGGCAATGAAATAGGCACACCCTTTGACTCAGCAAAGTCACTACTGGGTCTGGGTCCTGAAGAGACCATGAAAAGGGTAGAAATGCCACATGTACAAAACTGTTCAGAGCAGCTCTCTGCTTGTGGTGGCCAAGAATTGGAAATTAAGGGGATGCCCATTAACTGGGGAATAGCCAAGCAAATTGTGGTCTATGTATGTGAAGGAACAGTATTATTCTGTAAGGAATCATGAGGGATGGGATTTCAGGGAAGACTGGAAAGACTGGCATGAACTGATGCTGAGCGAGATGAACAGAACCAGAAGAATGCTGTATACCCTAACAGCAACATGGGGTGATGAACAAACTTGATAGAATTGCTCATTCCATCACAGCAATAATCAGGGACAATTTTAGGGGATCTGTAGTGGAGAATACCATCTGTATCCAGAGAAAGTACTACGGAGTTTGAACAAAGACCAAAGATTATTAGCTTCAATTTTTAAAAAGTCATCATATGTATTATGTAATTTTGCTCTAATATTTTTCTTCCTAAAGGATATGTTCTTTCTCTCAACATATTCAATTTTGATCTATCATGGAAAATGTAAAGCCTATCAGACTGCTTTCTCTTAGGGGGACAGGGAGGGAAAGGAGGGAGAGGGAAAAATTGCAAAATTCAAAACCCTGCAAAAAAAAGATTGGTAGAACCTACTATTGTATATAATTGGAAAACAAATAAGACATTTATATAAAAAATGTAATCAGGGAATGCTGAACATAAATAAAATTACATCACAACACAACACAGACAGTGCTCATTTAGGGTTTCTGACTCTCTGAGTCTGACCCCCCACCACGCCACAGGCAAAGAACGAATGGGAAGGAATCTGGCCAAGGGGGCTGCCCTCCTTGGGAGCCCACCTTCTGCCGGCTGGCTTTACTTGTCACTGTGTCTAAATCTGGATCTTCATCGGACGCCACGCTGTCATAGTCTGGCTGGTCGTTATCTTGGCTCTCCACACTGGGCTGGCTGCCAATTGCTTTCAGGATGAGTTCCACATTGTCTACCAACAAAAGCAAACAGTGACTTCAGAAGGAAAAATGAGGACAGGATGGGACCCAGAAAAGCTGCTCTGAGCATCCTCTGGCACAGGAGAGAGGCGACCCCCAAGATCAAACAGCAGAACTCATTCCAGAAAACCTCAGCAACAGAGGCAAGGCAACAGGGACTTCTGCCAGGCTCTCTGTCAGCAGCCATAGAAAGGCACACTCCAGGGAGGGGAGAACTTCAGAATTTGGGGAGAAGGGTGGAAAAAGAGGAAGTTCCTGTTTTTGAAATGAGGTGTGATGAGACTGCTGAATCTCCTCAGTCTCCCTCAGTTACCTCTCAGCCCTAAGGAAAGGTCAGATATATGAGTACTGTCTCCTCATAGGAAATACTTAATGGTTGTTTGCTAAGTCGAAGGAAGTAGTAAGAAATCTAGATCAGTCATCATTTAATCACTCATGTCTGAGGTGCTTTGCCGGGAACCTAGGACAAGGATGTTGATGCATGTGCTTCCTCAGCACTCAGGGAGACAGAGGTGGTGATGGGAGCATTGGGGAGAATTTGAGAGTACAGTAAAAAGTCTCCTGCAGATTGGCCAATATGACAAAAAAAGGAAAACGATCAATATTGGAGGGGATGCAGGAAAACTGCAACACTCCTGTCCTATTGGTGGAGTTGTGACCTGATCCAACTATTCTGAAGAGCAATTTGGAATAAAACCACCCAAAGGACTATAAAACTGTACAAACCCTTTGATTCAGCAATACCATGACTTAGGTGTGTACCCCAAAGAGATGATAACAAAGGGGAAGAGACCCATATGGACACTAGTATTTACAGCAGCTCTTTTTGTAGTGGAAATTGAGGGAATGCTCATCCATTGGGGAATGGCTGAACAAATGGTATTTGAATGTGATGGAGTACTATCATTTTGTAAGAACTGCCAGCAAGTGGCCAGACTTTTTAAAAAAAGGGTCAGTCCCTGCCCTTGGATCTGTCAGGTGAGATCTCTGGGCTGAACTTAATTGGGAGGCCCAAACAGGAACTCACAGATATGGGGCTTTAGCAAGCTGCTGCAGGTTCAGTGGGAGCCCATTGGATCTCTCCATCCTGTGACTCTCCATCCAGCCCATCACATACAACAATTCTCTCAACACCAAGAGTTGAAACATTCTCTGGTCTGAATAGACTGAAAATGGAGTAACGGACTCTGGTGCCCAGAGACAATTTCAAATAAAATATTCCTTTTTAACCAAATTTAAGTTACGCTCCTAGGCTATTAGAAAATATCAACTCTGGGGGTGGCTAGGTGGTGCAATGGATATAGCACCGGCCCTGGAGTCAGGAGTACCTGAGTTCAAATCCAGCCTCAGACACTTAACAATGACCTAGCTGTGTGGCCTTGGGCAAGCCACTTAACCCCATTGCCTTGCAAAAATAAAAAAAAAATCAACTCTGAAAAGGAAGCTACTTGGGTTCTAAGAAGACAAATCTCAGAGGCAGAAAATGATTTTGAAGGGAGCTGAATCTGTCACACAAAGGGTCAATTCTGGGGGACTTCTCCATAATGTGATGTCTGCTAATGGTCAAATTTCCAGGACTATGGAATACCTATATTGCTGACATGAGACTGCTTTAAGCAGCATGTATCTTAAACTTGATGCTGGCTACTGTTGGGGCTAATCGGGGAGAGGTGGAGACAAGGTGAGCAGGCAAGAAAGGAAAGCACGAAAAGGGGAGAGGGTTCATCTAGTCACCTTTGGAAACAGTGCCGGGGTTCCCCTGCTGTCTCCTTTTGGCGTCACTCAGAATGTCGATGACCAGTGTAGCAAACTCATGGGCATTAAACCGGGCTAATTTCTGCCTGCCCTGAGGAACAGAAAATGACGAAAAGGATTTCCAGCTGTTTCAAAGGTTCACATGTCATTTGTCATTGGTCAGGATATTATTTGGGTGGTCTGTCTCCAAGCAGTGGGGTGTGAGTCCTCCTTCCATCAAGGCAGAGGTTGACCTGACCACTCTGCCCTAATGGGAGGCTCAAGTAGGCTGCCAGGGTAATCGGCCTCTCCACCTATGCTGTCTGGCCCTTGCCAGCCTGGTAAGAGCTGAGCCCCACTGACAGAACTTGCAAGAAGCCAGTTTCGACTTTCAACATGGCAATAGGAGGGAGGTCTTTAGAGGTCAGACAGCTTTAAGCACAGTGATCCACAGTTAGCATAGAACCCAACAGTTTCCTTCCTCCCAGGTTTATAGATATTTAGATGGATTTCACAAAACTTGTCACTCTTACACTGCCCATTGACTTTTGCATGCAAAATCAAATGATACCATCTAATGTTTTCTTTTTAATATTTATCCAGAGTTTAATCAAAACCAATGATGAAAAACTGGTCTGAACTAAAATTAATTTCTGAGGAGATGGGGGGGGGGGGCTAACACATGCTTATACAAAGTCAACATAGGCTTCCAGGGTGCCAACTCTCAGGACCTGCTTCTTATTCTTGCCTATTACAAGCACCCAGACAAAGACTACAACATACCACATTACCAAGGAAGAGCATCCAGAATTTACTTGCCTGGTTTCTTGTAGAAGAGTATTCTGGATTCACTGGAAGGAAGGGGACAGCTGTTGTTTCAGTCACCAAAGTGCTATGGTTCTGAGTCGCAAGCCACACTAATGAAGGAGAAGGAAAAGGCCAGAGGCAGGCTCTCATTACATCGTGGAATAATGAAGAACCCCAATGGACACCAGAGACTTGAGCTGTTTTTTTTTATACTACGTTGCTAACTGGACTTCAATTTAATGGACTTCCTTTATAATGCTGAGCATTCTGTTTTATTCATTTAAAAGCCTCATTCTGAGGTGGAGGAGTCCTCAGACTTCCCCAGACTGGTGAACCTGGAGAGCTTCTGCACCACACCCAAGAATGGAAAATGACTTGGTCCAGTCAATCTAGTCAAAATGAAAGATGGCTTTGGTAAAGATGCTACCTAGAAATAACATTCACCATGAAAAATGGTACAAATAATGCTTTTAGTTCATAAGCCTATGATCCCTTCCAAACAACAAACTGAGGGGAAAACAATCCATTCTATACCCATCCTATCCAGTCACCTGCATCAGTTTCTCGTCTGTCAACTTCATCATACACATCCATGGCGAGTTCTTCAAACAAGTGGTTACTTAGCTGAAACAAAAAATAAGAAACACAAGGAACAAGGATTATTACCATGAAAAGGGAGAACACAAGAAATTCCCCATGTCCTCTCTGTCCCCCATAGGATACATACATGCCTTATCAACACAGAAAGGAGGGAACAACTATTCTTGATCAGTCTTAAAATGGCACCTGGCAAATGTCCTCTATTCATCCACCCATTGACGTGACCTTGCTGGGGCACCTTGGCACACAGGTCTCTCACTTCCTCAATCCTGGACCTCTATAACTCGCCCAACAAGGTCCAAAGCTCTGTTGCTGCAACGTCATGTTGTTGCCATTTAGAGGGCCAATGGCCAATATCAAAACACCTGTATTGTTCTCAAACTTCTGTTTAGCCCTGGTCTCTCTCTACATCTGAGCCTTGGGAAGTTGTTTAGAATTTATATTTATCCATATTAAATTTGACTGTGCTGAACAATGTTCTAGGGAAGATCCTGTAGCCTGTTTTACTGTCTGACTCTGTGTCCTATGAACATTTAGTCAACATGTACCTCTGCCTTTGTCAGAGCCATTCCTGAGAATGGGAGACAGCCCCAGGTCAAGCATGCACCCCTGGGGCACCCTTCCCTCAATGGGGACCTCACACCACTTGTGACACTCAGGTTCTAGCCATTTAAGCAGCAGTCGAACCCACTGGGTAGGCCACAATGGAATTCCACATCTCTTGGTATTTGACAGGATTCCCACACTACCATTATTAATACTAGATGGATACTCACAGATTGAAGCTTCTTCTTAGCAGCTTTTGCTAATTCAGACAAATCCAGGCTGCTAAGAAAATTCACAAAATTAATACAAATTTCAATAAGAAAAACAATGAAGAAAACCATTTTTCACAAGCTCTATAAAACTTTAAACATTCCAAGTTTCCAACATTATAACTAATTATGATACAATTCATAGTGATATTCTAACCCTACCAACACAATCTCATATTATACTTAAATTATAACCCTGGGATATAATTGTGAAAGAAAACACAACAGTTACAGAATATCCCAGATGAGCACAGTGGTGAATTCTGAGAAAAATTAGTTAATCATATTAATTTTTTCCTTTCTGAAATATTAAATGCTGGGGATATCTTAAGGTCAAGATCCTCCTACGAATTAAAAGACGAAGCAGATTCTCAAGCTGATACCTCTTAAGAGAGAAGTTACAGTTGGTGAAATAAAAACTGAAAGCACCATCTGCTTCTATTGGGGGATGTGGGGGGGAGGCCCTCTGCTAGGAACCTGTGTAATAGCTTCAGGATCTGGGGGGCTAAAGAAGGGCTCTGAAGAAGTTCCTGCTACAGTTATTTAGGGTGAGAAATGGATCAAGAAGCAAAAGGATATTCCTTCTAAGAGGTGAGACACAGACTCTGATCAACTGATTAAAACAATGATGTTAGCTCAGAAGAGCCTTTTTTTCTTAAGTAAATCTGTTACTGCTATTTTTTGAGTAAACTTGTATTTTATAAATAACTAAAATCTACAGTGGTTTACTTACAGCTGTCTTATTTCCAATTGCAAAGCCATAAAAGAAAAAATGTATGGACTTTGTTATGATGTATTATTCACAATGCCACAAGACACTTACAGGCCACAAGACACTTATCATCAGTGATGGGTAAAATCTATCTTAGAATGCAGGCGATCCTACCTGTCTGCCATCTGAGGTATAATAAAGTGCTGTCCATTTAGGTGATCTGAAATAGAAACCAACCTAAGGTTTGTTTTTATGCTTTGGAAACCCTGTAAAAGAAGAAGTATTCAGCTTCAAATCAATTCACATTCTCCACTCCCTCTTTGTTTATCTGCTTCAGATGGCCAGGCCACCATTTTGAATTTCTGAAGCCTCATCAGTGGCAGTGGTATGACTCAGGTAAGGTCTCTGGGGGATGGCCAAGGCCCAGATGGTGGAGACGAAGAAGGTCAGGAGCCCACCTCCTCTTAATCCTTCTCAATATAGTCAAGGAACAGGCTGTGGATATGCTGGGATTCACCTCTGAATTAAAGGCCCTTCCACAGTCTAGACTTTCCTACTGACTCAGTCCAACATGAGCTTTTTAAATAATTCTCTGGCTTAGGGTCAAATGCCTTTCTACATGCAAGTGAATTACATGCTATTAACCATTGTTCTTTGGGTTTCTATGATACCAAAAGAGACTATAATAAGAGAGCAGGGGCCAGAAATATCTCTTCCAGGATAATCCTTATTGGTAAAAACCATTTTGGAAATTATTACAATTGCGAACCAGGAAAGAATTTATAGTATTTTAGTAAATAAAAAGGCCCATCTTTTATAGCTGAAATCTTTAGAGCAAAGCCTGGTTGGCAAACTAATTCTAAGAAAATGAGTCCTGTTTCCAGAGCGTTCTTTATAGAGACCCCCTCCTCTCCTCCATACCTGGGAGATGTCTATAAACAGAAGGCTGACTCTTCCCCCCAACATATGATCCATTAAGTATGGCAGGAAGCTTCAAGTTATGGTGTTGCCCCCTTCAACCATACTAATCTTGGTTATGCTGTAAAGCTCTGACCCCTTTCAAACAAATCTCTCCCTGCCCCATGATAAAATGTAGAGAGGGCAAAAATTAAATTGTTCTGGCCTCAGATTTTCACCCAATAGAGGGCCTCAAGGAAATTTCCAATGACTTTTCCAAGCTACACATGCAAAGTCCCTTCATCTGACCCATGTCGACCTTGGTCTGCCACTTGTGCCTGGCCAGGCAAGCTGCAGTCACTCACCTGGCCTCCTGCCACACAGGTAGAATGCGAGTCTGTCTGTGAGCTCATACTGCACCTCGACCAGACGCTCTGCCAGCTCTCGGTGCCCTCCTTGTCTGCCAAGAGAAAACAAAGCAACGTCTGTGTCACACATGGCTCCCTGGCATAAAAACAACCAAGGACAAAGATGCTTCTGAGGACACCTCTGAAGTCTGCCCCAAACTGCCTCCTTCTATCAGGTGAAGGGCTCAGACATCCTCATCACCTCTATCAGAGCAGGACTCCACAAAAACAGAGCCATCCTTTTTCACTTGCAAAAATGGCCAAGAATTCAATCCAATTCAGTTAGAAACATTTCTTAATCACCTACAGTCTACAATTCTAACTGCTGAAGATAACCAACTAAACTCAGCATTTCCATTCTATCAGAAGGATGGATCAGAGAGGAGCATACACAAGAGCAGTAGTTGAAGAAAAGCTTGTAACCCCAATGGGCTGGAAGAGAGACTAGCATTTCCAGAGAGTTTTAAGGTTGGCAAAGAGTTATATTTGTGACACCTCACAACAGGGATTGAACTTCAGTCTTTCTGACCCCACATACAGCACTACCTAACTGCCTCAATAGACAGTAAGTCTGAGAAGGGAGCTGGAAGGCAGTCTGTGAGAAGCCCACAGCCCAGGCTGAGGTGTTATTATTTTGTTCTAAAGACAACAGATAGCCACCAAAAGCTTCTGAGCAGGAGAATGTTATGGTTCATTCAGCATGTCATTCTAGAAGACTGTTCTGGGAACTCTGTGCACTAGCAGGGAGGGAAACTAGAAGCAACAGGGAGATAAATTTTATTTTTTAGGTTTTTGCAAGGCAAATGGGGTTAAGTGGCTTGCCCAAGGCCACACAGCTAGGTCATTATTAAGTGTCTGAGGCCAGATTTGAACCCAGGTACTCCTGACTCCAGGGCTGCTGCTCTATCCACTGCGCCACCTAGCTGCCCCAACAGGGGGATAATTAAGAAGCCATGCTAATGGTCCAGGTACGAGATGCCCAGGCAGGGCCTGAATGGGGATGGGCTGGGGCACTGAGGGTGAGATAACCCAAAGGGAACACTGAGAATACCTGGCCAATGATGATGATGGACTTGGAGGGCTCAGGGAGAAGAAAGGACAAACAACAACAAGCTCAAAGGGCACTGGGCACTTTGGGGAAAGTGAAGATTCACTTCAGGCATTTTCTTCTTGATGGGACAGCCAAAGAGAGATATCCAGATGATAAGGAAAGAGGTTCCCTTAGATTAAGGTTGGATCGGGGCAGCTAGGTGGTGCAGTGGATAGAGCACCGGCCTTGGAGTCAGAAGTACCTGGGTTCAAATCTGACCTCAGACACTGCAAGCCACTTAACCCCATTGCCTTGAAAAGAAAATCTAAAAAAAAAGATTAAGGCTGGATCTCTAGAGGTGGAAGTCTCCTGTATAGAGATGAGATCCCAGGGGGTGGGGGAATGGAAAAATGGAGATGGCAGAAGTGGCCTCAGGAGAGAGTTCTGGGGGACCCTCCTTTACTTGGTGAGGCTGGGTTTGAGGAGAAGCAGGAAAGAGAAGTCGAAGGAAGAGTCCTGCCAAGGAGGCGGGGTGGTGGTTAGGGAAGAGGAAAACTGAGAAAAGGCCAAGGGATTTAGCAGCTCCAAAGGTCCTCAGGAATCTTGGAGAGGAGACTCTTCCAGCCGAGTGGTAGGATCAAATGCCAGATTAAGAAGTAAATGGGGAAAAGGAGGAAGTGGTGGCAATGTGTACAGAAGGCTACTTCGAGGAATTTTCAAGAATTCAGAGAATTTGAGGTTTCAGTTTAATAGAACAAATAAGAAAATTTGCTATAAGAGCAGAGAATGGCATCTAACCAAATATTTTTCCAGTGAAATGAGAAGAGGGAAAAAAACAATGGTAGGATTTAGCCATTTGTACCAATTCGGCAGAACCAATACCTAATTTTATGTTGAGTTCAGCAAACTGCTTGTTAAAAGGCACTTGTAAGCAGGGCATCTGGGCAGTTACCCAACATGGAAATCACAAATTTACATTCCTTATTCTTTTTTAACATTCATCTGTGCAATGGTGTTTTCTAAGCACCTATAAGTAATACTCGTTCCTTCCACAGGTGAAAAAAAAATCGATGGAAATGTCTGTACTATTTGTTTATTCATTTTTAAAAACTCATTATACCTTTGATGAGTATTACATTTTAATTCTCTCATTTTTGTTACTTCAGTAAACAAACAGAAAAAGTGCCAAATAACCAGGGGGTGACAAGCTGTCACTTGTTTTCACTTTATGTTATACCCCAAATCCCACCATGATATTGAGTGCGTGGTGTTCCCTGAATGGTGAAACCAATAGGAGGCTGGGACACAAAGAACCAACAGAAATACAGATTTCAAGGGCTGTCTTATCACTCACTTCAGAAGTCATAGAAGTAGAAGAAAAAAAGTTAGAATAGGTAGAATGAGTTTCGGTTCTGCATATATTCCAATATGGGCTGCTGTGGTCACATGCTTTTGCTCCATGAGATACATTTGCTTACTAGGAGTAATATAACATGATCTAGTTTTGTGTATTTCTTTTATTGTTCTTATGAGTATTAAATGCATGAATTATTAAACTACCTTTCAGTGTAACTTTTTGTATACTTAAAATGGTCATTAGGCCAGAGAACCAGTTGGTAATTTATTTGAATCCCACCACTGAAAAAACCCCAACACCCCCAGGCACCAATTACCTATAGCACATGGATTTGTTACACTGTCATCATTAGCATCATCAAGCTGGTTCACATGCTATTGTCTCATCTTTTCTTTTTTTTAGGTTTTTGCTAGGTAATGGGGTTAAGTGGCTTGCCCAAGGCCACACAGCCAGGTAATTATTACGTGTCTGAGACTGGATTTGAACTCAGGTCCTCCTGAATCCAGGGCCAGTGCTCTATCCACTGTGTCACCTAGCTGCCCCTATTGTCTCATCTTTTCAGAGAGACTCTAAACTCCCTGCTCTCCAGCCTCACCTATGCTAGGAGCTCAGTCAATGTTTCTTGACTTCAATGGGAGAACCTTTGCAATGATTTCTCCAGTCCTCGATGGTTACGAGTCAGCTTTCAAATTTAGGAAAGGAGCCTCCAGTACAGTTGGACACGACAGCCTCTCAGTTCAGAGCCGTGGCACCATTCCATAGACTGAGAACCCACAGACATGTGACTTCTATCCCAACATTAAGCTTGGGAGCAATTCATTCCTGTTTCAAACATCTTCATCTTCAAAATGAAATGACAGTGTGTGTGTGTGTGTGTGTGTGTGTGTGTGTGTGTGTGTGTATGTGTGTGTGTGTGTGTCTAAGGTTATCTCTGAGGGTTGCTAGTGCTAACTACAAGCATTTTAATTCTGAGGTAGTGGAATTCCTCAAACACAAAGCATTCCCAGTCGCTAATAAAGAGGGGCGAGAGGAAGAATCTGGGCCTCTTACCTTGCATAATCAATGGGGGTTTTCCCACTTGAGTCCTGGGTGCCTGGATCAGCCCCATACACCGCCAACAACTCAGCCTGTAAAATCTGACCTGCTTTGGCAGCAACATGGAGTGGGGTGTTTCCCTTCTCCTAAGTCATTAATAAGAAGCAGACCTGACATTAGAGAATCTTTACAAATAAATGTTTTTTTAAAAAACACAACTAAACAACTAGATCATCAGTTGCATAAATAAAACATACTTAGTACTAATTTAATGCTAATATGAAAAAATATTTTCATACAGGGTGAAAAAAGTTGGCTTGGGCTCCTAAAGACAGTAGCCTTAAACACGTTTCGAGATTTCCCGTCCTCACACTTGAATGGAGTTGCTGAAAAACAGAAAGAAAAAATATGTATTATAGGAAGGAAGGGAAGGAGCAGAAGAACCCAGAGTCCCCTGGTCCACGATGACTAGGGAGACTCTCTGACTATCCCATGCCATGGATGGGATACAAGATGGGTCATCATTATACCAAATTCTGGAACTCAACAAGTTGTGCTATGCTGAAGCAGAGATATTTTTGGATAGCAATGACCTGTGTCTTCCTCCTAGGTCAAACTGGGGGCATGTAGGAATCTACAGCAGTCTCCAAAACTTGAAGAGCTAATCAGCACAGCAATGATCACAGAAGCTTGTATAAAAAAATCTGAATAAGGACAACACTGTCAATGAGTTGGAGAGAAGACACCAGGCCTACTTATACTCCTGGCTCTATGCTAAGGGATGAGAACACCAAGGCAAAAGGTCGACCCTGCCTTCAAGAAGCTTACAGTCTAATGGGGAAGACATCAAGCAAATAACTATGATCAGGATAAATTGGAAATAATACACAGAATTAAGGGACATTGAGAAAGACTTCCTACAGAGGTGGGGTCTGAACTGAGCCCTGAAAGAAACAAAGAGAAGCCAGGAGCCAGAGGATGAGGAAGCACAGAGTCCCAGTCATGAGAGAAATCAGGTGATGCTGAGGCAGTCAGGAGGTAGGGGTGGGGTGCAGCAGAGGGGAAGGGAGGAACAGTGGAAGGAATGAGTTTGGAAAGGCCGCAGAGGAAGCTTTTATAAAGGGTTTTAAAAGTAAACTGGAGGATTTTATATTTGATCCCAAAGGGAACTCTGGTGTGTGTGTGTGTTACTTTTTTTTATTTTTTGCTCCTTAATTTGTGTGTGTGTGTGTGTGTGTGTGTGTGTGTGTGTGTGTGTGTGTTATGATCTGATCTATATTTTCGAAAAATCACTTTACTGGCTGAATAGAGAATAGACAGAAATGCAGCAGTCAGAACCCCTAACAGGCTCTTGGCAATGGTTCCTGTCTGAAGTGATCAGGGCCTAGACAGAAGGGGTGACAGTGTCAGAGGACAGAAGGAGATATGTTCACAAAGTCACACTGATGGGCTTTAGCATCATATTGGATCTGGGGGGACAAGAGGAAAGGGTGAGAGATAGTGAGGAATCTGGAGGATGGTGACGCCCTCAACAGAAATGGGTAGTAGAGGAAGGTTCAGGGGGAAAGATAATGAGCTCAGTTTTGGATAGAACGAATTCATGAAGTCTACTGAACAGCCAGTTTCAATGTCCAAAGACAGATGAAGACTAGGGCAGGATGGGTAGGTCTAAGACTCATCAGCAGAGACAGTAATTAAATCCCTGGGAGCTGAGCTCCCCAAGCGACGTCATATAGAGGGAGAAGAGGGCCCAGAATCTCTAGCTGGCATGCCTATAGGTATGAGAAGGTTCAGTCACTCCAAGAGAAGACCCAGCTCAGGAGCTTGGTCACAAAGTCCTCCAACCCACATTCAGGACCATCACCCACAGGCCTGAAAAGATTCACCTTCCTCCATTGGCTTTTATCTGTTCACTATTAATGGCAGAGATAGAAATGAAATGAAATATTTCCATTCATTAATATTCACAAGCCTTTAGAAACAAAAAATTTCCTCCTATTTTATATACTTTGCAAGAGCAGGAAAAAATTTTTGTTTTAAAATATCTATAATAAAGGCCAATTCTGCTTTTAGGGGCATGAGCATTTCCTTTTTTTGGTCAATCATGGCTTTTGTGAACTGGAGAGGCAGCAGGGTGCTGTCCTCAGAGGAGTCAGAAAAACCTGGGTTCCAATCCTGCCTCTGACTTTTCCCATCTCCAAGCCTCAGTTTCCTCTTTTGTAAAATCGGGGTGGGAGGGAAGGCTTGTATTTGATGGTCTCTAAGGTCCTTTTTGGCTTTAACTCTACAATCCCATGATTTTGCAGCCCTCAAGCTTCTAGGACTACAGAGGGGAGAGGCCTATTGTGCATTGTCCTGGTCCCACTACACCTGGAATACTAAATTCAATCATATCTGACAAAGAATCTGGTACTTGATCAGGGTTCTGGGGAGGCTGCAGAGAAAGGTAACTGGGAGTGCAGGCTCTCAAGTTCTCACAAGGGATTGTGTCAAAGGAACTGGAGATGGTTGGTACAAGGGGAAGAGATGGCTGGGAAGTTGGCAGATGAGATGGATAATAATAGCAATCTTTAAGGGTTTAAAGTTTTGTAACATGAAAGGTGGCCATAGAGGGCAAAAGAATAAATTTAAATTTGAAGAGGAGGTGGGGGTGGGGAGAAGATAGAATGAACAATTAAAATTATCCAAAAGTAATCATTAGATTTATTCAAAAGTAGGACCTCCACACCACTACAGACCTTTACACAATGCCTGAATGATGGGCTGTTTTGAGGTGTATAAAGTAAATTAGAGGGGGTGGCTCGGTGGCGCAGTGGATAAAGCACCGGCCCTGGAGTCAGGAGTACCTGAGTTCAAATCCTGCCTCAGACACTTATTACCTAGCTGTGTGGCCTTGGGCAAGCCACTTAACCCCATTTGCCTTGCAAAGACCTAAAAAAAATAAATAAATAAAAAATAAACTAGAAAGTGCTGAGATTCTGTTCATTTCAAATGCAGCAGCTGTCATATAATAGAATTATCCATGACCCAGACTCTACAAATAATGAGAGGTTTCGACCAAATTAATTTTTCTGACAAAATAAAAATGGTTTTAAAAAACCCACCTGTTTGTTTTCCTAGAATTGCAGTGATTTTTAGAAGGAAAAAGTCATGGGCTTACCTTACTAAGGTCTTTGGCAGTAACACTATCATCATCCCGACAAGGTAAACGATGAACAAATGCTAGCATCTGGTACTTGGCTCTGATGAATTCTGCTTTATTGGGACTAAAGAAAAATCAAACTGAAAGTTATTCATTTGCAATTCAGATATATTATTCCCTAATCTTTTTGTTTTTTGTAAAGCAACGGGGTTTAGTGAATTGCCCAAGGTCACAAAGCTAGGTAATTACTAAGGTCTGAGACTGAATTTGAACTTAGATCCTCCCAACTCTAGGACTGATGCTCTATCCATTGAGCCACCTAGCTGCCCCTATTATTCCCTAAACTTTATACCTGTGGAGACCCACAAACACTACAAAATGTTGAAATACTTTAAAGTTTCAAATTTATAGGGTTAATAGGGGCCTGAAAATGTCTACCATAGAAAAACAGAAGCAAATACATTAGTCCTTTGGCTTTATAGAAAACATCTCTCTCTTATTTCTGAATCTCAATATTTATTTATTTTCATAATACTACCATGGAACTACAGGCACAGGTAGCTTCACAAGATCAATAGCCAAGACAGAGCAGTACAGAGAACCTAGGGCTCTTGATAGTTAAGTCCAGGTTTTTTCAACTAAAGGATACTGCAATAATCTGTTTAGCTTCCTAAATTTGTTTATTATAATCATTGTCTTGGTAACTTGGGGTAAAAATGGAAAATCAACAAAGGTGTACAATAAAAATGATTGTATTTGCATAACCAACATTCTTAATCTATTTGGGGGGTATTTTTTCTTGCAAGGCAATGGGGTTAAGTGACTTGCCTAAGGTCACACAGCTATTAAGTATCTGAGGCTAGACTGAACTCAGGTCCTGCTGATTCCAGGGCCAGTGCTCTATTCACTGTGCCACCTGGCTACTCCACATCCAGTGTTCTTAATACTGGTGCCTACTTTGAGATCAGGTTCACCTCTTCTCTTTTGCTGCCTTGTGAGACAAAACAAAAATAACTGTACTGTAAATGGACCCCCTAGTTACAAAGAAAAAAATTATTTATAAACTTTTCACTCACTGTACTTTATCCTGTGGATTAGCTTTTCGTCTCCCACTCATAATGGAAGCAGGGTCCAGCAAAGAATGTTCCCAGATTGAATTAGCACCATTATTATACAGAGTTTCAACCATCTAAAAACAAAGGTTTAAAAAAAAGAGGATACTTTACCAAGGTCAGGAATATGAAGGAAGTCTAGGGTTCTAGGTCTCAGGGTCAGAAAATGGTGTGCTTGAGGAGCAGAACAAAATACACAATGCTCTGTAAGAGATTCACTGCCCTGTCATCACAGGCTACAACTGAGGAAAAATTCTTCCCAACTCATCAGAATGGAAGGACTCACACTTTATATCTATCATCTCTATATCTCATACAAATTAATAATACCACACTGACTGTAAAAAACACAGACTACAATTTTCTGTAGCAGAATGGACAAGAAGTTCTGTTGTGAACTCGAGAGTTCAGTATTACTGATATGCCCTCTACCCCAATTCCATGTTACAGTAGAAAGGATGACACAGCAACTAAGGAGCCTGCTTTCACATCAGTGCGTGACAATTTTATGGAAGGGATCACATACCATTTGTTTTGGGCTTAGGGCACAGAGGCCAAGCTTGATGGCTTAGGCAAGTATATGGCCACAGAGCCAGTAAAACGTATATTCAAGACAAATATAGGAAGAGAAACACATGCCTCACTTTGGGTGCCTCTTGCTTGCAAAATACGTCTAACCAAAATAGAAGCGTATGAAATTACAATGGGCCTCAAGCGAAAGGCACAAGCCGAGCCAGGACTTCTCTCGGCACTGGGCAGAAGGAAGACTAAATACAACCTGGAGGACCTAGCACGACTCCAACCAGTACCGACTTTCAAAAACTTAATTAAGGTCACGTTGGGAAAAAAAAAATCAAACGTGTCTTAAGACATGCAGTCTTGATAACTGTAGAAATAAAGTTCAATAATGTCATCAGGTTGCAGGAATCTATGGACAATGATGACCACTTTGCATGGCAAGAGCTTTGGGAAATGTGAACGATGATAATGATTGTGAACATCTGTCTATCTAGCTCTCTCCCCATCTCTGAGGAAGGGCTGCATTTGAGCCTCCAAGTCATCCTAGGAAGGAATCATCAGAGTTCTATTATCTCCATTTAAAGAAAAGGAAACAGAGAGATTAAGGCTAGTATGAAGGCAGAATCTGAACCCAGGTGTGGACCTCCTTCCATTATGTCATCACAAGGCATCACCACATGAAAAGAATGGTGCTGATCACTGGAAGGAGTCAAGGTGAACACAAAAGCTACTCTGTCCTGTCCCAAAGAGAGCAGATTGAGTGAGTGTCACACCACTAGGGCTCTCCAGAGCTAAAAATCATGAGATGGGAACCAGGTCAGGTCACATGGGACAGATCAGATAAGGGCTCAAAAATTGGATAAGTTTCATGATCTATCCAAATGAAAAAAGAAAGGAAAGTCCTATGTAATTTCTTTCACAAACCATCAGAAATACAATTAAAACCATTACCTGGAGCAGTGTGGGAGGCCACGGCGTGTGCTTCAGATGCCTCACTTGAGAGATGTGACGTCCCAGGCTCCGGTGTACACTGCAGCACTCATCACATATTAAAATCCCCCTATTTACTGATGCCCAGGAAGGATCTAAGACAGGAAGACAAAGTATTGTATTATAAAAATGACAAAGGAATACAGTAGAGGCAAAAATAACAAACATATTATGAAATGAATTCAGTTTTTCCAAAAAAACCATAAAGCACACATACATACTCTCTTAGTTTTTAGTATTCTCTTTCTCATAAAATTATTTTATATAAACCTGTCTCTTTACATGTTAAATCTCTCAGTAGAACCTAAGTTCCTCGGGGCAAGGCTGATTTATCACTTGTCTTTGCAGCCTGTACACCTAGCATTAAGGATTATTTGCTGATTTCAACTGATGGGGAGTCAATCTGATGGGCTGAGGCCTGGCCCTGAGCAGAGTACTGATGATACTCAGGTCACATGTCCAATCTCTACACAGGTGAGTTACACTCAGACATTAGCCTAACATAAATTCACATGTGGACCCCCAATACACAGATGTTTTAAATAGGAATTTAAACAAAATTAAATGATATTTAAACTAAATTAAACTTTAGAACTAAAGGGAATAGTCTAAAGCACGAGTCCTCCAAAGAGAAGACTGGTTCCAGCACCTTATTCAATGGAGCAGAGGAAGAATGGTATTCTTTGAAATTTTAACCCTGAATTTTTGCTTCAGGCTATATAATGCAGCTAAGAGCCAGAGGCTTTTCAAAGTAAATCATAAAACTAGTGCTAGGACCCCAGAATGACATATTAGAGGAGGCGCAAACCCTGAGGAACCTCTTCATACCAAAGTTACATCCCAAAGCTGGGGATGTCAAACTTCCTTATCAGTCTGCATCTGGATCCAATAACAATTCCAATTAAACTGTCTCAATTAATCTTAAAAAGACTATGTGTGGATCTTCACTTACAGCAGCAGTAAATACTACGCCAAACAAGAGCTTCAATCATCCCAAACCATAGTCCCCATCCCAGACCAACGCCAGAACTGACTGGAACTAACAAATCATTCCAATGGTCATGTTTTGATGGCATATGTAGAGCCGACCTTTGCTGAGAACTGGCTACAAAGATGCATCATTCCTGATTTTACATTAAATATGGTAAAAATGCAAACTACAGGTCAATGAAGCTGACATCAAGTCCTGGAGAAATTCTGAAACTGATACTCAAGAGAAGGCTAATGAACATTTTGAAAAGGAAGCAGTGATTACAAATGGTCAATGTGACTCATCAAAGTATGACATACTAAACTTTTTTTGACAGCATAACTAAGCTGAACACAGATTTTGTTGTTCAATTGTTTTTCAGTCTTATCCAACTCTCCATGACCCACTTTGGGGTTTTCTTGGCAGACACCAGAGAGGTTTGTCATCTCCTTCTCCAGTTCAGTTTACAGATGAGTAAATTGAGGAAAACAGGATTAAAAGACTTGCCTAGGGTCATACAGCTAGGAAGTATGTGAGGTCAAATTTGAACACATGAAGATGAGTCTTTCTAATTCCCGGCACAATACTCTGCACACTATGGTGACACCTTGCTGCTTCACCTGGATTTTTAACAAAGCAGTTTTCTTGTAAAAAAAGATGAAGAGATGTAGGCTAGACAATGATACAATCAGCTAAATCTGGACCTAGCTGAATCTTGGTCATTAATGCTTCAATGTTATCATGCCAGGAGGGCCCCAAGGACCTGTGTCTAGCTGTCTTGAATCAAGGGGAATACCCAGTACATGGGCAGCAGACACACAAATGGGAAAGACCATTAAATGGATGACCAAGTCAGGATCCAAACAGCCATAGACAGTCAACAGCACTGCACTGAGGCTAACAAGATGCATTAAATCAAGTTCATTAAGGATAAATGCTGGGGCGGCTAGGTGGCGCAGTGGATAGAGCACCAGCCCTGGAGTCAGGAGTCCTTGAGTTCAAATCCAGCCTCAGACATTTAATAATTACCTAGCTGTGTGGCCTTGGGCAAGCCACTTAACCCCACTGCCTTGCAAAAAAAAAAAAAAAAAACTAAAAAGAAAAAAAAAGGACAAATGCCACTTGGTTTCAAAAAAATCCATTTCACAAGTAGAAAGTGAGGAAGTCATGGTGTGATAGCAGTTAATTTAAAAAGAATCTGAAGTTTCTAGTGAAATACAAACTCAATGAATCAGCAGTGGGTTGGCTGTCAAAAAAATGAATGTGACCTTAGGGTAACGTTAAGAGAGGGAGGGAGGACTCCCAGAAATAAAGAGGTTAATATTAATAGTCCCTTGGGGCAGCTAGGTGGTGCAGTGGATAAAGCACCGGCCCTGGAGTCAGAAGTACCTGGGTTCAAATCTGGTCTCAGACACTTAATAATTACCTAGCTGTGTGGTCTTGGGCAAGCCACTTAACCCCATTTGCCTTGCAAAAAAAAAAAAACAACAAACGAATATTAATAGTCCCTCTGTCCTATGGCCCTACTTGAATCACTTCTAAAGGACTGAGTAGGGTTCTGGTCATTAATATGTAGGAAGAACATGGGCAAGATGCAGACCAAGCAAGATGCCCAGGATTGGGTGGCTGTGGGGAGGGAATCTTTATCCTGGAGAAAGATGAGACTTTTTCTGTTTTGTTCCAGAAGGTGGAACCAAGAGCAGTGGGTCAAAATTGAAAGGAGAATAATTTAGGATGGAAATATAGGAAATGTAGCTTTCTGTCACTGGTTGTCTTTTCTTCTCAGGTGTCCCCTCTTTAAACAGGGAGTTGTCCAGAGGATACCAATGTTCCTTCTAATTCAAATTCTAAAATATGTGACAATGAATAGCACTTCAAAGTTTTCCAAATGGGATTTCAGGTACATGAACTGTTTATTATATTAACTTCATATTCTGAATAAAACAGATCTCAGAAAATGTAGTGACTTGGCCAGGGAAATACACATCAGAGGGAGAATCTGAAGCCGGTTCTCTTGGCTCCATGTTGAGGATAGAAAGGAAACCAGGAGACCAATTTGAAGGCAGGTAGGAGATGGTGAAGGTCTGTGGCTATGTGAAACAAAGGACAGAATCCATGAAGAGAAAAGTCTGGAAGGTAGGAGAACTTGAGTTCCATTTGGGACTTGGTGAGTTTAAGATGTCACCAGACATCCTGTTGGAGATGTCTAAAAGGTAGTTAGAGTAGCAAGACCAGTCATCAGGGAGAGATTTGATCTGGGAATCAGGTGCAAGACATTTAAGCTGGTGGGATCAACAAGCAAGAAGGCACGAAGGCCCAGACAGAGCCAAGGAGACTGGACAAACCAGGGCAGGAGATGGAGAAGGAGCAAATGGACAGTTGGGTGGAGAGCAAGAGAGAACAGTATCACCAGAACCTAGAGAGGAGAGAGTATCCTAAAGAGCAAAGGGATCGACTGGGACAAAGGCTGCAGAAAGACAAAGGAGAAGCCGTCTGGGAGGAGGCCAGTGGACTTGGCACTTGAGAGATGAATGGTAACTCTGGAGAGGGGAGTTTCAAGTGAATGGGGGAGAACCAGACTGCAGAGAAGAGAGGAAGTGGAGGAACCAACTGTAGGTGGTTTTCTCAAGGAGATGAGCTAAGAAGGGGAGGAGAGAGATAGAGACTGGAGATCGCTGACTGGCTAGTGGGGATGATTAGATCAAGAGAGGTTTGGAGGAAGGAGAGAGACAAGTAAGGAAGAAGGCAAGGAAGGGACCGAAGATAAAAGAGAGAGTAGGGTGTGAATGGAGGCAATTTGCTCCCCAAATCAGAAGGGAATAAATTTAAACCTTCCAATAAGAGTAGAAAACCAGGGATCAAAGGAGGACAAAGATCTCAATGGAGAAAGCTGTATTGTAAATGTTTATATTTGTGCTCTATAAAAGTCCATAGAACTTAGTCCCAAAGCTTTCAAAACAAATGAGATTTCAACTCAGCAAATAGCCTAATTTGAATAAAGTCCACCAAATATTAAAAAAAGAATGAAGACCTACCCTTTCTTTTAATTGACAGTTTGAAAAAGGTACACCATTCAAGTGACCTTAAGGATATAATTTTATCCTCTGACATCAGAAGGTCCAGAATTGAAAAATACTTCAAAAGATCAAACTGCAAAACTCGATGCTGTTCATTTTAAAATCCATAATGAAAATGGAAAAAAATTGTTATTTCAAAAGTAAAAATTATATTAAGATTCTTGTATCAACTCAGTCCTTTCAGCATTAAAAAAAATTCTGCAAGTGTCCCTACGTAGTCCCAAATCATTAGAAAATATAAATGATGTTCACGTTGGTTTTTAACTACCAAACTCAGACCCTTCATATGAAAAATTAATAGGATTTTTTTTGAGTTGAGTACTGCAACTGATAAATTTTCTTTTTGAACATGGAACAGACTTACAAGCAAGTAGAAGGTGTAAATCTTCTATATACCTAATAAAATCTGAAGAAAAACAAACCAATGACAAATCTGTGAAATTATTTTTCCAAGTATCATATCTGATATCTTCTGAAACTCACTCAATTTCACTATTGCTAGAAAAAGCCCCCAGATTGGAAGTAATTAAAAATTTAGTGATAATATGAAAGTTCTAAAGGACAGAAGCCAGGACAGAAAGTCAACATTTATCTTCATCAAAAACAGGGAAGCATTTATCACAGCTCTCTGCAAGTAATCTAAATATCAACCAAAAATTGTGAGTTGTGAGAAACTGATTTTCCCTGCACCTGTTGACAGTTATCAACTAGCATCTGATCTAAAAGGAATAATAGCCAACTGTTAAAAATTATTTTTTTCCAGTTAAAAGCTACCTCTTCTCTCTTCCACCATTACCTCCCAATGAAAAACAAACAATAACAACCAAAAAAACCCCCCAAAAAGCCAAAGCCTTGTAACAAATTTGTAGTCAAGCAAGAATCTGGAATTAATTACAGCCAAAAATACATCCGTTGTCTTCATCTGCATGTTCGGATGTAAAGACTGTTTTCTGAGTCCTCTGGAATCACTGCAGGTCCTGAGTCAATGAGAGTATTGAACTCTTTAGAAGCTGTTTGTCTTTACAACATTGATATTAATGAATAAGCCATTCTCCTCACTGCATCAGTTCATTCAAATCTTCTAGGGCTTCTCTGAAATTGTCCCCTTCCTCGCCAGAATTCTATCACTTTTACCTTCACAGCCATTCCCCAAAGGAGGGGCATCCTCTCAGTTTCCAATTCTTTGTCACCACAAAAAGAGCTGATCTCAATAGTTTTGTACTTTTTCCCTTTTCTGTTGATCTCTTTAGGGTATAGATGTGGTAGTGCCATTATTTGGGGGGGGGGCACAGCTCCAAACTACTCTTCAGAACGGTCAGATTAATTCATAACAGCGGCTGACTTACAAAGGATCATTTTTTCTTTTCTTTTTTTTTTTAGGTTTTTGCAAGGCAAATGGGGTTAAGTGACTTGCCCAAGGCCACATAGCTAGGTCATTATTAAGTGTCTTGAGGTCACATTTGAACTCAGGTCCTCCTGACTCCAGGGCCGGTGCTTTATCCACTGCACCACCTAGCTGCCCCAAGGATCATTCTTTTCTAACAGAATGTGCTAATGCACAACATCGGTACCTCTTCCAGGGGTCCACGAAGGGAGTAGGAAAATAAGGAAGAGCAACAAAGAATTGCAATCTTTGTTTCATTCCACTTTAGAAAAGAGCTCCATCTATAGGAATGTTGTAAATCAAAGGCACTTGTGTCTGTTTAGCACATGCAGGTGTGTGATGAAAATTCAGTTACCCACAAGCCAGAGGCAGGAAACCAAATCAAGTTTGTCCCATTAGATGTAAGAGTATAAATCTCAGAGGGGTCATCCAGTAACTGAACTAAATAAGAACTCTGGAGGGTAACTAGAACATGCCTTCCCCATCCCCTCCTCATTTCTCCTCTATAGAGGTATTTGTTTGCATGCTGTCTCCCCCATTAGACTGTAAGCTCCTTGAGGCAGGGAGGGTCTTTTGCCTCTTTCTCTATTCACAGCCCTTAGCACAGGGCATGGCAACAGTAGGTGCTTAACAAATGTTTGAGGATTGATCAGAATTTCAAAATACTATCCAAAGATAAATGTGCCCCCCCACCATCTCTTGGCTTCACGCCAAGGCTGTTACAGCTGCCAAGTGCAGGAGGGGAGAAGGAGGCTCAAGATCCAGCAGCTGTAGTCAAAGACATCTGCAGCAGGTCGGCCACAGGCAGGGATCACACAGACCATGCTTCAACATGGAGAGCTTGAAGATGGCAAGACCACCTACCAACAAGTATTAGAAAACATTAACTGGGAAAGAATGGGCAATCAAGGGGCTGAGCTAGTGGCAGGCAGGAGCTCCAGAGAACTTCTTTCAGTGGGTGAAGCCTGAATTACTCCTTCAAAATAAGATTAAATTGAAGCCACCCAAAGTCTTCGGTTTGGGTGAAGGTCCCATCGGCAGGAAAAGAAACCCAAATCTCCAGGTCTGCAAGTTCACTTCACATCTCAAGGTATTCTAAGTATACTCAAAACAGGAAGGAAGTGACTCAAGGCCCTGCAGATCAGGCCCACAGCAACAATGACAATGAGATCCTGGATGTGAGGAGGTTTTGAAAAGCAGAAAATTCCCCAGAAGGACAAGGCCATGTCTGCACTGATCCTGGGACGGGGAAGCAATTTTTCTTTGGCCAAAAAATATCTTTTGGGAAGTCAAAAAAGACTGATCCAAATAAAGGGGAGAGTGGGGTCCAAGACATATCTGAATCACACATCTAATTCAATCCAAACGAAAGGAGAGCCAAGCAATGGGGAAAGTTGAACTCAGAATTGTAATTTCAGTGCATAAAGATATTTTCGATCAGATGCACTTCCTGAACCCAAACTCACTTAGTTCTTGAAACAGCCATTTTCAAAACTTGGCCTCTCTTTCCCTCCCTCTTTTCAAAGTGCATGTCTTATACATGCACTCAAACATGAGGTTTCAGTTAACTCAATACCAATTTAAAGCTCATGCCAAGCTTCAGAATGACAAGAATGGCATTCAAATATGGGTGGAGAAATACTGATGTCCCAGGATTTCACAGAAGATCTTCTGTCTCAGGAACAAAATAAAGAGTACAAATGACGCACAAAGATCTGATTGCAAAGGCAGGTGAGCCACCTCCTCATGCATAGGAGTGTTCCAGTCCTCTCCAAAGGACTGCAGGGCTGACAAGAGAAGCCAACCAGGAGGCCTCAAGGTAGAATTAAATGAGGGTTCAAATGCTGGCTTGACCTATCCCGTGAAATGTCCATCAAATTATTTAGCCTCTTGGGGCCCTTTTTCTAGCTCTGAAATAGTCCCTTAAACTCCCTTCAAATTCAAATCCTATTATTGTGACAATTCCGTTTCGCTGCATTCATCACTGAGGTCAATGAATCAATCAGCAGGCCCCTATGAAGAAGCACCTACTAGAAGTCAGGCCAGGAGTCCCCTGCTCTGTGAACTTACAGTCTCTTGGGGGAGATGGTGTGTACACACAGATGTGCATAGACTTTACCTATATAAACACATGTGTGTATATGGGTGACTATATACAGAATGAGCAAAAATGAAATCAAACCAACAGAGAAGGTGGCATCTAAAGCGAGTGTTGAAATCCAGGATTCTCTGGGCCCAGGTAAGGAGAGAACCCGTCCCGGGCAAGGGGAACCACAGGGAATGGTGTACTCTGGCAGGCTGGGTGGTGGGCCGAGGCTGGTGGGAGGAGAGTCTTCAAAGCCAAACAGGGTTGATCTTTGATCCCCATGGCAGTCGAGTCCCTGGAGCTTAAGGAGCAGGGAATTGGAGTTCAACCTGCACCTTAGGGTTGGAGAGCCAGAGCTGGCAAGACTTGGTCACCTACTGGATGCAAGAAGGGCAGGGGAAGAGGGTGGAACCTGGAGAATGGAACGCTACCTTTGAAAGCAACAGGAATGTTCTCCTAAGAGAGGGGTTCCAGGCTGAAGACTGAGTGTTTGAGATGCCCAAAGAGCTAGAGGGAGCGGTGGCCGGGGGCTTACCGGGGTCTGGGGACCCCTGGCTACATCTGAAGCCGTGGGGGAGGAGAGGATCATGGGAGTGGGTGAGGTCACCTGTCAGAAGCACAGGCTGACAGGGGAGAGGCACCTGAGGGTGGCCGGGGCGGGGAGGGCGGGGGTCTCGGATGCTGCGGCCATTCGGGGGCAGCGGACGGCCGATGAGGGCAGGAGCCCGGCCTCGGGCGGGAGATGGAGCTGGCAATGCCAGGGGCCGTGTCCCTGGGAGTCTGGCTGAGAAGCGCGGAGGGCACACCTGGCCCAGCGGCGGAGGGCGCGGGGTGCACTGAGTGCGCTGCGGGGCGGCTGGGGGTCAGGAGGGCGCGGGGTGCACTGAGTGCGCTGCGGGGCGGCTGGGGGTCAGGAGGGCGCGGGGTGCACTGAGTGCGCTGCGGGGCGGCTGGGGGTCAGGAGGGCGCGGGGTGCACTGAGTGCGCTGCGGGGCGGCTGGGGGTCAGGAGGGCGCCCCCGGACCCGCCCCCGCCCCCGGACAGTCGCCCAGCCCCCCGGCCTCAGTGTCCTCGCTTGTAAGACGAGCCAGAGAAGGGAACGGCCCACTGGAGGGAACCCACACGGGGCCGCGAGGGTCCAGACGAGGAGCCCGGGCCCGGAGCGCTCACAGGCACGGCCGGCCGTGCCAGCTGGGCAGCGCCCTGGCACGGGCGGCCCCGGCCCCGCCGCCGTGCGCGCCCGCAGCGAGGCCGGGCCGGGCTGCCGATCCGCCGGCGGGCGCGGCCCCGCTCTCCCCGCACGCCGGGGGCCGGCCGGGCCTGGGGAGCCGCTCCCGGGCCCCCCGGGGGTTTCCCGCCTCCCCGCGGCCGCCCCCCGCGCACTCACCGGGGCCGCTGCAGTCGGCGCACACCTCGCTGCTCCGCAGCCGCTTCGACATGGCGGCGGCCTCGGGCGCCCCGGCGGCGGCGGCGCTTCCGCTCCGAGCTCCGCTCCGGTAGCGCTGGCCCCCGCGGCGGCGGCGGCGGCGGCGGCGGCGCGGCGGCACCTCCCCCCCGGCGGCGCGCAGGCGCGGCGCGCAGGCGCCCCCGCTCCCTCGCCTCGCCCGGGGGCGGGGCGCCGGTCACGCGGCCGGAAGCGGCGCCCGGCCGCCCGGCGCCATCTCGGGTAAGGGCAGGACGCCCGCCACGCCCTTTGCCGGCTCTTGCACGCGGATGCCGAGAATGTCCAGAAGCCCCGAAACAGGGAGGGGGCAGCGGCCTGGGGCACCCGAGAAACGCCCGGGGGCCGAGTCCGCGGAAATAATACATGGAATGGAAAGAGGTGCAAATCCTGCCCCACGGCTTCGCGACTGACTGAAAGGGCCCCCGGGGCCCCCCGGGCCTACATCTGGGAGCTCCTAAAGACCCATTCCCCTCGTGAGAATCATCCGCTTTAGTAAACATTTATTAATTGCCTGCTGTATATTTGTGCGTAAGGGCTGGGGGTACCAAGGGAGGCAAGAGAAGAACCTGCCCCGGAGGGGCCCCCGGCCTGAGGGGGGACCCCGGCAAGCGGAGAAGGGAGCCAGCTCCAACGGACCGGGCAGCTAGTCACTGAGGGAAGGCTTTCTGTAGGAGGGGTGGTGAAGCCACTTTCCCTCCCCCGCCTCACTTTTCTCACTCTTGAGGGTTCAGCGGAGAGGGCACCAGCCTGGAGTAGGGACCTGAGTTCAAGCCCAGCGGTGTGACCTTGGCCAAGTCACTTCACTCCGATCGCCCGGATTCCAGGTCCATCTCCAGGCCTCCTGATGCACGCCTGGCCGCTGGACCCAGATGGCCCTGGAGGAGGAAGTGAAGCCGGGGACTTTGGAAAGTCACCCCATTGGCTTGCAAAAAACAACAACGAAAGAACAAAGTACAAACGTCAAAATGAAAGCACTGGAGTCAATGACTCTGGAGGGTCCTTCCAGCCTAAACCTATGATCTCATGAACACTTTCTATCCATACGAACTCAAGCGAGTCACTTCTCCTTTGTGGCTTCAGTTTCCTGTGAAATGAAGAGAATGGACCTGATGACCTTTAAGCTTCTCCACTTAGAGAGTTCTAGGAGAATTAGGTTCCATATAGTGAAAGGATGGGGTTCGACTGAATGTTTCCTCAGGTCCCTTGTAACTTGAAAACTCTGGCCCCATGAGTCTTGGTAGCAAACACAGTTATGGTTTTCACAGTGGGGGCCATCAATAAGTGCCCTGCCGGTGAAGAAGGAGGAGAAGGACTAAGAGAATGGGGAGAAAGAGAAGAAAGAATAAGTGGAGGGGAAGAAGGAGGAGAAAGAGAAGGAAGAGGAGAAGGAGAAAGAAGGAGGAGGAGGAGAAAGAGAAGGAAGAGGAGAAGGAGAAAGAAGGAGGAGGAGGAGAAAGAGAAGGAAGAGAATGAGGAGAAAGAAGGAAGAGGTGGAGGGGAAGAAGGAGGAAGAGAATGAGGAGAAAGAGAAAGAAGGAGGTAGAGGAGAAGGAAGAGGATAGAAGCGGAGGAAGAGAAGAAGAAGAAGAAGGAAAAGGAGAAGTAAATTCTTATTTTACTGATTTGACAGGCAAGTCAATTTAATTCAAAAAACATTTATCAAGGATTGTACTAAGCTCTGGGAATACAAAAAGAGGCAAAAAACTTTTCCTGGAAGTAAGAAGAGAAAGGACTTGGCCTACAGCAGCTCCTCCTGGCTCCTTTGCTGAGCAGAGTCCAGACCTCACAGCAGTGGTCCAGTGGCAGATGTTTCTCTCACCTCAGAGGAGAGCTGGTGGGGTCTGGAGGTTGGGTGCTCCAAGGTCCTTCCTGCAGAAGACACAGTGACCACCACAAAGAGGATGAAACCAAGCTGGCCTGGTTTCTCATAGACCTTGGACCTTCAGGGAACTATGCAGAGCCAAAGGGAAGGATGAAGGCCCACTCACCTGTCTGACCAGATGTCCATTGTTTAAAGTATCACTTTCCTAGGAGAGTCAAAAAGGAAGAATACATTACTGTGGCATGTTTTAAGTCTTTGCAAACATGTGCTTAGATAATTGGGTCTTTTAAACATCCCTTTTGTAGTGGATGAAATAAAAAGCTGTCCTGGAAACCTGATCTATTTTGTAAATCAAGAACCTTTCTAGAAGGGGCCCTTTCTGACCATTTTGGGGAGTGTCTAGGCATGATATAAACCTCAGCTTCAATGACTCTTCCCCAAGGCTATGGAGAACAGGGTCTGAATGGGCAGTAAAGGAGGGAAAAGCATCTGACCCTTCTCTTTAGAGGAGAAACTCCATCAGGACTGAAGCCTGGGGTTCAGCCCTTAGTTGGAGAAGTTGAACATCCTACCCCTGGTGCCTTGTATGACTTACTTAGGATATAAGTCTCAGGGAGATGGTTACTCAGTGCTACACAGCTAGTATGATAGCCAGAGTTTCAACTTAGATCTTCCTGATTTCATCACTAGCTCTGTATCTGGTCTAATAATAATCATAATAACAATAAAAACAACATAGCATAGTTATAAAGTACAGATAATAGAGCTTGGTATTCTATAATGCTTATAACTAGTATTTATAGTTTTCCCTTAGAGTAATAACATATGGTACTAACCATATACTTAAATTATGTATTATTTTATAATTTATATTTACGTTTACTTTAGAATAATAAAGTACTTGCCATATATTTATAATATATGTAGTATCTACAGTAGAATAGTTAGTATTTACATAGTGGTCACTATGTAGTATATATTGTTCTATAACATATATTGATAATGTTGCCTATAGAATAATGATAATAATAATAATAATAATAACTAACATTCATATAGTGGTTACCCTGTGCCAGTCACTACAATTGTTATATCATTTGATCCTTACAACAACCCTAGAAGTGGGTGCTGTTATCTTCATTATACAGATGAGGAAACTTGAGACAAACTGAGGTTAAGTGACTGACCCTGGGTCATATAGGAACATAACAAGGAATTTTTTTTCTTTTGTTTCAATTGCTCCTTTGATTTTATTTCTTATGTATTACCGAATCTATTCAAGAATACATTTTAGTATTATTTGCTCCGGGCACCAAAATTACTAGGTCTCAACCATTTTATGTAAGAGGAAGTTGAAACCTAGAGAGGGGAAGTGATTTTACTAAGGACATATTATGTTAGAATCTTAGAAGAGTTGTTCATCACTCTCTTTTTGTGGGTTCTGTGGCTTTGGAGTCTGTTTAGAGACTTCATTTCAAGTTGTTTCAGAGGGAAACAGGAAAAGCTTAGGGAGCTTCCTACCTATTCACTACCATCTTGCTCTGCCCAGGAAGTCTAGATATAATGATGTCAGGAACCTCATAATTCATTTAATCCAACCTCTTTTACAGAAGAGAATATAGAGGCCTGAAAATCATGAAGTCATGAACCCAGGAAGTCATGAACCCAAGATCAAGAACTGGGAAGGGGAGGTAAGATCCCTAAAATTCTGATTCTCCATTTCCTGAGAGAATTAGAGACTATCTTATTGAAAGGGACCATAAAGATGTCCTCTCCTAAGTCCTTCATTTTGTCAGAAGCTGAGGGCTAGAGGGAGATTGGTGAGCCCAAGGTCATTGAAGAAAGTGAGAGAATAGATGAAAGGAATAAGTTTTCTTACAGTACCTACTCTGTCAGGCACTGTGTGAAGTGCTTTTTACAAATCACATTACCTTATTTGATCCTCAAACAAACCTGAAGGAGAGATATTTATTATTATTATTATTATTATTATTATTATTATCCCCATTTTACAGTTGGAGAAACTGAGGCAGACAGGCAAAATGACTTGTCCAGGGTGATGCAGTTAGTATGTATCTGAGTTCAAATTTGAACTCCAGTCTTTTTTGATTACACCCAATGGCCTCTGTGAATCAGGGCCTTCTGTTTCCTTGTCATCCTGATACAAAACTGGCATTCAGCTAGTTTGTTGTTCTTGGAGGAAGTTGTTACCCAGATCAGTCATTATGGTGGTTATCCCCAGCTCAGAATCTGGAGGAGACCCCAGGAGTCATCCAAGGCCAGCCAGATATGATTGGAATCTCCATTACAGCATCTATTTGGGTAGATGGACTATACAGAAAACAGCAAAATCTAATGAATGACACTTGCTTAGGAGAAGTCCTTTACCTCAACTGAAGGATAGCTTTTGAGGCTTTGTACAGGTCACTTCTCTTTACATAAGGGTGGTCCTGTGTCCAACTCTATGATTCCATTTGGGGTTTTCTTGGCAAAGATACTGAAGTAGTTTCCTGGTTCCTTCTTCAGTTCGTTTTGTAGATGATGAAACAGAGGCAGAGTAAAGTGACTAACCCAGGGTCTCATAGTGTCTGAGGTCACATTTTAATTCAGGGTCTTCCTGACTACAACCTGGTATTCTTATCTAGAGCCATGGATCTGCCTCACATTAGGGTGGTATTTTCTACCTTACAGTTAGGTGGCACAAGCTGGAGTCAGGAAGACTTGTAGCCCTGGACAAGTCACTTGACTTCTGCCTTCCTTAGTTTCCTCAATTATAAAATGTGAATAATAACAGTACTTACCTTATAGGGTTTCCTCAACTGTAAAAGAGATATAAAATAATACTTCTCATATAGGGGCAGCTAGGTGGTATAGTGGATGGAGCATTGAATTTAGAATCATTAAGACTCATCTTCATGAATTCAAATCTGACCTTGGATATTCACTAGCTGTATCATCCTGGGCAAGTCATTTCACCTTGCTTGCCTTAGTACTTCATCTGTAAAATGAACTGGAAAAGGAAATGGCAAACTACTCCAGAATCTTTGTCAAGAAAGCCACAAAAGGGATAATGGAGAGATGGACAAGATTGAAAAAGAACCCAATTAACTATAGGATTGTTGTGAGGATGAAATCATATTTGTGAAACTCTAAGCATAGTGCTTGAAATATCCCTTCCTTTTTCTTCCCTTTCTTCCTCTTTTCATCCTTTCTTCTTCCCTTCTTTCTTCCTCCCTTCCTCCCTTCCCTCTTCCTTTCTTCTTTCCTTCCTTCTTCCCCACAGATTGTTATGAGGATCACTGCTAGTCACAGGAAAATAAGATGGTCAGTGGGAAAGCTGGGAATTGCAATCTTTAACAGTAACTAACAAGCCTTTATATAAGACCAAAATGACTGAATATTTCTTACATCAATACAAATCTCCAAGGTCAAGTGGAAAGGGCCCTGGTTTTGCAGGCAGAGGACCTGGGTTCAGATCTACCACTTCATGATCTTTGGCAAATCATTGAGTCCTTTAGTTTTCTTCTCTGTGCCTTGATGGAACACAGATGGCCTTTGAACTTCAGAGATGTGTGATTTTGTCCTGTGGAGTGACGATTCCTCTGAGACTGAGGAGGATCCTGCATTCTTTCCATTGGTCCAAGCTGCCTCTTTCTCTAATCTAAAAATTTACCTTTTGCTGGACCCAAGGAGAAGGAACATTGTACTTTCTCCCTCTTCACTAAGGGGCCCCATTTATTCTAGATCCAACTACAGGCAGAGTCTGAAGTGGATTTAATTTGGTGGGGGGAGGATAGTCTGACTCTAGAACAGAAAAATCAAGTATTTCCTTTCTCAGATGCTTTGGTTCATTTTGTCTCTCCCCCAATCCCCTGCTTGGCAGCTCCCTAGGGGAAAAATTACCTAATAATGATTTTTAGGTAAAGAGTCTCCCCAAAGGGTAAAGTAGAACGGTACTCAATGCACAATGTAGATCAGATATGGAAGGGTATTTATTTCCTTTAGTCAAAAGAAATGCTATGGGTTGACAGAAACTTAATGTTCTACTCTCTCAAGAAACTGAGACTTAAATGTCAAAAGAAACCATTGAAAAGGTTTTATTAGATTTCACCTTGGTTCTGTACTGTTCAAACAGTTCCCTTCAGGTTCATTTCTTCTGGTAAACTAGGCCAATGGTTGAGTTCTGTCTCCTGTCAGTGATGGTTTTTCTGATGCAGAACCTCCTGCTGCCAATCAGACTGGGGACCCAGGAGGTCCCAGCCTGTGGAAGTCACAAACCTGCCTGTATCATTTTCATCCCAAGATCATTGTTCAGTCTCCTCTGTCTGGGAAACAATAATCACCACCACCTCTCCCTAGGTGAAATGTGTCCTTAGGTGACTTGTGCTCAAAGTTTGATGGGAGAAAGAAATAAAGCTAGCCACACAGGAAATGAACAAATGGACTCCTCCTTTTAGAGGTCCCCAATGGAGGGGGTTACAGTGGTTAGAGCCCTGGGCCTGGAATCAGGAAGACTTGATTTAAAATTTAGCCTCAGTGACTTGTTAGCTGTATTAGATTCATTATTATTCATCAGTTCTTCTTGATTTATGGCCAAGAAGGGAATGCTTCATCATCTCCAGAGTGCTCAAGTCTTCCAGCATTGATTGAGTCATACTTGGCCAGTTCAAAAGCTGTTTCTTTGTCCCCAAAGATCTGGAGCACTGAAAACAGTACACGTGCTTGGCAAAGAGCAGACCAGGCATTTCAGTGAAGTCACTATTGCAGTTGGAATCCCAACATTTCAGAGCTGAATGGGATCTCAGGGATCCAACTAGTTTACCCTATGTCTGATTAAGGGTTCCTTTTGCTAATTCCCAAGTGAATTTATTGGTGGAATTCTTTCAGTAGGACCTGATACATTCTGGTTAGCAACAGAAAGAGTAAAAAAAAAAAGACACCCCAGAGGGAAGGGGGGTGGTAGAGGAAGAAGAAATCTGAGCCCCTAAGTGGCCTTTCATAGGGAGGAAATGAGAAAAGAATCAAGACATTTGGCTTCTCATCTTCCAAAGCACTTGGCAGGTATTAATTCTGGTTTCTCTGACCCAGGACTGAAGGCTGTTTGCATCTGCTCACTGATGAGAGGGGACAGGGTAGAGATGGGACTGGGAACTTGGGATGCTTACCTGTGATGCAACTTCTCCTACCAGATTCATTCAGAGGACCTGTCTTTTAGTTTTGAAGTCTCAGTGTTAGAGTATGGTCATCCATTCACTTAAAAATATTTATTAAATACCTACTGTGTACAAAGCACTAGCCACAAACTTTAAGCATCTACTTCAAATCAGTAAGAGCTTATTATGTCATGGTCTTTGCGGCTTGGTGCCAAGGGCAGAGGATACAAAAAAGACAGATCCTGTCCTCAGGGAGCTTACCTTCTAATGGGGGAAATTACTATATGATGATGATGGAGTATTTGTTCTTGAAGAAGACCATGACATCAGGAGAGGTGATGTTATGACTTGAATTGAATCTGAATGAGGGGGGCTGGGCTAAGTTACCTGCTCACTTTCTCCTCCAGGGTCATCTGGGTCCAGTGGACATATATGGATCCAGAGAACTGGAGATGGTCTTGCATGTGAGGCAATCAGGGTTAAGTGACTTGCCCAGGTCACATAGCTACTAAATCTGAACTCAGATCCTTCTGACTCCCACTGCTACCCAGCTGGCCTTATTCCTATTGACTGATTTTTGAGATATTCCTAGTGTAGGTTTTCTCTATTATTACCACCAAAACATTGAAAGAGGATTTGAATGTAAACCAACCTTTACAATTGTATGCATATTTAATGCTAGTCCGTGGTCTTCCCTCCGGCCTCTATGCATGTGTATTGTGATAAGTCAAGCTTAATATCTCTGAGAAAGACTCAAAGCCTTCAGACCTTGGCTTACAACCATCCCCTCCAGGCTCTGTGTTCGTTAATGCAATATTGCATCCCATTATGCTTGCCAAGGAGTTAGTTAACCAGGTGTAATCTTGATAACCAGCAAGTGGGGAGAAAGATAAGGTTCTGGATTTGGAGCTTAAATCTTACTTTTGACATAGGCTGCCTGTGTTAGAGGATGCAGTTTCCTCAGCTGTGAAATGGAGATAATATGTAAACTACTCACTTCTTCTGGTTGTTGTGAGACTCAAATGAGATCATGTGTAGAGGATGCTTCACAGGTTTTAAGGGGCTGTATAAATGTCAGTTCTTAGGATTGGTTTCCAAGCATCAAGGCAGCTCTGCTCATAGAAATAAAATGGTTTCCTGGATCTGTTGTGTGGAGAATGGATTAGAGCAAGCTTTCCAACCAGCTGTTGTGTGTAGAACTGAAGTAGGGAAGGCAGAAGGAATGCTTCATGAATACAACTGAGAACAGCAGCAAAGACCATAGTTCCTTGGGGGCAGCTGGGAATCAGCAATGACAGGCTAGTCCAATGAGCAGCTGCAATTTATTTCAGAACGATTTTCTGTCAAAGAAGGTCAGATGTGGTCTCCAAAGTGGCTGAATTAGAAAGGCTAAGGAAGAGGGGAAGCATTCATGATAGCTTGTCATTTTTGGAGTTCAAGATCTGGGTTCAAAGAAAGGATTTTCTAATTCTACATGTTATGATCTTGTGTGTTAACCTTGAAGACAAAATCTTTAAAATACAGGGTTAATAAAACACAGAAAATATAGTTAGATATGAAGTTTTATTCTCTGGGATTTACCATTAATTTATAGGTGGAGGCCATTCTAGTAATGACCACCCCAAGCTGAGGGGGATCAGAAAATTTATATAAGAGCAAAGGGAGAGGAACAGAATGTCCATAACAAGTGTAGACAAAACCTTAAATATCCCTGGAAAGCATTCCATAATTTGATATTAAAGAGAACATCTTTGTAAGATACTGTCTTGTTTGAGAAAAGTTAACATTTTTTATGAGTTTAAGTACCAAGAAGGCAGGGCAATATTTCTTTGTAAGTCTAAAGGAGAATACAATTTTTTCCTGGATTAAGTCTTCCTTTCAAAGTCTGAAGGAGGATATATTCCATTCCTTACAATAGCTAAGAAAACAACCTTTGACCAAGAATGTAAAATCTTCTAGTAACTATTACTGTTATTACATCAATGGTGGGATTCCATTGGTTTGCACTGCTTGGGTTGGGCAGAACTGATACCTAATTTTATGTTGAGTCTGGCAAACCAGTGGTTAAAATGGCACTAGTAATCATGGTTCTTTCTAAGTTGAGCACCTGCCCAATGTGGAAATCACAAATTTACATTTCTTACACTTTTTTAACATTCATCTGTGCAATAGCGCTTTCTAAGCACCCATAATAATGTTCATTCTGTCCACAGGTGAAAAAAAATTGATGGGACTATACTAATAATATTTATTTACTCATTTCTTAAAATTTCTCATACCTTTGATGAAATACTACATTTTAATTCCTTCATTTTTGTTACTTCAGTAAACAAACATATAGTATAAAGAGAAAAAGTGCCAGCCAACGAGGGGGTAACAAGCTGTCATTTGTTTCTGCTTTGTGTTATGCCCCAAATTCCCCCAAGATATTATGAGTGCATTATGTTCCCTGAATGGTGAGACCAATAGGAAGTTGAGACACAAAGAACCAATAGAAATATAGATTTCAAGGTTATCTTATAGCCCATTTCGGAAGAAAAAAAGTTAGAAGAGGTAGAATGAGTTTTAGCATATGTTCTAACATTGGTTGTGATGGTCCCGTGGCTGCTTTTGCTCCATAAAGATGTTTGCTTACTGTAAGCACTATAACATTATCTAGTTTTGTGTACCTCTTTTTATTATTCTTAAGTATTAAATGCATGGAATATCAAACTGTCTTTTGATATGTCTTTCTGTATATTTAAAATGATCATTAGGGCAGAGAACCAATTGTTAATTTATTTAAATACTACCACTGTGGTGGCAAAGAATTAGAAATCCAGTAAATGTCCTTCAATTGGGGAATGGCTTAGCCAACTGTGGTATATTTATGTCATAGAACACTATTGTTCTATTAGAAACCAGGAGGGATGGGATTTCAGGGAAACCTGGAGGGATTTGCATGAAATGATGCTGAGTGAGATGAGCAGAACCAGAAAAACACTGTACACCCTAACAGCAACATGGGAGTGATGTTCAACCTTGAAGGGCTTGCTCATTCCATCAGTGCAACAATCGGGAACAATTTTGGGCTGTCTGCAAAGGAGAGTGCCAGCTGTATCCAGATAAGGAGCTGTGGAGTTTGAACAAAGTACAAGGACTATTCCCTTTAATTTGGGAAAAAAACCCAGATATCTTATTGTCTGATCTTGTTACCTCTGAGAATTCTGTTCTCTTTAAGGATATGATTTCTTTCTCATCATACCCAATTTGGATCAAGGTACAACATGGAAACAAAGTAAAGACTGACAGAGTGCTTTCTGTGGGGTGGGGGTGGGGGGAGGGAAGCAAGATTGGGGGGAAAATTGTAAAACTCAAATATCTTTAATAAAAATAAATTTAAAAAATGCCACCACTGTATTACACTTTGACATTTTCCCCATTTTGATCAAAGATGATGTCATTATATCAGCTATAACCCAACTAAAAAAAAAACCATGAGGGGCATATTGGAAGGAAAGATGGCAACTCTAGGAGACCTAGGGTAGCTAGAAGAATGGGCAGGCAATAAACATAAAGTCTGCCTATGAGGCAGGGCACAAGGATGGACAAAGCCTTTAGAGAGTCAAGTTACAAAAATCAAAAGGGAGCAGTCCCCTTTGATTGAATCACTTATACAAATAAAGGCAAAAAAGAGAGAAGAGAACTTCTGGTTCATTTCTTTTTTCTTTTGGAGACATCTGAAGTCCTTTTATATCTCTGGAGTCTGTCAATGACTAGGTTTTTCTAAGTACATTCAGCTTACTTGTAGATATCTTCCTTTCTGGTAAAAGAAAGGTCTCAACAGAAATTTTAAACAGGTCAAAACTCATTACTTTGAAATATCTTTGATTTACCAATTATCACACAAGGATCTTACAAATAGAAATCAGCCTAGTTTTGCTTTAAACAGTCTTATTCCTTTTTAATCACTTATACCCCAATTTGGAGAATTCTATTCCACTTAACAAAATAAACTGCCTTAAAAATGAGGATTCCACTGCAAAAATAAATTCTTTTTAAAGATCTACTACATTAATTTTGAGCTTTTTTTTTTGGCAGGGCAATGGGGTTAAGTGAGTTGCCCAAAGGTCACAAAGCTAAGTAAGGATTAAGTGTCATATTTGAACTCAGCTCCTTCTGATTCCAGGGCTGGTACTCACTCTATCCTCTGTGCCACCTAGTTGTCCCATAACATATTCGTTTGAAAATCACTTTGGAAGAGATAGTATCCAAGTAATTTTACAAATAAAAAGTTGTAACCTTTTTCCAAATATTTAAAATGAATCAAAAAATCCTTAACTGAATAATGTATTTTTTCTTTTAAATATTTTTTTAAAAAATAGACTAAGGGGTGGCTAGGTGGCGCAGTGGATAGAGCACCGGCCCTGGAGTCAGGAGTACCTGAGTTTAAATCCGACCTCAGACACTTAATAATTACCTGTGTGGCCTTGGGCAAGCCACTTGACCCCATTTGCCTTGCGAAAACCTAAAAAAAAAAATAGACTACAACAACATGAGGTTGACACCAGATGCCAAAGCTATATATATAAACTCTCTCTCTCTCTCTCTCTCTCTCTATATATATATATATATATATATATGTGTGTGTGTGTGTGTGTGTGTGTATACACACATATATGTATATATATGTACATATACACACACACACATATATATATATATATATATATATATAATACATGGTATAAATATAAATGTAGGCCAAATGATGTCGATTTCTATACCTGATCTTAATAAAGATCACCTGACTTGATTATACCAATTTACTGTAAAGATCAGGGACATCAGAAAAGGAAATTTCTTTATTTATTTGGATGTTCATTTCTAGACAGAGGTCATGTGGATAGCCAAATTCCTTAAGTCAAACTTTAAATCTGCCAGGTAAGACATTTTCCAAATGTTACATCTGGGAAACCAAGTCAAAAAGAGTCCAGCCTCAGATTGTGCTTAACAGCCCCTCTTTAATCTTGTCCCAATGAATCTGTCCAATGCCCATTGTGTTATTGGCATCAATAGATTTTGTACCCAAACAGTATTTCCTTGATAACTGGATGTCAGACTCAAGATCAAAAGTCAATTTCAGTACCAAGAAGTTTTTAATAGCATTTTGCACTGGTATACTGTGTTGGGATTTAGGGGTTAGCCACCAAACCCCACAAAAGCCCAGTGACCTCTTAGTTCTCCGGGCCAGAACTGCTGAGGGAAGGAACACATAGAGACCTCTGATTTAAAATATTATTTGCTAATTAAGACAGGTCAGAAAATAATTCTAGGGCTGAAAGCAGTTTCTTTAGGTACTCATATGTTAAGGTTTTAAATAGTCAATCCATAATTAAACATTTAAACTTTTCTATCACACTACAGTTTTTTTATAATAATATTCCTTTAGACAAAAAAATCAGCAAAATTCTTTAAAGTATGTATTTAACCCTTTAAACTATTCACAAACTAGCATTTTCAAGTTACTATCAATTTATGGAGAAGAATAAGACATTTCTTTTAAAATTCAAAATGCAGATTTTAAAAAATATATTTGAGTTCAATATAATATACTTTCAAATTTTAAATTTTCACAATATGTAGCTTTCAGATCAACAGACTATTTTACATAAAATAATCCTAAATCAATCAAAATCTAAATCCAATGCTTATCCAATCAAAATATAACTACTTCTCTATTAAGTCCTATTTTCTTTTTTTTTTTTTTTAGGATTTTGCAAGGCAAATGGGGTCAAGTGGCTTGTCCAAGGCCACTCACAGCTAGGTAATTATTAAATGTCTAAGGCTGAACTCAGGTCCTCCTGACTGCAGGGCTCTATCCACTGCACCACCTAGCCACCCGGAGTTCTATTTTCTTAAAACAAACTTAGTCTGTGCTATCTTTTTTTTTCCATTTTCAGAGAAACAATGAGGGATCCTAGAGAAAAATCTTCTAATGTGAATGAAATTAAATTAGAGAGAGAGAGAGAGAGAGAGAGAGAGAGAGAGAGATGGACCTACAGAGGAGGAGAGTACATTATCAGAGCAAAGTTTAAGAATTGAATGGGGGGCAGCTAGGTGGTGCAGTGGATAGAGCACTGGCCCTGGAGTCAGAAGGACCTGAGTTCAAATTCCCTCTCAGACACCTAATAATGGCCTAGCTGTGTGGCCCTGGGCAAGCCACCTTAACCCCACTGCCTTACCAAAAAAAAAAAAAAAAAAAAAAGCTGAATGGGCCAGTTTTACCCAAGCAGGGACTGTCTTTTCTTATTCATAGAATTTTATTTTTTCCCCCATTTTGCAGCTGAAGAAAAAAATCAAACAAGTAGACACACACCACTCTAACTTAAGAGAGTGATAGACAGGAGGCTACAGGCAGCCACTTCAAACAATTGAGCACTTGGCTGGGAAATTCACTTTTCTTAACTAGAAAGGGGAAGGGGACAACTGGCCAATCCAAACAACCGTTTTTACACTTTGATGCGGGTTAGCCGATTTCTGGGGCAGCTGGGTGGCACAGCGGATACAGCGCCTGGCTTGGGGTTCAGATCTGGCTTCGGGCACTTCGTAGCCCTGTGACCCTGGGCAAGGCTCAGTTTCAGGAGCTGTAAAATGGCCTGGAGAAGGAAATGGCAAAGCACTCCAGGATCTGCCAAGAAAATCCCTATGAGGGGCGGCGAAGGCGGCAGTGGATAGAGCACCGGCCCTGGAGTCAGGAGGACCCGAATTCCAATCTGACCTGAGACGCTGCATGATGACCTAGCTGTGTGGCCTTGGGCAAGCCACTGAACCCCACTGCCTTGCAAAAAAAAAATTAAAAAAACCCCAAAGACCAAACGAAAATCCCTCAGGGTCAGACAAGACTTAAAAAAAAAAAAGAGAAACAGCGGCAGAACGTCAATTTCTCACTAACAACAGGTCAATTTCCATCCTGGGAACTAAACAGCAACAAAGTGTCCATTTTCCGCCCCTGCCCCCCCCCCCCCCTACCGGAACGCGAGTCAGTCCCGCCTCTCCGCACCCAACAGCCCCAAGTCCCCCACTGCCCGGGATTCTGGGGGCCCCGCCTCAAATCTCTCCCACCTGCACTTTCACTAAAGCCATCTTCCTCAAATACAAGTTCATTCAGGTCCCGCGCAGCCCCGTGCACCTACTCACTCACCCCGTAGACGCCGGGGCTCTCCCATTGCCTTCAGGACCTAACACGAGATGCATTTCCTCTGCCTGTGCCCCTCCTGCCTTCAAGTCCCAACTAAAATTCCACCTTCTAGGGAAAGCCTTTAGAACCCCTCTCAAGGCCCGATCTCCTTTTAATGGTTTATTTGTACCTACTAAGTCTGTTTGGCGTTGTTTGTTTGTAGGTATTCTCCCTCATTAGAGCGTAAACTCCTCGAGGGCAGGCACTGCCTTTGGCTTCTCCTTCCCCACCCCCCCACTTAAAAATGTTTATTCACTGATTATCTCGTCAGAGGAGTTAACCACCCCGGTCCCTAATGGAGTGGTAGAAGCGACTTCCTCTTTTAATTTAAAAATTTCCCCCTGTTCTTAGGCAAAAAGACTCCCAGCCAATCACAGAAGAATCCGCCCTTGCCTAATATGGCCGCCGCGGCGTCAGGCGCCGGGGCGGGGCCAAAGGTTACTTGAATGGCTTTATCTGTTTCCTTCTTCCCCCGGCCCCTCCGAAGCCGAGCCAATGGAAAAGCCCGAGGGGTGGACGAGACCAATAGGGGCGCTCGGGACGGGGGCGCTCCGGAGGCTCGCGGCGAGCCGGGGTAGGGCCTCGGGCCGGAGAGCGCCCCGGGCGCCGTTGGGCGGCTTCCTCGGGCCCCGGAGCGCCGGGCCGCCCGGGCCGCCCTCGCTCCGCGCCTCCGCGGGCCGGGCCGCCTCCCCTCCGCCCCGGCCCCGGGTGGTTCGGCCCGGCCCTTCCCCGTTTGGGACAGGTCGGGCGGAGAAGCCGCGGGCGGAGCGCGCCGGCGTCGGGCGGAGGCGGGCGGCGGGCCGGAGCAGCGCCTGTCCCGGGCCGGGTCTCGTCCCAGGGCCGGGGCCGGGTCGGGCCCGGGGGCGCCGCAGCATGTCCTGCGAGGGCGACGGCCCCAGCGGCCGCTTCCCCCTGCACGCCCTGGTCTGGAACAACGACTACCGGCAGCTGGAGAAGCGGCTGGACGGCCAGGTGGGCGGCGCGGCCCGGCCCGGCCCCCGCGGATGGGGCGGTGCGGGGCGGCGGGGGCCGAGCGGGGCCGGGCCGGGGCCGGGGCCGCGGAGGCCGAGAACGGGCCGCCCGGGCCGGGCTGGGGCCGGGGCCCCCGACCAGAAGGGCAGCGGCGGCCCTGCCCCCGATGAGCGCATAATCCAGCGGCCTCGCAGCCCCCCGAGGACCGGGTGGAGGGGCGCTGGCGAGCCGAGGGCAGGCGCTGGCACCGGGAGCAATGAGGAAAGGCTCGGGGGGCAGACGTGCCCGCGTGGGGGAGCGCAAGGAAGGGCTTTGACCTCCAGAGGACTTGGGTGATGGGGAGCCCCGCAGCCTGCGTAGGGGATGGTAGCATGGGTCCTATGGTTTGGGAAAATGCCTGCGGTGGGGGCAGGCGGACCCTTCCCCTCTCCGGCCACCGTCTAGGGTGAGGCGAGGCCAAGCATTTGTGGTAGGAAGGTGTTAAAGACGCCCAGAGGGGTCCTGGGGAGGATGTCAAACTGGAAAGCAAGCTGGCCAAAAGGGGGATGAGCCCCTGGAGATGGCACAGGGTGGGCGCGGGGAAGCTTGGACCGGCCCTCTTCCATCCCCTTCCTGTGGCTCCGGACCTCGGACATCGATGAGGTTTGCCTGCTTCTTAAAGGCCCTTGAGCTCGTCCACATTTTCAGATGAGGAAGCGGCCTAGCAGACCCTCGGGAGGCTTGCCAGCGTCCGACCCCACATGGCTCTCGGTTCTGTCTCTCCCGCACCCCAGTGCCGTCTTTGGGGTTCACTGGCCGACTTACTGTGAGGTCAGGATCTGGCTCTTACGTTTTTGTCCTCTACTTAGGAAGTGATAAAAAGCTACATTGGTGTAGCCCTTATTTCCCTATGCGAATGAGATAGGTAGGGCAATGTTACTGTCATCCCCATTTTACCTAGATGGAAATTGAGATTCAGTGACGGGAATTAACTTTTCCATAGTTACGTAGCTCCCACAACCCATATTCTTGGGACTTGTGTTTGATTCCAGGATTTTCTTTGTAGTGTGCCAGGCTGTCTGTCAGTGAGTGTTAATGAATGTTTGTTGTTTTGTATTGTGTTGTCCAATTCTATAGTGCCAGCCTGGCACCACTCCAGGAGTGAGCGGTTTAGAGCAGGCTAGGTCATTTAGCAGAACCTCTTACTGTTGGGGTGGTCACTCTGGGTTTGAGGTAGGTATGCTAGGGCAGTAGGTGACTCCAAGGCAGCCCTCAGGTCCTCAGTCAAATGCAATGGGGAAGCACAAATGATTTTCCTTTGGTTGGCTGAAAAAATCCGCAGGCTAAGCATCACCCAGTTGAGTGAAAAGTTGCTGCCAAGCATGGGCCTTCACCCTTGCCAAGAATCTGCCTGCTGCAGTTCTCTTAAGACAGCCCTCTGTCCAAACAGCCAGAAACCCATGGAAAACCAGGTGCCTTTTTCTCCCCAGTAACAATGGTTAGTATTTGTTTTTTTAATCTTCTCTGCCCAGACTGGTTGAATTTTCTTTGTGAGGTTCATCCCTTTTAATTAGAAGACACTGTTCCTGCAGAACAGTTGAGGAGATACTTTGACACACTCCCTGTCCAAATGATTCACCGGCCCTGACCTAGCCAGCCTGGTCCTAACTGACCTGTTCCCCTCTCCATTTCCTGCCCAAAACAGTACGTTTTCCACTTGGCTATTTCTATTAGGCTTTCTGTTTCTAGGGCTGAACGAGGGCAAACATTGATGGCTTTTTCAGGTGGGAGGTGGTATACGTTCTGCTATGGGATCTTTTCTGGGTTAAGTAGCTTAGCTGCTGGTTATTTCTGACTCCATGTGTTTGTGTGTTTGCTTCTGTGTGCGTATGAAAGATGGGTGGTGTGTAATGGGGGCATGTCAGTCATCGTGATCACCTCCACATCCATGTGCACACATATAAAATGAAAGTAATCTCAGATCTAAAAACAACTTGGAAGAAACAGGGAAACATGGTCCCCTTGTCTGTCCCTCTCCCTTTCCTTGCCTTGGTCTCTGGTCTCTTCTTTCAAGCACTGTTCTGATGCCCCCTCCTCCTTACAGTACTCTTTTTCTCTCAAAATGATTTCGTCCACTGTTGTGTGTGTGTGTGTGTGTGTGTGTATTTTTTTTCCTGAACTTCAATACCAATTGAATGGGCATTTATTTGCCTGGTAAAACAGAGAAGGAAAAGCAAATCTCTTTTATGTACTTCTGGTTTTTCTTTTTCAGTCTTATCCTTAGATCAGCTTGTGCCTATACTCTGTTAGCTACTCATCTACTTAGGTTTGGCATCATCTCAAATGATTCAGAGGGTCGGCACCCTGAGAAAAGGGACTCTTTCATTTTATTTTGTCTTTGTGTCTATCCCCAGGGGCCCAAGAGCTTTTGGAATAGACTGCATTAAAGTGTAACTTGGACCTATTTTAGTGCTTGCCATGTTAAAGTAAGCAAGTATCTTCTCAGGGGTCTGTATAGTCCTAGAGTTCACTTTGGGTAAACAGTGGAATTAAGATTTATTATAGTTCTTTGTTAAATCATAAATGAGTCAAATGAGCTGGGTCTTAATTTGTAATGGAAAATGTAGTTTAAATGAAAAATCATTTTGTTTTCTTTCTGTTGACGGCAGTAAAATGAACTTTGTACATTAATAGTTCTCGGAGCCTTGACTTCAGATAGTCAGGCCGTATGGCTGACTTTTCAGGATTTAGACTTTTCCATAAGATCCAGTCTCTGCCAGATGCTGTGCTGAGGGCTGGGGCTACAAAGAGAAGGGAAAGGCAGCCCTGGCTCCCCAGGGGCATGTCCCTGCCCACTGGGGGAAATAACATGCAAACCACTATGTACAAATAAGCCACGATCAGGATAAATTGAAGGAACAGTAGACACGCTTGTGAACAAGTCTTTGAACTGTAAGTGGTGAAGCTGTCAGCAGTTCTGAAAACACTTTGTAACCCTTCATCATGGTTGGTCTTTCTAGTCTAAGATTGCTGAGATATCTGGTGATAGAGGCACGGTGGTTCAGAGAGGAGGCTCACTGAGGAAAATGGGCATAGAGAAGAATGACACATGGCTGGGGATGGGGGCAGAGAAGTTCTGTTTGGCCCAGGAGGCAGGAAGGGGGGCACTTGGGAATTACGAGATGGGTGGATGTAGACTGGAGGTTTCCCAGCTCTTCACTTGTGCAGAGCAACCTTGATGGCTTCCCCTAAGGTTTTCTGGCTCAGGTTGGATGACTGCTGGTTCTAGAGAAGAGAGTTGGGGTGTCCTCCAACTCTGGAGTGTTCGGATGAGCGGCACAAGGTGTGAGACTTCCCTGTGTGTATGCCAGGACACTTGGACCATTTACCCAAAGTTGAAGGTGTAGTAATGGCTAGTTTGGAGGAGCTTTGGAGATAGTGATGGTGAATTAGAGTTTGATGCTTTTCCTGGGTAAAGATGGCCTCGGGGGGAAAAGGACATGCCTGGGTCTTAGCCCAGATAACTGCTAACTGGCAGTTGACAGTGGCCTTCTCTTTTCAGTCCAGGCTTAGCTGGGTGAACCTTAGACTCTCTCTGTAGAATGGAGCTAATGATAGCTGTGGCACCTTTCTCCTCTTGTGGACATGAAAGACTGGGAATCCTCATCGATTTAGAGCCGGAGAGACTTTAGAGAGCTTCCCAACCTCATAGTCTGGAGTACTTGGCCTAAGCAATTACCTCCCTTGGCTTCTCCTCATGTAAAATGAGAGCCTTGGCTGAGGTTCTCCCAGAGTTCACTTCTGCGTCTAGATCCGTGGAGTTGAATTGTTTCTGGAGGTGAACTTTCTGAATTTCAAGGGCTTGGAAGAGCTGGATTCAGATCCGGGCTCCCCTTCTTTCTTTGCTGATCTTGAATAAGTCATTTAACCTCTGAGACTCAGTTTTCTAATTTATAAAAGGATTTTACCTGGGAAGGAAGCACCCATTTGTTAAACATCTGCTGTATGTGAGTCAGTGTATCATACCTGATGATGATTTGATCCTCCATATGATCACATTTGATCCTCACAGCTACCCTGGGAGCTAAGTGCTGTTAGGATCTCTGTCTTCCTCAGACAGAGGTGAAGTGACTTGTCCAGAGTCACAGCTGGTAAGTGTCTGAGGCTGGAGTTGTACTCTGTGGACCTTCGGGCCACCTACACATGATGATTTCCAAGGTCAAACCTAAGTAATAACATACTTGAGATACCTGAGCAACTGCTCTGACTCCAACTCCTCCTAGGAGCTTGTCATGACAGGCTACTGGTTCCTGAATTATATTAGGTAATGGGTATAAACTAATGTATGTATGACTTGGGTCCTGCCTTTATAAACTCAGATTATAATGAAGTCAAATCCTTTGTTGAGGACCAGTCATGGCTTGTACTGTTTGGATTAGCCCTTTTGGAAAAGTAGAGAAAAATAAATTATTTAAGAGTTAGAGAAACAGAGAAAACAAAACCAGAGAGGCCCAGAGAAAGAGAGAAACACAGAAACAGGAAGAGAGAGAGAGAAAAAATCACTAGCCTCTGTTCCATGGACATTCTGAAGGTACTAGAACCTGGTTTGGGTTTCAGCTGTAATCCATATGACTGGGGATTGGAGAGCCCAAATAGATCTTGCCTGGGAAGAATGGGCATTCAGAAATGTAATCTGAGCTTTCTCCATACTTGGGGCTCCATGGCTTCTCAGTTGGAAGGACAGGCAGATTTTTGTTGACTTCACAATAAGACCGGATATCATATTTTAACAGAATTCCTGCTTCCCTTTCCTTTGCTCCTTCCATCACCTGATTGGGAATATTCCCAAATATGTCTGTAAGTGACTGAAAGTTGACTTTACTTTGTTTCAGAAACAACACCACTGAAAAGTAAAAGTTTATCTAGCTGAAGAGGATAAACACATTTCTGAATCTTGGCCATGTTTCCAGAGAACAACTCAAGGCCAATAGTGAAGTATTGGAAGCTCAGTGTTTGACAGAAAGAGAAAGTGATGGACTGCATCTGCCTCGACTGTCCTCCAGTCTTCATGTGGCCTAAAGCTTAGTTGTCACAGTGAAAGCCATTTGTTTTCTGATCCGTTGCTAAGAGCCTCTGGTGAATAGGAAGTCATCCCCTAGGTCACTTAGCTCTTGTTTGGACTGGGTTGACTTTTTTTTTTGTTTCAAACATATCACGACATTCCATAATTTGTTATGGAAACAAACAGAAATCTGAGCTTTTCCTCCAAGATAGCTGTTGGCAGGGTGGTTGTTGCTTTACAGCCACTGCCAATGACATTTTTGTTCCCTCTAAATTGATGTATCCAGGAGATAGAACCCTGGACTTGGTGGAAAATTCATTAGTTAATTAATTATTAATAAACCTCACTTATCAGTTGTATGACCCTGGGTTTGTCATATCACTCAGTTCCTCATCTGTAAAAAGAGCCAGAGAAGAAAATAGCAAGCTACTGCAGTATCTTTGCCAAGAAAACCCGATTGAAATGACTAAACAACAGATTCCAGAGGCCTTTGCCTGAAAATAAGACTTTGTTCTATTTCTTATCTCCCAAGGAAATCACTTGTGACGTTAAAACCTGTGGAAATTTCAATAGTCTAGTGACTACAGACCTGCTCAGGGGGCCATTGTGGAAGAGGGAAAACGAAAGGCCCGAGAACTTTAGACATGAAGGGGGTAGTTAGCCAAAGGAATAAGATTGTCCATGTGAGAACTGCAAGTTCAGTTTATTTGACCTTCCAATTTTTTTTTTTTTAGTTTTTGTAAGGCAAATGGGGTTAAGTGGCTTGCCCAAGGCCACACAGCTAGGTCATTATTAAGTGTTTGAGATCAGATTTGAACCCAGGTACTCCTGACTCCAGGGCCAGTGCTTTATCCACTGCACCACCTAGCCGCCCCAGATTTCTTTAGGAAGAGGAATGCTCTTTGTGCGCAGCCTGAGGCTGGAAATAACCAACCGGGAAGACTGATGATGATGAAGATCATGTACTCTGGGCCCTCAGGTTTCTCCCTGAGGGTTGAATTTAAGATTATTAAGTATGGGGACTCTTGTGCCCTTAGGTAAAGTATCCCCTTGGCATTCACTGAACTTAATCTGTTAGTGGGATTGAAATTTGAACTGAGCCCTTTTCATCTGGGAAGTGAAAAAAAAGAAAATTCAGTGCCTTCCCTAGGATAGCCTCATTATCCCAAATTGGCTGCATATACTCATGTGTCTCTATGGACAATCGAGATGGCCAGTTGATCAAATAGCTAGTTAGGAGGCAGAAAATAGATTCTTTCTTTTGGCATTTAATACATTCTTCTCATCTGTCTATGGGTATGTGTTGGTTTAATTTGAATTCTTTGACTATTTAGAATTTCTCTACCCTCTTCATCCTCTGGAATAGAAATTGGCACATCAGCAGTAATATATAATTCTCTATATTACATATATGCCATATATTCATGGAAATCTTTGGGCAAATGCTGGAAGGAGGCCCAGCCAGCTGATCCCAGTCACTGTTTTGCAACACCAAAGACTCCATTCCTTGTCTGTCCTAGAACTTGGGAGCCTTCCTGCCTTTTAGGTAATGCTTCCTTTGGTTTCCAGTTTCATTTCTTGGGAATTTGATAAGATTGAGAGGCAATTGAAATTCTTGTAGTGTGTCCATTTGTTGGTCCCTCGACAAGGATTTCCTATTTGGACAACCTGTAGTTAAGTTAATATTTATTGACAGTCTACAAAGAGTGGGGCTCTTTGCGCTGTCTTTTCAGGGACCATTTTCAATATAGAAATAGTTGGTGTAGGCCCATTTTGTATTTAGCTTTCTTATCAGGAGGTAATACATGACTTCTAACTGGAAGGATTCAGGAGTGGCTAAAGAGGTAATATTTTGAGTTGGGTCTTGAACCATGGTAAGATTGGACCAAAATGAGGGGAAAAGATATAACAGTTTGAGTTAGAAAATCTCATGACAAGTCTGGGCAATGACAGTTGCCCAGTAGCAGTTAAGATTTGAAAACTGTAGGAGATCTATCTAGCAACAGTGTTGAGAGGACAGATTAGAGGGAGAAGAATCTCCCTGTTAGGAGATTATTACTAAAGAGTCTAGGTGAGAATATCAATGTCATATGTTGGAAGGGACCTCTCTGCATCACAACCATCAGCCCCTCTACCTCGGACTTTCATGGAGTCATTTAGGAAGACTTTGAAGTAACTGGTAACTCTATACTTTCTGGGACACCCCACTGTGCTTGGGGACAGCACCCCCCAACCAACCCCACCATTTCAATTAAGCCTGAACTGCCCCTTTCCAGTTTGTGCCCATCATTCCTATCTCAGCTCCTCAGAGGTCAGATCGAACAAGTTGAATCTATTTTCCAAATGTCAGCCCTTCAAATTCGTGAAGACACGGCGGCCTGGAGTAGAGAGGAGGGGAACAGATGGACTAGAGATGTAGAGGTGGCTGGGCTCACTTCGGATGAGATGGTGGCAAGGGACCTCTCAAGTAAAGAGGTCACAGTTGAGAGGAACAGAGCTGATGTTTAGATGGGCCTTGAAAGTTTGCACGGCCCCTTGCTGATATTGCGTGAGCGGGCAGTGTTGACTCTGAGGCTGCTTACATGCTTCAGAGGAGTTGGCTACTCTCGGGGGTGGTGGAGGAGCTTTGGACCTCTGGCCTGGAGCAGCTCCTTTTTTATAGGTCCTGCCCTTTATCCCATGGGCTCAGTCTCAGGGGCATTTAATTTCTCTTTTATTCTAGCTGCTGGTATCTTGTTGGCTTTACTTTCTTTCTGGGCCTTCCAACTCATTCTCACCCCAAGAATTGTCTTAGGGCAGCTGGGTGACACAGTGGACAGAGCCCTGGACCCAGAGACAGGAAGACCTAAATTCAGACCCACTGCTAGATAGTTATTATAGTCATTTGACTCCAGGCAAGTCGATTCCCATCTGTTTTCCTTAGTTTCTTCATCTGTGAAGTGGAGAGAATAATGTCACCCATCAGAGTTGTTGTGAGCATCAACTGAGAGTATTGACAACAACGCCTGCCACATTTTATTATGGCTAGTGATGGTGTGGTCTAGGGAAAAGAGTCAGGAGCTGGTTCAGACCTTGCCCCTCAGGGGCACTCGCTGTGTGACCCTGGGCACGTCACATCTTGATACTGGGCTTGAAGATGAGGACATTGAGCTGGACGGCTCCGTTCAGTAGCCTGGACTTTTCCTTGTCTTGACTTGAGATGCTGCCCCAGTTTACTCCATCTTTAGGGCCACAATTGTCCGCCCCCCCACAATGCTCTGGGCTGAGGATTGTGGAGTGTCAACTGGGGCATCCATGGAGAGACCTGTACTGGCCTTCCTGTGCCACTGCCCCCCCCCCATTTTACAGAATGTTCTTATGACCCTCCGGGCCTGTTTCCTGCTCCATAAAAGGAGGACACTGGAGATGACGACTGAGGTCTCCAGTCCCTCTGTCCACCCTCTGAATCCAGAGCTGAGAAGAGGGACCAGGGAGAGTGAGGGAAAGCCCATTGAGGTGTATCCTGAGGCAGGCAGGAGGCCCAGGGGCCTGTATTTCATGGCTTGTCTGTCTCTTCCCAAGTCACTCTCTCGTCCTTGGGGCTCATCAGTCTGGTTTGGTGGTTTGGGTGCTGACACTCAAGAGGTTTGGTGAAAGTCCAGCTGGCGTGTAGCCTTCAGATTCATACCGAAATTGTCTTCTGTACTTTCAGTTTGATTAAAATCTGGTACTTCCTGTTCTCCATCAAACATGGAAATACTTCAAAAGCTGTCCCCTGGGCCATGACATAGCTTGTGGTTGCCCATCAGCAAAAGTCCCTCGTCCCACAGACTGAACTTAAGTGCAGTCATGGGTGCAAGGCTTCTCCACTTCGGTTTGAGGTTCTCAGGGTCATGTTTGTCAATTTTATGGAAAAGGTCTTTCTGGTTATTTAACAGAATGTGGAAGCCCTGGACCCCCGAGGCCGGACCTTACTGCACCTGGCTGTTTCTTTGGGACACTTGGAATCGGCTAGAGTCTTGCTCCGACATAAAGCAGATGTCACAAAAGAAAATCGCCAGGGATGGACAGGTAAGTACATATTTAAAAAAAAAAAAGACCTTTTGTTTTTCTTTCAGCACAAAGCCAGTCCTGAATCACAATTTTATTCAAAAACGTCATCAGCTTTTTCTTCCCCTTGGGACAAAAAGAAAAGGGGAGGGGGGTGAGATACAAGGGGAAGCTGCTAGCTGGGCTCACTGCCTCTGGCTTCCATGGGGGAGGGAGGGGGACTGGTCTTGTTGACAGGGGCAGCTGCTGGCGTGTGGCAGGCACTCGGGCAGCTGTGTAGGAAATTCCCATGTTAGGACCAGGTGGAGCAGAAGTGAGGCCGACAGGAGGTCATTCCTGAGGCCTATTCTTAGCCATTGTGTTACCAGATGCCTTCCTGAACCTTGAGCTCTGCTACATACGTTCCAATTATAAGATCACAGCATTGCTGCCACTCCCAAAAAGGGAACTCGGATGGCAGAAGCGGTTTGTTGGTTCAGGCCGGGTGCACATGAGGAAGGAAGGTGGCCCCTCAACTTGGTCCTTCCTTCTTTGTTGAGTGAGTTTGTCCCTAGTGATAGAGGGGGACCTGCTGTCTTCTGTCTTCTCAAAGAGTGGGTTGCCCTCCTCAGGCAGAACTGGTTCTGTTAAGACAGGCCTTGAGGGCAGCTAGGTGGCAAGTGGATAGAGCAGTGGATGAAGCACCGGCCCTGGAGTCAGGAGTACCTGAGTTCAAATCCAGCTTCAGACACTTAATAATTACCTATTTGTGTGGCCTTGGGCAAGCCACTTAACCCCATTGCCTTGAAAAAATAAAAAAATTAAAAAGACAGGTCTTGGGAGCTATGTGGGCTCAGTGGTCTCTGAAGCCTTATTGAGGGTGTGGGGCTGACTCTGGGACCTTGAAAGTGGTACCCTGGCAAACCCCCATGGAAGGAGGGACCCTAAGGACAAAGGCACAGAGCTTCCTTACCAGATTGGCCCAGGTGATTTTCTAGGACTGTTTGCCAAGTTGCAGAGGGGTTCTAATCTGTATTGATTGAAGGTAGCATATGGTGCTGCCCCTTGTTGGCATTTTAATGGACTTTGTTCTTTGGGAATTTTAGTTTTACACGAGGCAGTGAGTACTGGAGACCCAGAGATGGTATATACCATTCTTCAGCATCGCGATTACCACAACACATCAATGGCTCTGGAAGGTGTTCCTGAACTGCTCCAGAAGATCCTGGAGGTATGTGAAGCAAGGGACATGCGAGTTGGGTTGTGGCAGGGCTGGGCCAGACCCAGCTTGTGCTTGTGGGGGGGTTGTCTCTGGGAAGCTGCCAAGATAAGATGAGGCTGGATGTTGGTCATCCGTTGGGGAGTTCTTTCTTGGTACAGAAACTCCTCCATATTGTATGTGGTCTTAGAGGTACCAGAGGCAGCCACAGACCCCAAGAATGGTCCCAGTCTTCCTAGCTATTCTGTCAGTTTGACCTTGAACTCCTTCCTATTAGGCCCTGTACCAACGAAGAGGAATTTCATAGATAGTAAAAGATTTAGTGTCTCATTACACCTTCCACTATTTACCCTCAATGAATATTTTATACCAATTTTTTCTAGATACTCCGTAGTGTTGGCTTAGCCAGCAGACTCATTTATTTTCTCGGTTTTTGTGGAGATGGTTGGATTTTTTTTTATATATATATTTTTGTTTTTAGGTTTTTGCAAGGCAAATGGGGTTAAGTGGCTTGCCCAAGGCCACACAGCTAGGTAATTATTAAATGTCTGAGACTGGATTTGAACCCAGGTACTCCTGACTCCAAGGCTGGTACTTTATCCACTGTGCCACCTAGCTGCCCCAGATGGATGGGTTTTTTTAAGGGCAACTTTTCTCTAGTTAGCTTTGGTGGGATCCTTTCAGGTGGTCCATCTTTTTGTGGGTAATACTAAGCCCTTATTTGCCAATTAAAATACTCTTCTTTTTCCAGCTGTATTTCTGAGTGAGGATGGATTTTCTTTCTATACTTCACCCAAAAGAACATGTCACAATAGATTGATTGGAGGAGCAGTTCTGTGGATCTGACTCTCTTCTCTTAAGTTGGAAATTCAAGAGATTTCAAAAATAGAGAAGTCACTTCTCACTAAATTTTGTTCCATTTTGAAAAATGAGGTTCATTTTTTTTATAATGTCTTAGAAAATTAGTTGTAATCATAATCACTAGCATTTATATAGAGCCTGCTAAGTGCTGTTGTTATACCCATTGTATAGATGAGGAAACCAAGGGTCACTTAGCTAGGAAGTACTTGAGGCAGGATTTGAACTCAGGTCTTCTTGATTTCAGTGCTCTCTTCACTGTATTACCTGGGGTGAGGGTCCCAGGTTTGCCATGTGATCAATGTTTCTTGCATGTAATATTGACTTTGGACCTTAGATTTTTTATTGTTTTGAGAAAGAATCCCTCTGCATGTTGGGTTTTTTTCCAGGAATTTATATAGTTATTTTGTCACAGACTTTTTCCTGCATAATCATAGTTAATCGATTTTCTTGCTAATCATAGACTCATAGATTTAGAGATCCAAGGGCCCTTAGAGTATCCAGGCCAGGGTGTCAAACTCAAAATGAAATGGGAGTCACTAATGTGTATTTAATAAGCATCCTTGTTGGTACAAACATTCTATTGTCTCTATTTTATGGTACTTTTGTGTTGTTATTAAATATTTCCCAATTTTGACCTGGTTGGAGATGTGCTTGGGAATGTTGTGGGCTGCATGTTGGAGACCTCTGATCTGGTCTAGACCATCCCCCTCATTTTTCATAATAAAAAACCCGAGTTGTGGAGAAGTGAATACTTGCCTAAGCTGAGACATGAAAGTGACAGCCCCAGGATTAGAATTCGAGTCCATCCTTGGCTTGCAAATCTTAGATTCTTTCTGCTGTGGCACACGGCCAGGATATGATGGGATTGGTTCTGGGCAGCACAGTTGATGAAGCTGTCCGGAGGAGGCAGCCAGGTTGGAGAAAGACTTGGAGGATCAGGTGGGAATGTGGGGAAGAGAAAGCCCTGGGGATCTGAGAGCTTTCTATTTCTACTGGATGGGCTGACAATGGGAAGCAAATCAGTGAAAGCCAGGAGCCACAGACCAGGGGATTGTGGAGAGGCCAGTGTGGGTCCCAGGTCAGGTAGTGTTTCCTATCTTTTTTGTTTTGTTTTGTTTTGTTTTTGTTTTTTTGCAAAGCAGTGGGATAACAAGGCCACACAACTAGGTTAATTATTAAGTGTCTGAGGCCGGATTTGAAGTCAAGTCCTCCTGACTCCAGGGCCGGTGCTCTATTCACTGCACCACCTAGCTGTGTCCGTCCCCCCCCCCCCCCCCCCCCGGCAGTGTTTCCTAATGAGGAGAATGTCCCGACTGGAATGAGTGACCTCAGGAGGGCTCAGCTTCCCCAGAGGAATTCTTCAAGCTAAGGCTTGATGACCTTAGGGGCATGAGCTTCTGGCTCTGGTTTGGGTGATGGATACCCCTTCCAAAGTGGTCGAACCCATCAGCCACTTCCTAAGGTGAAACTTTGCTGATATTCAAGGAATCAATCTTGTTGCAACACATCTTTGTTTACACTTTTGCTCTAGTGACAGTGCACTGTTTTTTTATTGTCTTTATAAAAGTCATATATTTCAAAGTTCGTTCTTACCTACATGATAGTTTTTATTTGTTATAAATGAGATTTCTTTTTAAAAAATGATGTTTTCCACATTCTTTTTATTACAGGTAAATTATTTTTGTGACTTTAACGTGAATCTGGGAATTGTACTAAACTCATGTATTTTCTCCCAATAACTGAAAATTTTTTCACAATAACTAATTTGCTTGGTATTTCTGAGGATGCATTAACGATTCTAATTTGTAGTGAATTTGGCATTTTTGTTTGTCCCATCTAGGCACCTGATTTTTATGTGCAGATGAAATGGGAATTCACTAGTTGGGGTAAGTGGTCAGTTGGTTTGAATTTATTACCATTTTAAAATTTAAGCTCCAGCCTTTGAAATTTATTGCAGCAGCTAGGAAAGAAATTGCTCAATGTCTGAATAAACTGGCTTTAGGAAATGGATGCTTCTCCAAACTGGGTTTGTTAGGCAGATTGTTGTAAAACAAATCATGCTTACTCATGAATAAAAACATGCTTCTGGAACTGTGATGGTAGTTGTCATTCAGAGATGTTTTCTTTCTATTTCTGATGATCTGCTCACTCTTCAGCTTTGTTCTGATCTTTTAACCATTCATCCCTTCTGTCTTCTCCCATAGGAAGAATTGATAAAGCCTTAAAAATAGTAGGAGCTAGGCTTGGGATGCTGCACCACATCCTTTCACAAAGAAAATATTATTTTTACATTATGAGCAATTCTTTTTTGTTTTTTGTGAACAAAATCTTTAGTGTCTGGAACTGTGGGCATTGCAGGAAGGTTTGGGTTAGTGTAGGTAGATGGCTGGGGTGGGTCTTAGGGTAAGAAGGTTGGAAAGTCACCTTGTGTCTTGGCTGTAGGACATCAGGATATGGGATTGGGACAGGTGATCTGAAGATGACTGATGGCTCCCTTGGGGTAGGGAAACACAGCTCTCCTTGTACAGCTGTCTCTTGTTGGTCCTTAATGCTGTCCTGCCAGATTAGCCTGCTTAGAGACCCCAGGACTAGTCATGTGACCTTGGGCAAGTCACTTCAAATGCTGTCTGCCTCCGTTTCCTCATCTGTAAAGTGGGGATGATAGCATGTACCTTGAAGTTAAAATGAGATCATATTTGTAAAGCTCTTAACACAATGGCTGGCATATTAGAAATGCTTATTTTCTTCTTCCTTTCCTTATTTATCCCCTTTCCTCCTCATGTTGTGATGGACCTCTCTGTGGTCTCCACTCTCCTCTACTTCCTTAACACTTTGCATAGGTGACAGTTCCTGCCTGAGGTGCGTGTGTGTGTGTGTGTGTGTGTGTGTGTATGTATGTGAGATATCTGTGTACAAGACCCTTAGGTACAAGGACCCTAAGTATTTGTACTCCTAACTCCTAACCCTCCAGGGCGAGGACATCTTACGAACTTAAGGAATGCTTGTTGATGGCTAGAAGATGGTTCTCTGGTCTTGGCCCAGCACTAGATTGCTTCTTTTTATTATTAAAATGTGATTTCTTTCCATTTTCTTTTATCTTTGGGTTTTATTTGTTGCAAATATTTTCTTTTGCAGTGCCATTAGTTTCTAGGATATGTCCCAATGATGTCTGTCGCATTTGGAAAAGTGGGGCCAAACTGCGTGTGGATATCACATTGTTGGGCTTTGAAAACATGAGCTGGATAAGAGGAAGACGCAGTTTTATTTTTAAGGGAGAGGGTAAGTGATTCGCTATTTCAAATATTTACTGAATATATGGATTTTAGCCTTAGAAACTCTTTTCAAAAGAATGGTGAAGTTCATCTGAACATAGGCAGGACTTTTGTTCTTCATAACATTCAAACCAAAAGAGAGCATCATCTTGTAATTGTGAAGTTGATGTATCTGATTTGTCTCTCTAACCAGACTATAATTCCTGGAGGGCAGAAAGGGTCTCTTTGATCTCCCCTCATCTTTAGCATAGTACCTGGGATGGCAGGCTCAAATAATATCCATAGCAGAAAATCCAAAGCCATGGGAAAATTAATCTTTTTAAAGATTAGATTCTGGGGCGGCTAGGTGGCACAGTGGATAAAGCACCGGCCCTGGAGTCAGGAGTACCTGGGTTCAAATCTGGTCTCAGACACTTAATAATTACCTAGCTGTGTGGCCTTGGGCAAGCCACTTAACCCCATTTGCCTTGCAAAAACCTAAAAAAAAAAAAGATTAGATTGTAAGTTGGGCAGCTAGATGGTAGAAGGGATAGAGTACTGGCCCTGAGTCAGGAGGACCTGAGTTCAAATCTGGCCTCAGATACTAAACAATTGCCTGGCTGTGTGACCTTGGGTAAGTCACTTGCCTTAAAGCCATTGCCTTGAATAAATTAAAAAAAAAGATTAGATTGTGAGCTGACTTAACTATCATTCCAAGCATACTTTCTTTTTTTTTTCCTAGGGAATTTCCTCTTTTGTAAAATGAGGGAAGGGGGTGTGTGTGAACATCTACATTGGTTTCATCTTCAAGGTCTCATGATTCTGTGATTTTTTTAAGTGGCCCAGAAGCTTTTGGGCATGAGAGGCAAAGAGAACCTGTGTCCATGTCCTTTAAAACTGATGTGCTTCAGGGGCAGCTAGGTAGCACAGTGGATAGAGCACTGACCCTGGAGTCAGGAGTACCTAAGTTCAAATCTGGCCTCAGACACTTGATAATTACCTAGCTGTGTGACCTTGGGCAAGTCATTTCATCCCATTGCCTTGCAAAAACCAAAACATTAAAAAAAACCCAACCTGACGTGCTTCATTTGATAAAGTAGGATCTGGCAGGAGTAATCCAAAGGAGAACGAATCTTAACACATAACAGGCTTTTCTTCTATTTCTTCCCATCTTTGGGTCACATTTCGTTTCCCTTCTGTCGCATGTTAACAGATAGCTGGGCAGAGTTGATGGAAGTTAACCATGATGACAAAGTGGTCACAACTGAACATTTTGACCTCTCTCAAGAAATGGAACGCCTCACGCTAGATTCCATGAAACCCAAAGGGAGGGAGGTGGAGAGGCGCCTCACATCACCGGTCATCAATACCAGCCTTGACACTAAAAACATTGCTTTTGAAAGGTACTCATTTAAGCTCTCTCCCTCTACAGCCACTTAGGCATTATGGAAAGTGGTGACTGCGCTGGGACATGGATAATGGGGCATGATGACTGCCAATGGGTCTAAAGCCAGGCTTGACTCCAAGCATAAATCACAGAGAACTCCCCGTCTGGCACTTGATTTGTTTAGTTCATTAGTTAGAAGTCTTTGGGGGGGGATGTCTCCTCCTGTGTGCCCCCTCCTCACTGATCTTTCTGGAGGCCAGATACATTTTAATTCCCATCTTTACACACATCTTTCTCTTTCTGAATTGGACCAGTGTGGTGTTGAATGTAATTACAGGTTACCATTTAACAGTGATAGGTTTGTGTTTCTTTTTACAAAGCTTAATGGCTTAGCAGAAGTATCTGGGAGTTGTTTTTATTCTTTGTCCTATAGAAAGAGCCATTTTAAGAGCTTTTTGCTTCCCTTTCCCAAAATAACCATTTCGCTTATTCACTTTTTGGGTTTCCTTTGTCTATATGCTAGGAGGGTCTCATGAAAGGTCTTATGAGGAGGAGCCTTACTTGGTCTCATGATTATTTCTCATGCTCCCTTTGGTGTGAGTTTTGAGCACAGATCTCATTCAAGGGAGCTCAGGAGAACCTTGTTTATCTAGGACATAACACCCTATAAATCAGATTCACACATTTGGTGGCAGTTTATGAAAGCATGTTTTAATTTGTTCAGATTTTTCTTTTACTATTTCTTTTCTTTTTAATGTACTTTCTTAGCTCTTCTACCTTTATTCTATAAAGATTTTTTTTACGATATAAGTTGAACAAATGAGGAATTTCCTAGGATCACAACAGGCTTCAAAATTAAAGGGGCCTCAGAGGTTATCTTGTCTGTCCCTTGATCCAAGAGAACAGCCCCCAGAACCCAGGCAGTAAACAGCAGGGCCTGGACTTGGCCCCTGGTCTTTTGGCCCCAGGTCATCTAAAGCTATCTTAGAAAGAAAGTGCCAGGGAAATCAATCTTACTCCTGATCCTGCTGTTCAGGAAAATGGGACCCATTGCTCTCATCACGTTAACCATAGCTACCTCAGGACCAGATTCCATTTTCTTCTCTGTCCTGGAACCCCTCATTTTTAATGTCTGTGAAGCTTGGGGATCAGCCCAGCCAGAAGCCAAGCCCCTGTGAAATGTGGGGGAAAGTCCCTGATGTCCCAGCATCCCCTTTCCAAGTGCCAGGTCAAAAGCAGGGGCCTCCTGGGCTGGAAAAGCAGTGATGGGGTTGACCTTGGCCTTGCAGGGAGGCTGGCCAGTTTCTTCTGAGGGTTCTGGGGAGGAAGTCCTCAAGGCCAGGGCTCTTTTTATTTCCTAATGCAGTGGTTGGTCCCAGGTGAAGATGGACTAAAAAGGCCATACAGTCCAGTTCAACTGAGAGTCAGGAATGCTTTCTGTTGATAGTCAACAAAATTTGCTTAAAATGTGTCCCTCCTCCAAGGGGCCACTAGGTGGCGCAGTGGCTAGAGCACCAGCCCCAGAGTCTCAGGAGAACCTGAGTTCAAATGTGACCTCAGACATTTAACAATTACCTAACTGCGAGGCCTTGGGCAAGTCACTTAACCCCATTTGCCTTGCAAAAAAAAAAACTTAAAAAATGTATCCCTCCAACCTGCACACAAACTGATAAAATTGATTAAATACATAATTCAGACGGTAGTTAAGCCCCTCCTTTGTGTTGAGCACTGCTAAATAAAAGATAAAAAAGCCATCATTCCTCTGATATCTTACCTGCCCTCAGGAAGCTTACTATCAATCCAACTTTCTCTGTGGGTGGATTGTGCCTGCTGGGGCAGTATTGATAAAGACAGAGTTGGAATCAATTGATCCAGTGGTTGGTGTTATATGATGTAAGGCCCATTACTGGCACGACCTTTCAATTCCCTCGCTCCCCCCATCCCAGACCTCTTCTGAGTCATGGGGTAACCAGTGCTTCACTGAACTGGTGATGATGAGGGCTGACTCATCTCGCGGGTCTCTTGTGGTGGTCCCAGGGGCCTGTGTCCAAGAATTCCCACAGTCCTTGTGGTCATCTGGAGAGAGAATCCTAGCAGGATGCACTTCGCACTTATTTTCCGAACTCATTGAGGGAGAGGGTGAGCGACAGCCTGAGACGAGAGAAGTCACTTGTCTGGGGTCACCTCATTAATAAGCGCCAGAACCAAGACAGTTCCCCAGGCTCCTCCCCAGCTCTTGGACTGGGGAGGCATTACTTGTGCTCCTGTGGAAGAATTATCCCTGCCAGGACTGGGGCCTGCTGATTAGAAAGTGTGGGGGGAAAGGGGTTGTGTGACCTTTGCCCTCTCCTTACTTTAAGGCAGACAAGAGGACTGTAGTTTCCAAGATATTTAATCCTGTGTCCTTTGCTAAATTCAGTAGAAAAATTGAAGACTAGACTAGGGGTGAATCTGAATGGCATATTGTACATGTAGCAATTTGTGGTGTTCACTTTTTATCAGAACTAAATCCGGATTCTGGGGATGGAGGACAGATAAAGCAGAAGTTGTTAATGGTTACGAAGCAAAGGTAAAATGAAACTCTTCAAATAAGATTTCATATGGCTTTTGAGCTCCTATGCAAATGAAGGCCTTATCCAGGCCCTTCTGGGCACTTCAACCCTCAAGATGATTGGGGTCTGGGGGAATGGCTTACTGGGTCTCTTACTTGGGAAGACTTAACTTGTATAAAAGGGAAACTCTTCTGAAAGAGAGTGAAAACAGACGTGTGAAACAGAACCCAGGTCAGCCCTTAAAAAAAAAGGTTCCAAATTTAACAGTTGTTTTGCTAATGAATTTCCTTTTTAAATAGTAAAAATTGACTTTTTTGAAAAATTCAAATCATAATGGAAGAGTTTCTACCACTCTCATTATCATATCATGGAGTGAGTTTTTAAGTTTTTTTTTAATCATAAAATAAAATTTATTTACCTGAGATTCTGTATACACCACAGCTCTGTTATTTTTTGTTTTTTCTCAGTTGTAGCCTGATAATGAAATGAAAGGCACAAGAGTAACCCCAAATGCCTTCTGAATTCAAAGAGCTGTGTGGTATGGTGACTTTATTTGAAAACTGACAACCATTCAGGCTGTTGTTGACAGAAATTCTGTAAACCAAAATATTAGGTTAAGCAGAACATCCCATTCCCCAACCATATTGGTGTTGGTTAAGTGCCATCCAAATAGTTAAAAAACAAGAAACAATCCACTGTCCTCTGCTCATTTCCCATAGTCCTCTAGGCTTAGAGCACCTTCTGTTCACTATTTCTCTTTGTCCAGCAGATGGCTACTGATGCCAGGTACTCTTAGAACCTGATTCGGTTAAGTCCAACAGAGGTGATGGGTATTTTAAGACAGTAGAAAGAAACTCAACCAGGAAACCTCAGTCACCGTTGATTTGAAATGAGGGAAATGTTCCAATGATAGAACAGAAGGGAGAAACCAGTACCAGGATGGTGAATCGACCTATCAGGACATCACTGCTCATTTTTGATTGAGTGATTTTTTTTTTTTATTGTAGTTCCAAGACTGTAGCTTTGTAGGCTTGATCATAGCCAGGGTTCCCCAGAAGTGGAATTTGTTCTCACCATTTCCTGTTTTTTTTCTATGCTTCAGAATTTTTGCTCTTGGTTCATTTTTTTGAAGTTCTGGCATTACGGTTATGGTTTTTTGTGAGTAACTTTTCTTTCTTTGGAAATTCTCCCAAGGTATATACAGTAAACAATGTAAGTGTGATAACCAAAATACGGACAGAACATTTGACAGAGGAAGAAAAAAAGAGATATAAAGGTAACTTTGTGGGGCGGGGGGAGAGGTTAGACCTAGCCTGTTGTTTCATGATGTGATCTGTTGAGTTGTTGAGCAAAGAGAATAGGAAATATATTCATTTTAAAAAAATCATTCATCTTAAGGATCATTATTGGCTCTAGTCCTTCTTCAGACCAGCCATAGGACCTTAGTTATGTTTTATTAAAGATGGTTTTCAGGATAGACTAACTTAAAAAGAAGATAAAAGCATATGTTTATCATCAGAAAACCTCATTTATCTGAGAAGTGATAATGAAAGAATCCCAAGTCAAACCACGGCTGTGGAGGAGAGCTGTTTCTCGCATTGTTGAATTGGATGCCAGTTTTTAATTTATAATCTTAAAATTCTCTGGTGGGGAGTTGGCCCTGCCCTGTTGGGAATACCTTGAAAGGCCAAGGAGCCAACCCCTCATGCTCTCATTTTCCTTTGACTGCTTAGCCCCAACCCAGTCAGACACAATGACTTTTTTTACTGGGTGAATGCTACAGCCATGGGCCATCTGAGTGACCATATCTATTTTTCTCTCCGTAGCTGATAGGAACCCACTGGAATCCTTGCTGGGGACCGTAGAACACCAGTTTGGTGCTCAAGGGGTAAGTGCGATGGATGTTGTAAGCCCCAAGTCCATCCGGGAGCTCCCCTTGGAAGCACTTGGGGACATTGACTCTGCCCCCAGAGGAGGCATTGGGCTCTTCCTAAGCCAAGAGGGAGAAGATGTTTCTATTTTTCCTTTTCACAGGTGTTCAGGTGTTCAGAAATAGAGGTGTTCAGAAATAGAGCATGAAGTGGGAGGAGGGAGGACCGTAAGCAGGTGCTGGGGATTTGGGCTTTTATCTGCTTCAGACCATGGACTGTAACCTCTGTCAGGGCAGTTTTCATTTTTGGTAAAGGATTGCCATAAGAAAGCATTCTTGGAATGGAGAGACATATGAAGCATATTTTATTTAATTACCAGCAAAGGAATCCCTCAGACTCATTAGGGTGAGTGGTGGATCCCCATGGTTTATGCAGTGGCTCACAGCACTTGCATATTTAAAAACACGAATGCCGGTGGGCCTCTCCACAAAGCTTCAGTTTCAGTGGGTAGAATTGGCTGGTTGAGGGTGAGTAATGGGTATGTGTAATGCTCTCCTGGGTCACTTTGCAGGACCTCACCACTGAGTGTGCAACAGCAAATAACCCCACGGCTATCACGCCCGAGGAGTATTTCAATGAAGAGTTTGATTTGAAGGACCGGGACATAGGACGACCAAAGGAACTTACCATCAGAACCCAAAAGTAAGAGTCTGGGCCCTTGGGGCCTGAACTGTTGTTTGGCCGCATGTTTTTCAGTTTTAGTGCAGGTTATTATTGGATTTTTCTTCTTTTCACTCCTTAATAAAGAACTCCCCAATTCTTCCAGCTTTGACATTTTCTAGTTCTAGAGTGTAACCGAAAAAAGTTGTGACTTAGACCCTGCCTGCTCCTTGGCCATGTTCCTTTCTCCTGCCCTGTAAAATGGAGGGAGGTTCTTGCTTGTGTTCCTGGTCATACTGGTGAGCTTTGGTCTGTTGATGGAGGGAGGTCTCTTGATCCCTCTGGCTAACTGAATTTGGTCCACTGTCCTGGGTCCCTGAAATGGAGGTTTCTTTCACCACTTCTACTCACAGGACCAGGTTCAGATTGGGGCTGTGAAAGGGAGGACCCATATGACTCAGGGCAGGGATTTGGAGATATTCATCCAAGTTTTGTTTTTGAAACAGCTTTTCTGATGGAGATGCTTTGAATATAGTGGGCATTTAATAAATGTGTTGTAATTTGAATCCCTAACAGTGTTTGTGAAGAAGTGAGGTGGCATCCAGCCTGCTGTGTTTGAGGAATCTGATTATCTTGTTAGCCAATGAATGAAGGAGTGCAAAAAGCTTTTATAAGCTATTACTGCCTGCAAATAAGGGTTGAAGATGCTAGGGAGGGCGTCCCTGACCTCCCAGAGCTCCCTTTCTAAGACAGTGGCAGGCAGCCCAGGTGGCTGGGGGGGCTCCTAAGCCATGGTGGTGGGTCCAACATTGTCTCTCTTGACCTCACAGGTTTAAAGCTATGCTTTGGATGTGTGAAGAGTTCCCCTTGTCTTTGGTGGAGCAGGTCATTCCCATCATTGACCTCATGGCCAGAACCAGTGCCCATTTTGCTAGACTGAGAGATTTCATCACTCTCGAGTTCCCACCTGGATTTCCTGTTAAAATCGGTACGTCTGCCTCTCCAGGTCTTTTTGTAAACTAAAGTAAGCACAAGTTCAGGATTCAGGCTTTTTCCTAAGGATGCCTCCTGTGGGAAGTCAGAAGGGTCCAGGAATGAAGAGGGGGCCCCTTCTCCTGGGGATGGCCTTTGTAGACTGATAAACTCGATGTTGTGGGCCTAATGTTCCTACCCTGGTGGCCTTGACCTGAACACAGCTCTTCTGCCTCTGCCCAAGGTTGGACCAGAATGATCATGTGCCGGCTTCTTCCTTACCTTCTTGTGTTGGTCCCTGGTAGACTCCCACCCACCTGACCATCTGGTAGTTTGTTATTTTAAATCCTTTGAATTTACACCATATTCTCTGGTTCTGGGATTCTTTGTAGAGGGAGTCTTATGTGGAAATGAAGGTTGTTTTGTTGAGGAAGGTAAACAATTTTAAGGTTCAAGGACAATTGGTTTGTGCTGTCCGTTCAATTCCTTGGTTGTCTTCATGGGAACACTACTAAGTTCAAACCTCACCATGCGATACTCCATGAAAGGGGCCAGGTTCACAAGGGGAGATTCTGATCTAGGTTTCTTACACTGGGCCTCAGCTCAGGACCAGGACTGGAGTCGGCTGGTCCAGTTCTTCTCGTTTGTCCTGGGACATCCTGATAGAGCTGTTCCATTTAGGCCTTGTCTGTGGCGGGGCCTGGGTGGCCCCAGCTCTGTGTTGGGACCAATGGGATCAGGATGCAGGACATGTCTCTTTGAATCTAAACAAGTCACTTTACAAGGGGAAGTAGACATTATGGATTCTAATGAAAATGCTTTTTTCCCCCTTAGAAATTCCATTGTTTCATGTCTTAAATGCTCGGATTACATTTGGAAATGTCAATGGCTGCAGTACTGCTGACGAGCCCACCTCACAGAGCACAGACGGGGGCCACGCTGACCCAGGTGAGCCGGGCCAGAGTGACTTACCCATGAGGACGCTGCCATGAAGCATCTGAGTAGGATTGGAACCCAGATCCTGGGGATCTGGCCCACACTCACAGCCTTGTTGCCTCAACAAATGAAGTACTGAAAATGAATGGAAATTGTTTTTACTTTTTTCATGAATGTGGAGCTTCTAAAAGAAACCATTGGAATTTAGTTAGATGATCGGATTTCTGCTCTGCTCCATTCCAAACTGTGGATGAATTCTTACACTGCGGGGAAAAGGCGTGAGAGCCGAGTCTATGACTCAGCAGCCCCCTCCACCCGCCTTCCCATCCTCTCTGCCACCTCCCAGCTCTGTGTATCTGCTCAGAACAGCCTTTGTATCTGGAATGCTCTCCCTTCCCATCTCTGTCTGTCAGGATCCCGTCTTCCTTCAAGGCTCAGCCCTCCCACTGTGTCCCCCTAAAGCCTTTCCCGATTCTTCCTCCCTTCAAGAGTGTTTCCTTCCTCAGGGTTTCTGGAGCAGTCTGGCTTTCTCCTGCCCATCATGGATGCACTTCTTTGGAGGTGTGTCCTGTCCTGACTCTGAGGGCAGGGACTCCCTTGATGTTCATCCATCGGCCTGACTTGTCTGCCTGGGCCATTCACTGGCTTGCTTTCGGGGGTTCCTACCAGTTTAACTGAGATGTGGTTTCTACTGTTAGAACCACTTTCCTTTTAAAAACCAACAAACTAGGGTGGCTAGGTGGCTCAGTCGATAGAGCACCGGCCCTGGAGTCAGGAGGACCTGAGTTCAAATGCAACCTCAGACACTTAATAATTACTTAGCTGTGGGACCTTGGGCAAGTCACTTAACCCCATTGCCTTGCAAAAAAAGAGCACCTAAAAAAAAACCCCCAACCGACCAGGGTAACTAGGTGGCACAGTGGATAGAGCATGGGCCCTGGAGTCAGGAGGACCTGAGTTCAAATCCAGCCTCCGACACTTAATAATTACCTGGCTGTGGGACCTTGGGCAAGCCACTTAACCCCACTACCTTGCAAAAAACCCCAAAAAATCCAACCAACCATCAGAGACTTGGTTATTGAATTTGAAATAGACCATGGGTCATGTTGAGCACATGTGACTCCCATAGGAGAAGCGATTGGGACGTGGCAGTCAAGGCTCCCGACCTCCATCCACCTGGCTCTGCTTGCAGTTGGACTCTTCCTCCGAAGGGCCTTTGGGTGGGCAAGTGTTTTCCAAGGAGCCTTCCTCTGTCCCTGGGCAGCTTGGAACGCCTGTTCACAGGCTGGGTCGGAGAAGTGAAGAGTCCAGCCAGCTCCTGATGATTCCTCTTTCAGCTTCCGTTTCCATTCGACACATCCATTCAACACTGATTCTCTGAGTGGGCCAGAGACATCCACCTGGCAGTCTCCCCACTGACTCAGTGACCTTTGTCTTCTTTTATGTTCTAGCCTCCCTGGTCTCGAACTTTGAGGTGGATCAGTCTGTGTTTGAAATCCCTGAGTCTTATCACATCCAAGATAACGGCAGAAACATGCACCTGCAGGATGAGGATTATGAAATCATGCAGTTTGCCATTCAGCAGAGCTTGTTGGAATCTAGCCGGAGTCAGGTGAGTGAGTTGGGCCACGGTCGCGCAGGGCTGGGCCCCGTCTGTCAGGCAGAGGTCCAGGCCTCAGCGCCCTTGCAGAGCTCTATTCAGCTGCTGGACACTTAGCATAGTTTAGTTGCTATGTTGGGGATGTGGGGCCGTCTCTCCCCCTCCTCTGTCCTCTTGTGGGAAGGGGGTGGGAGCCTCCCTCTCCTTGTCACCCCTTGCCCTGAGTGTTAGCTGGCACTTTTGGCAGCCAGGTGTCACAAATAGGTGCTAAGCAGTTTGCCTGGGATCGCTGGCGAGGCCGGGGCACAGAGGGGATTTCAGGAGGTGTCCCCCAGCCATCTCAAACTCATCTTGTCCAAAACTGAATTTGTCTTCCAAACTCTCCTGCTGTCCAGACTTATTTATATTGTCCTCCTGTCCTCAGACCCCTCCTTGTGCTCAGAGTCCTTCCCAGTATCCTCCCTCTCATCCCGCATCTCTGCCATCATAGCGTCTCCACACAGATGGCCGGTCTGCCCTGAACAGGAGTTTCTGGGGGTACCCTGCCAATCTGGAGCCCCTCCCCACTGCAGACCTGACCCCATCACTGCTTTCCAGTGTGATGAGCTCCAGCTCCTATAGAAAGGCCTCTGGGACCTCTTCTGCATCCCCTCTAGCTCCACCTGCCCACCAGCAGCACCTCAAACACGTCCCTCCAATCTCTCATCTCTCTGCCTTTTGTCCAGGCTGTATCCCATTCTCACGGCCCAGAATGCCTTCCTCCCACTCTCACTTTCTGCAGGAGGCCTTCGCCCTGCCAAGCTGCTGGCGCTTCACTCTTCAGACAACCTTCCATTTTCACTGGATCTGTGTGTCTCTGTATGTTCCAACGGCAGGTTGTCTGTTCTTCTGCAGCAGGCTCTGCGGTTTTTGTGTCTTTGTAGCTTTGACCCTTCAAAGTGCCTGGTATCCAGTAGGCCTTTAATGAGTGCCTGTTGACTGACAAATCCTACCTGACTGAGAACTTAACACTCCCCACCACTAGCTTGTGGTTTATTCTTATTCTTCATTCAATTATTCATCTGTTAAGCTTAAAAAGATGCTTTTAAGAGTGTGCTTGGAGGGGCAGCCCGGTGGCGCAGTGGATAGAGCACCAGCCCTGGAGTCAGGGGTACCTGAGTTCAAATCCAGCCTCAGACACTTAATAATGACCTAGCTGTGTGGCCTTGGGCAAGCCACTTAACCCCAATGCCTTGCAACCCCCCCCCCCCAAAAAAAAGCATGCTTGGCAAGGGTGAAGGGGGTTTGTGTGTGTGTGTGTGTGTGTGTGTGTGTGTGTGTGTGTGTGTAAACAGTATACTGTTGTAAGACTGATGTAAAAAACTGAGGGGAAACTCGGTCTCAGAGGCAAATCACTTTATTGTTCAGGAATTATAAAACTAGTGAGGTTTTTGTTTCACTTTGCTTTGTTTTTGCTTCAGATAAAGGTCTTCTCCCATCAGTTACAAATTCACCTAATTTTATTATCATCTAGTAAGAGTGTTATTTTTGTTTTAAATGGGAGTAGCATGAGCTCCATGCTTGGTCAGTGTTTCAGATAACAATCCCCCGATCTATTGACTTAGTGATAATAACCCTTAACCAAGATAGGATAAGGTGAGTTGGGCAGGACTTCTTTGAGAATCCTTGCTGGCTCTTGGTCACCATTCCTTTCTTTTCTCCATATTCATTGATGATGATGATGATGATGATGATGATGATGATGCTTGTCCTTTGTTCTCGAAGAACAAAGGACATCATGGAGAGGATTCCATGACAAGCACATGAATTGGATTTGAGTGAGGGGGCACGGGTGCTGTGCTAAGTCACCAGCCTCACTTTCTTCTCCAGAGCCATCTGGGACTAGTGACTAGATAGGAATCAACAAAGAGACCTCTAGAGGGCCACTATTTGACCATCAGAGGAGGATTTCTAGGGGCCTCTTGCAGAAGGTTAGACTTGGAAGCCAGGGAAGTGGGGAGGGAGTGATGAGGAAGGGGAGCGTTCCAGGCCTGAGTGATGGTCTTTGTATTTATTGGGGATTCACACTCTTCCCTCTTTCCAAAAGGACCCATGAAGTCAAATCATACATCTAAGTATGAAGCCAGAACCAAGAGCATATGAAAGGGACCAATCTTGGAGGGGACCAAGCAGCTTGAACAGGACCTTGCCCTTGGCCTCACTTTTTTACTGCTCTGGAATAAAGGGGAATCATAGTACATTGTAAAATTTTTCATTTTTCTGATGAGGAAAAAGAAAACTCATGTAGGACTTGTCTGATGAGTCCGTGTGTCAATGCCATCGTGTCATGTCTTAGACAGTATTTTCATTGGCTCTTTCACAGAAGAGATAAAAATGGTGTTGGAATGAATGCTTCTTGCACCAACCTTTCCTGTGAATTGGCAGCAGAAAGTGATGACATGTTTTAGAGGGGCTGGTGGGGCCAGAAGGACAGGCAGCTCAAGGGCTGGAGGCCGGCTGGGGCACTTTCAACATGCTGTACTTCCCCTCTGTCCATCAGGTCATGGTTGGCTTTCACAAGTCTCAGCATTGCCAGTAGTTTGGGGTATAGATCCTCTCACCAGATAGGAGAGATACAACTATTTCCCCCTCATGAAAGTCTGAAGACCCTGACATGTGTTCTTACCCAGGGAAATCACTAGTGCAGGCTGGGTACAGGCAGCAGACAAACCTAGTAAGTCTTTTTTTCAGAAAAACCTTTGGTAGTGGTAAGTTCCCAGTAAAAAAGAAATTAAGAAAAATACTCTCACCCCTCTCAACATTTGCCACAGACCATGGTTGAGACTGGGGGAGTCAACAGGTTTCAAATGCAGAGAAGATGCACAGGATTGGAGGCCAGGTGTGGTGGACACACTAAAACATGCAAGGGGCCTGGCATGAACCTAGGCCTGAGTAGGATCCTCTCTGTTGTCTTTGAGAAGTCATCCCCAGGCTTTTCTTAGAGAGCTTCAGCAATGAGGAACATCTCCCCCCACCACCACATGCCTTCTGGTTGCTTCTCTCCCTTCTCCCTCCTGTCTTCCTTTTGTTCCTTCCCTCCTTTCTCTGCTCTTCCTTCCCTCCCCTGCCTAGGGGAGCAGCCACCCCACTCCAGTCCTCACCAGCTTTAATCATTAGCAAGTGTTTCTTATTGGGCCAAAAGTCTGTATCTTTGCAACTTCTACCTAGTGTTCCTAGTTCTGCCCACTTGGGTCACCTAGAACAAGCCTGATAGTCCTTCCCGGTGAGTCTTTCAAATGTTCTCCCCCTGCTCCAGGTCCACAGAATTCTCTTCTCCATTTTAAAGTTTTATTTGGGATAATGAGGGACCCAGAACATTTGGGGTTAGACCTCTGAGCACTTGATGCAAAGTCCAGGATCCTCTGCCTCGAAGCAGGCCCATAGCATCCTGCTCCCTCTCTGAGGAGCTTCAAATGGAGCAGCAAACTCAGTTTCTCAACCCTTGCAGGCAGAACGCGTATCAGCCTTGGGAGACACGGTGCTAGAGTCAGTTAGGATGTCTCAATAAATATTGTTCAAGCGATGCTTTTCTCTAGTAATTCGTGACAGAGGGAGGAAATGTGCTGATTTCCTTGCTCCTAAGGGCGTCAGTTGATGCTTTCTTTTGTTTTTGTCTTCCCAGGATGTTCCAGGGCTGTCTTCAAATGGGGGACTCATCAATCCACATGTCTATGACTCGCAGTATGAAAGGTAATGTCTTTGGACTCCCTCTAAATGGTGGAACATAATTTCAGCAGATTTCTCATTAGCCTTTTCTTTTTTAAAGAAATATGAATCGAGACATCCGCTATTGGTATCTTATTGGTATCTTTTGTTTTATATCATCTTCGCCTCCTCACTCGTACTGAGTGAATCATTGCCTTATAACAAAGATCAGAGAAGGAAAAAAGAAGCAGTTCAGTTCAGCTGTTCAGTCACAGCCACTCTGTCTGACAGTGTCTGCACCATTCTATGCCTGGAGACCCCCACCTCTGCAAAGGAGCTCTTGTTAGCCCTGCTCTTCTCTGGGGCCCACCTTAGTCATGCTCCTGGCGCAGCACTCAGCTCTTCCTGATTCCACTGTTATCATTACACATGTTTTCTTGATTCTCTTTTCTTCACACCCTCAGTTCACATGTTTGTCTCCTATGAATTTTTCTTATGATGTGATAATGTTCTGTTCATTGATGATCTTCTGTTGTCTTGCCATGAGTCTTTCCTTTGTGATGGATTTTTTGGGTAATTCTGACTTCTTTGTTCCTAAGTTTGTAAGGACAGGGAGCTTTGTGGGGAAAGCTACCCCTCCTTGGTACAGCCCCTGGGCTGGCTTCACTTTGTGGGAACCATCTATGTTTTCATGGCATGACTTTAGAGACTTTGCTTAGGCCATCTGCCTCATTCTCCCTCTCTCTCTGCCCCGTGCCCTTCCTCCTTATGTTGACCTCAGATGGTGGGTTGTGGCATTCAGACTGTCCTGCCCTGCTCACCCCTGGTTGTCCTTTGGGTTACTTGAAGCTTGGAAGCTTGTGAGATGGTGGCTTCCCATGGGTCCTGGCTGTGGGACATCACAGGAGACTCGGGCGTCTTGGGGCCATTGTCAGCCTGGGAGAGCTCCTGCCTGGGAGGCCCACAATAGGAGCTCTGGATTGACCATGAGGGAGAGTTGGGATAAGGAAAAGAAGGGGGGAGGCCTGGGTGGAGAAGGGTGCTTGTCTGACACCTTGTTTTTTCCAGGGCTATTCAGGAGAGTCTGCTTACTAGCTCCAATGGGCTCCAATCCAGTGCCATGGAGGTGAGGAGTTTTGACACTGATTTGCAGCTTGCCATGGAATTATCTGCCAAAGAGCTGGAGGAGCGGGAGCTTCGGCTCCAGGAGGAGGAGGCTGAGCTGCAGCAAGTCTTACAGCTGTCTCTTACTGAGAAGTAGACCCCTCCTCCCCCAGCCGGCAGCAGGGGCGTCTGGGCCCAGCACCCTGGGAAGCCGGCCGCCACGGTTGCCTTCTTGCTGCGGTGCAGCTTCCGTGGGCCATCGTCTGAGAGGGTGGTGGGCCAGAGCTGCTGCACGTCTGGGCTGCGGCATCTCCAGGCTCGCACCCTAGGCCCCTGTGGGCCGGTGCTGGCTCTTGGGTCACCTCTGCTCAAACCGAACCCAACCAAAAAACTTCGCCAAGGTTTGTTGGAACCTGTCTTTCAAGGAATGATGAAAAAAATGCTCCTGCAGTCAAGGTGCTTTATATAAGTGTGCGTGTGTGTCTGTGTGTGCATGTTCATGTTACATGCGCACACACACGCAACATTGATGTGAGAACAGCATGTGGTTTGTGAGGAGTTGGATGAACCTTCTCCTGGCTCACCAAAGAAACGGGTCTGTTCAGATCGCCTTGCTTTCACTGGTGTCCCAAACCATCCGGAAGGAGGATTTCTGGTCTCGTGGACACTTCACTCTGATCACACTCCCTGACAATGTTCAAGAGGAGAAGGTGCAGCCTCTCAGACTGATGAAGGCCGGACCAGATGGCGGCCTACTCCTTTCCACGTTCTGCCACTCTGATGTTGGGGGTGGAAGGGTCCAGCAGAGTGTGTCCTTCAGGCCATTGGCCAAGAAGGCTCCTCCAGCTTGAGGGGGGTCATCTGGTCATCCGGTTCCCTAACCCTCTGCCTCCAAGGGATCCCCTGTGAATCCTGAGCTATGGCAGGTTACCTGTTGTGTATGGAGGATTAGGGCAGCCCAAAACCAAAATAAGAAAGCTTCCGTACAAGCCATTGTCTCCAGGGATGGAAACTTACACCAAAGTATGTTGAGAAGTCCCAACGAGGCTGCATTCTGGAGGGAAAAGAGTGGAATTAGAATTAGGTCAGCTTGTTGTTGACGAATGACTTGAGCAGCCCAGAGGGAAAGTTCCAATTGCTTTTTACAGTTCAAATCAACATCTTTCTGGATATATATTTTTTTAACAGACTTTCTCTTTTTATTACTTTTGAAAAAAAAAATAAAAGAAATCTACTCCCACCAGTAGCAATACAAGTATATATTTTAACCAGGTTTTCTCAGGCCTTTTTTTAATACCTTTAGCTATTTAACTATTTTGTCTAATGCTTCTGTAAATACCCACCTTGCCATCTGAGAGCACTGTGGAATATAAACGACCACACTCTACACCGTAGGTCCCGTATTTGTTCCTGTAGGAATTTTTTTCAGCATTGAAAGAACTTGATGGGTCATCTCAGCCCCTGTGTACTCAGCCACCATTCTAGGAGTGGCCTGGATGATAGAGGGCAGGTGGTGGTTTGGGATCGGTTCAGGATCATCCCTTTCGGCTTGTCGGGAAAATGTTTCTAGTCATATAGGACGATGTTTTTAATGCCTTATAATTACTTACCTTTTGTGTAACTGTCCAATTAAAATTCCTTCTATGCACAAGGCCAGTAGAGTCTACATTGCATTTATCTCAAACTATGCAGCTTATCAGCATTTTGTAGATCTGACTTTTAACTTCAATGGAGTAGCTCCTTCAGAATTGTGGGCCATTGGATCGCTGCCACCTGACCCATTGCAGAAGGACTGCCCAGCCTGCGTCATTCACGTTCTCTGTGTACCAGAGACGGATTCCTATCTGTGTACAGAGCCCACAAAATACTGCTTCCTTGGGGGCTGGGCTCACAGTATTTCAGTTATCCTCTCAAGGTGAATTTTTGGGGAGGAGCTGGGTCTCATAATTTGAGAACAGTCCTCTATGCACCCTGCTAAGTAGAAGAAAAGGAGAGTTGGCATGACGTAATATAACTTATTTTAGTCTTTGAATGTACTTTGCTTTTCTATGTGGATAGTTCTTCTTCCCTTCATCCTTTCCCCCTTTTCTTCTTTCTCTTCTCTCTTTTCCTTCCTTCCCTTTTTCTTCCATCCCTTCCTTCTTTCCTTCCTCTCACTGATGCCATGGTTACAGATCATGAAGAGTTGTAGACAGAGCCCCAAGCCTGTCTTGCAAGCAAGCCTTTTCCAGGCCTAATAGGTTCTGCCAGAGTGGAGTAGACCCTCCAGTGACAGCATTTCTGGGTCACCATAAGGCAGGACTGTAAGGTACCATGTTACCACCTTGATTAAATTCCTACATAAACTCAAGGTCGCTTTGCAAGCCTTCTGAAGGCCTTTGGTATAAAGCAGGACGGGGTGTGCCGTTCTTTAGAAAGGGAGGTGTTTGCTGGCTCTGCATAAAAGATGGCAGGGGGAGGATCACTGCTGGGTTGACATCTTCTAGGCTGGGGAGAAGTCCTTTTGGAATAAGGAAAAGAGAATCAGGGTTCAAACATTTCTTTAATGGGACTTAATCTATAGCCTTTTTACTCCCTACTTAAGGGGATCTATAGTTTCCTTGGCATGGGTTTTCTGTCTACCATGGCAAAACAGAACCTATGAATAGCCTCATAGAGCACTTGTCCTCATCTAGTCTTTTTATAGAGCAGGACTATGTCATCTTATTTTTTAATAAATATTTTGATAATTATATTTCAACACAATTGACTTCCTTTGTAATCTTCTGTTTTATTTTGTGCATTTTAAAAACATGTTTCTGAAAATGGGTCCACAAGTTTCATCAGGCTGCCTAAGAGTCTCTGCCATAGAAGAGCTAACCGTCGTGGGGGGCCTTCACCTGGTTTTGTTCCAGTTTTGTGTCCCAACATTCGAGCCATCTAGCTCCTGTTTTTTTAATTTTTAAATTTTGGTTTTCTTGTTCATTAAGCATCATTAGCCACAAACATTTCAACATACAAAGAACAAATGGGGGTTGTATGTGAAATTGTAGATGGCTTGTGTATAACTCATTTGAAAAAGTTTATAATAAAATAACACAGTAAGAATATTTTTTAAAAATGCTTTATTGATGTCTGACTGGGGGGGAGGGTGTCTTTATTTCATTATTAACTTTCCTTTCTTCACTGCAGCCTCTTCCCCCCCTCCCAACCCCTTATATTAAGTAGTGAAGGAAAACATAATTACCATGTTGCAGAGTCTGTCTTCTACACCTAATTTATCACTTCTACTAAGTTACAAGAGGTTTTGTTACTACATTGATCAGAATCGTAGTCTTTCAAAGATATTTTCATTTACAGTATTTAGTGTATGTATGGATGAATTGAATGACAGAATGAATGAAAAAACAATTAGATCACATGAAATGTGCAAAAGTGAAATGGTGATACAAATTGAAAAGGAAGACAGTTTCCTGGCCTCAAGGAGCTCCCATTCTTAATGAAGGGAGGCAGCTTGTCCGGGCAGTCAGGTGGCATCATAGTGGATGGTGCTATAGACCTGGAGTCAGGCAGACTCACCTTCATGAGTTCCAGTCTGACCCCAGACACTTAGCAGCTATGTGACCTGGATAAATCACTTCACCCTGTTTGTCTCAGTTTCCTCAACTATAAAATGAGCTGGAGGAGGAAGTGGCAAACCACTCCAATATCTTTGCCAAGAAAATCCCAAATGGAATCACAAAGATGGACTGAAATGACCTAATACCACCACCACATATAGAAGCTTTCAGCTTTTTAAGTCAGAAAAGGATGCTCACTGGTCCTTTGGGGGTAGCAACAAGGCTTCTTTAGTGACCTTTCCATGAGAAAAACTTTGTTTATTATGTTGTTATTATCATAGATTATTTTTCTGATTCTTCTAAGTTCATTGCAAATCTCTGGCTTCTTCAAATACTTCATTTATCATCTTATGATAATGTTCCATTCACTTATCACAAAGAGTTTCCATATCATGGGTACCCTTTATTTTCATTTTTTTACTGCAATGAAGAGGGCTTTTTTTAAAGTTTTTTTTTTTTTTTTTGCAAGGCAGTGGGGTTAAGTAGCTTGCCCAAGGCCACACAGCTAGGTAATTATTAAGTGTCTGAGGTTGGATTTGAACTCAGGTCCTCCTGACTCCAGGGCCAGTGCTCTATCCACTGCACCACATAGCTACCCCTGAAGAGGGCTTTTTGAGTCTTTTTGCATACATATATATATATATATATTTTTTTTTTCCCATTGTTTAGACTCATCCGCAATTCTACCAACAAAGCTATCCATCTAGAAACCCTTTCTCTTTGATAGGTGACTAAGCTACCTCTTTTTCTAGGAATACTTGATCTTAATGGTATCTTACTCTTATTTTTGGAGGGGGAACCAAAGTTATAGTGATAGATACTAGACAGAATGTTTCTAAAGACTATTCATGAAAGTCTAGGTAGTTATGCCAGCTAGTTGAATATCTAAGCATTTATTACAAAATGAACAGGTTATTCTAGACATTAACATTGAACCTTGAGAAGACTGAAAAATTCATTGCACTAGGAGCAGGGAATGGAAGGTTTACTTTGAAAGGATTTTCCAGACCTATGAAGATATTATGGAAAAACTGTTCATTATCTCAGGCTCCTGAGGTAGAAAATAAGCCCTCAGGATGAAGATGTGGAAACGTATAGGAAGAATGACTGATATTCTATTGCCTGGAAAAATCTTTAGAAAGCATCTAATCCAATGCCTTTCATTTTGCATGCGAGGAAATGGAACAATTAACCACAAAAAACCTGGAGAGGATGGTGAGTGCAGGATCTTAGATCTAGAACCCAAAGGGGCCTTATAGCTGGAGGACATGGAGATTAGGGAGAATAAGTGTGGAAGGATTTCTTCCCAGGGCTTTTGACTCCAGAACCAATGCCTGGCGTTTTCAGTTACCATTTTAGTGGATTAACCTGGATTAGAACTCACATGTTTTGATCTCTCCATATTTCTACTTAACCACAGACCCCACTTTATGGGGTAGACAGGGAGATGTCCCAAGTCTTACCTTCCAAGAGCATTTGGCTAAGAGTGGAATCAGATCTGTATTGAGTCTTATTTTTTTTGTGGTCACAATTCACCATTGTAATGTGCATCACCATCTTTCTGTCAGAAGCATTTTCTATAAAGGCTTGCCAGTTTAATCTTAAATATTCCGACTTCATGGAAATAGTAGCTTCTAAGATGAATCAGATTCAAAAGAGGATTTGAACTCATTAACTTTAAACTGTTCCGGAAAAATCTTATCTAACAATAGTGCTTTCATTCATTTAAAATAAATTTATTTAGCACCCGCTGTTTGTAGCATCAATACTGCCAACTGGTATCTTTGTTGAAACTGTTCTGAACCTGCAAATAAGTAACTTATTCTCCACTTCTGGCATTAACTAAAGAAATACTTTTAAGCAATTAGCTTCATAACAAACAGTTTTACTCTGCTAGATAAGCTCCTTGGAAAACAAAAATCTAGTTCTTTTAAATTCCTGAATCTCAAGAAGTTTGTCCAGGAAGCAAACTTTCACCTACAGATTCTGTCTCGTTTTTAATCACTTTAAAAAGAGTTCATGTGATAGCCTTCACATTCCCATGTGTTGTAGAGAATGGATCGATAAAAGAAAATAGTCTTACTGTGTACAGTATAAAAAAAACAGCCTGAACAAGACTACAATGGTTTGAAGGATGAAGTTTTCATAGTCACATTTTTCAACTGGTATTGGAAATCCAGTTTTTATTAATAAAATATTAGTCATATTATGTGGTGGCTCTTGTTAGAGGACCAAAGGTTCAAAAGTTCGTGTCATTTTCTTTGAGACATGTTTTAAAAGTTTAGGAAATTGTATTGAGACAGCTGGTGGTTCATTGGAAAGAGCTCTGGGCCTGGAATCAGGAAGACCTGAGTTCAGATTTGGGCTTAGACACTTAACTAGTTGTATAACCCCAGGCAAGTTACCTAATCTCTGATTGCCTCAGAACAAACTGTAAAATAGTGATAATAGTCATTGTGAAGTGTAAATGAGATATTTATGTAAGCATTTTAAAAATGTTTATTTCCTTGTGGGCATTTTGATTTGGACTCTCAACACTCTTGGGCAAGTTGGTGCAATGGTCATAGCACACGGGGAATTTGGAGTTAGGCATAGCTGGCTTCCAACCCTGGCTGGACGACTTCCACGATGATGGACAAGAACATTTCTCAGGATTCTAGTTTTCTAAGGGGTTTGGATAAGATCTGAGACATCCAAGGTTCCTTTTAAATTCAACTCCTGATATTAGTCACTTTGCTTTTCCCATGAGTCCATTTTCTCATGAATAAGGATTGTTATGAGGAAAATGCTTTGTTAAGATGCTCCAGCAGTGCTCCAATGGTTTCACTTGCATCCTTGTGAGCATCTTCCTGGTTTTGAGGGCATCCTATTCTTAACTTCCTTGGAAACTATGCTATGCTCATAGTGTAAGAGAGCAGCATTTGTGAATCTATCATAGGGAGTTCTCATGAAATTAGTCATCTCTCCACAACTTCATGTCTTAAGTTACTGTGACTTAAAAGCTTCATTCTGGGATCACCCATTCTCCACTCTTGGAATAGGTCCTTGGATGATGGCCTGGCACTGAACCTATGTTCAAATATAGAGAATGCAGGGGAAATGTAGGAAACTGCCACATCATTTTGAGGGAAGTTCAGATAGACTTTGGTTTAATATTTTGTAACTTTTTTTGTTGTTGTTTTTGGAAGGCAATGGGGTTAAATGACTTGCCCAAGGTCACACAGCTAGGTAATAAGTGTCTCAGGCTGGATTTGAACTTGGGTCCTCCTGATTCCAGGGTCAGTACTCGGTCCACTGTGCCACCTAGCTGTCCCTGGTTTAGTATTTTTAATAGCCTCTCAAAATTTATGACTTATTAAAAAAATACCAGTCAGGATGGCAGCTGATCCTAAAGCCATAGAATTCGTACTGGAGTTTGCTAGCTGTCCTCAGAGAAAATTGTTAAGAAAACTAGTGTGTTCTAATGGGTTTTTGCACTTGAACATCTTGCTTTTTCCAAAGGCTTTTACAGTAGCATTTTAGATTTCCCTAGATGATGTTTGACCTTTCTACTTGAAGACAACCACATGCTATGATATGCATATGAATCTTTGTCCTTCAGAGCCGGCAAGATCCAATGGCCAGATTTGTATCAGGACAATTGGAAATAGAAATCAGGGTTAAGTGACTTGCTCAAGGTCCCACAACTAGTTAGTATTTGAGGTCAGATTTGAATTCTGGTCCTCCTGTCTTCAAGGTACGTACTTTACTCATTGCACCATTTAGCTGCCCCAAATTTTCATAGAAGTTGAAATATGGTTGACAGCTTAATGGAAAATGTGAGACATACATATTCATAAGTTGTTTTCAATTCTTTTGTAAATTTGTTTTAGGTTGATTCAGTTTTAGTAGTAGGCTGCCACAAACAGCTTGTGCATACAGCAAAAGAACAATTCAATAAAAACATAGGTTTCTCCTATTTTCTTTAAAAAAAAAAATTGGTTTTTATGCCATTAAAATTTCCAAACATATCCCTCCTCTTTTCCCTCTGCCCAGAAAACCATTCCTTATAAGAATTTAAAAAAGGAAAGAAAAATTCCATGAAACTAAACAAGGCAGGATATCAGCCAAGTCTGGCATGTTCTTCAACGTTCCATACTTTTGTTCCCTACCTCCAAGAAAGAGTATTTCCCTATCAGTTAAAGGATATGCCTGGAGATAGGCAATGGCAACATTCAATTTTAACTCTTTTCTTTTAGTGGTTGTTAATGATTGTGTATTTTGTTCACCTGGTTTGGCTTACCTCTTGCCATACAGGTCTTGCCATATTGCTCAGTAGTTTTCAGTCTCACTTTGTTGTTCAGTGTTTTCTTGATAAAGATATTAGAGCAGTTTGCCATTTTCTTCTAGAGCTTATTTTGCAGATGAGGAAACTGAGGCAAAGACGGTGAAGTGACTTGCCCTAGAACATATAGCTAAGTGTCTTGAGGTCAATTTGTATGCAGGTCTGCCCGACTCCAAACCTAGCACTTACCTACCTATCTTATGGCTCAACAATCTTCCATCATATTCAGATAATTTAGATCCCATTCAGTTCGTTTAACTATATTATTGTAATAATTGTTGGGAGTCAATCATTATGGATTGTAGTACCAAACCATAAGGTGGAGCAAACTATCAGGTCAGGATAAGGAGGGAATTTTGATTCATGTTTTTCATATTGAAATTGCACTGAACTTAATGTCCAGTTCCAGGTCTCACTCTTAGCTGTGTGACCCTTACTTTGTAAGAGGGATTCAATTCAACAAGATTAGGCTTCCTGTGTGACAGGTATGGGCTTCCCACTCCTAAATCCTATGATCCAATTATTGTCTGACATTAGCTTTTGTGGTAGATTTGCCTATTTCAAAACTCTTCCCCCCCACACCTAATGCGCAATTCTAAAATGATAGGGCTAAAAGAATGTGAGTGTGGTGTGGGGATGTGATGAGATTCCATTACTTAGGGATCATCTGGCTTGATTTTATAAGGAATGGAAGGTTCTGGAACTATTATGGTTGCAGTATATTATTTGAAAAGAATCCCCATGAGAAAATGAGACAGAGGGCACTGCTAATTCCCCTTAGGCTTAAGTCAAATATGTTTTATCCTGGCCTTTCAACTAAAGCTCTCAGACCCAACTGGCAACAAAGTTGAGAAAAAAATAGACTGAGGTGAATTATGTGAACTACAATGATTTTTGTTTTTAAGTGCAGAGGTTCCTCATCCTATGTCTCAAAAGGCAAACTCTAGTCATCCCCAGTTCACTTAGATTATTTAGGGTTCATTCATTAACAACTTTTTACACTGTTAACTGGATTACAGATACAGCAGAATTAGGTAAATCAAATCCAATAATTTGATTAGTTTAGTATGTTGGGTCTCCTTCCCCTGAATCAATACATGGCTTTCTCCCATTTGTTCCCACCCATATTCACAAAGCTCTTGGAGAAAACAGGTTTGTAGGAAATTGGTTTAAAAGATTTTTGGGGGGGCGGCTAGGTGGCACAGTGGATAGAGCACTGGCCCTGGAGTCAGGAGTACCTGAGTTCAAATCCAGCTTCAGACACTTAATAATTACCTAGCTGTGTGGCCTTGGGCAAGCCACTTAACCCCATTGCCTTGCAAAAAAATACTAAAAAAAAAAGATTTTTTTTAAAGGTTAGATAAATAAAGACAAAAATCTTTAGTATGTTATAATGTAGGATTTCAGTTTAATTCAAATTTTGCTTGGAAACATAAAATTGGCCACCTAAATTAATTGCTATTATGGATAACAATGTATCAAGTGATACATTACCAAGGCTTAATGCACAAATGTATGTGTGGGCACACACCACACACACACATACAGAAAAACCATTTCACCAGACCCTGGTTACACAAAACCAGTGTTATATTTGAATGGAACATAAAGGAAACATTTGGACAAACCAAATAATTAAATCTAGCACTTCTAAAATAAATACTAGTGATACTTCTGTACTTGAAAAACAGAAAACAAAAAAACCTTCCAGTTTATTCCAACAGTGCAAAATAATAGCAGCATTTACTAGTCAAGATTTAGTTTGTGTAAACACTCAGGTCCACCATACACAGTGGATATGCAAAGCTGCCCTTGAGAAGCCTTGATTTACCCTTTCAACTCAGGACTGGTCATGGCTGGAGCTCCAGTTTTGTTTTTTTTTTTAAAGTATAGGATTTGTTTGGGCACAGTTTGTAATGAGTCTCTGGGCTTCAGCTTTTACATTTACATTTACATTTACATTTTAAAGCTAGATAGCCGATTTTAAGATAAAACTTTCCAGATGCAAAGTGTTGCCCTTCCTTTTGGAGCATCACCAGGGTGCCTGCCTGAGCACCTTTTTCTAAGTGGGACTTTGGCTTGTTCAGATAGTTATTAAATATAGCTCAGTGTTTTAAGCTGAATCAAGCATACACAAAAAATACACAACATTTCCAGTTAAACAACAGTGCTTTTTTAGGCATATGGGACATGCCTTGCTAAGATATTTTTAGGCATATGGGACATGCCTTGCTAAGATATTGATTTTAAGGGGCAGAGCTATGTTGAGAATGAAAAGCTGAAGCAATAGTTAAGCGTGCACAGTTGTACCAGCTCCCTGAAAAAGGCTTTGCACTCTTAGGTTTTCTCAGGTCAACCATGAACTTTGCCATTGAAAAGAAATTTTCTCTTCTCATTTTTCATTTCCATCTGACAGAACATGAAACCTAACAAAGTTATGTTTGAATTCTTATTAACATCTATAAAAATTAAGGATTAATACCTTCCAAGAAGGCTTGTACATACACTATGCCAAAAGTAAACTTGCTGTCTTCACAGTACACACCTGAATAATTCAAGTCTGTCTTCTGTTAGTTACACCAAAGCAAAAATCTCTCAAGTATCTGATTATTTACATACTATAGAATAAGAGGGGAAAAAAAGCAAAAATCTCTCAAGTATCTGATTATTTACATACTACAGAATGAGGGGAAAAAATACTTTGTTAGTGGTTGGTCTATTTGATTATAAACAGAAGCTCTTCTCTATCTTCCTTTTGTCTCCTTCAGAGAATGTGTGGGTTTCAAGTACTTGGGTTTTGATCCCAGCTACCTCAGTGGTCCCCATGTACCACTGCTTGTCGTGTTCCCATTGACACAGGAGTCTGTAGAGTTCAGCTGTTTTCCAGTTAGCGACGGCGAAGGGGCTTGTACACACAAATGGCCATAAGGATCATAGTGACCAACAGGATACTGAAGATGCTTCCCATGAGCACTGCAAAAATGAAAAAAAAAAATGAAAGATGCAAATACTGTAGACATCCTAGAAGCTTTAACAGAAACCAGAGAGTTCTTAACTGGTCCATGGATAGCTTTCCAGGGTTCTGTGAATTTGGGATGGGGGGAAAAATGACATCTTTATTTTCATCGATCTCAATAAAATGTAGTCATTTTGTTTGATTATTTTTGGCCGAAGGCGGCGTAAGTAATTTACGACACCAAAAAATGTCATAGCTGAATGCTATTTCTCAGAAGGTATGAATTTAGCCTAAAAATCTGGCACTTGTAGCTCATATTTGCATTGCACTCTATACTTTTGAAGGCACTTTTCTCCTATCAGCTCTTGGTACTTTGTGATTTACTGAACTCAACCAACATGACTGCCTTGCAAACACAAGGAATTGTCATCCTTCCATATTACAGCACCACATTTTTTTTTTTTGGCAAGGAAATGAGGTTAAGTGGCTTGCCCGAGGCCACACAGTAGGTAATTAAGTGTCTAAGGATGCATTTGAACTCAGGTCCTGCTGACTCCAGGGCAGTGCTCTGTTCATCAACACCTAGCCAGTCCCACATTTATTCTTAATGGCTCATTTTATAACAAAACTCATGCTCAGATAAGAAAGTGAAGTGACATCTGAGTCAAGAGCACCGGCTTCTAGGAACTCATAATTTCAATAGTGTTCTTAAACCTTTCTAACTTGGAAGCCTGCCAGCACCTGACCATCTACTTACCGTCCTGGCATTCTTTAGTGACTCATCCCTTTTTTTTTTTTTAGGTTTTTGCAAGGCAAATGGGGTTAAGTGGCTTGCCCAAGGCCACACAGCTAGGTCATTATTGAGTGTCTGAGATCAGAATTGAACCCAGGGACTCCCGACTCCAGGGCCGGTGCGTTATCCACTATGCCACCTAGCCGCCCTCATCTTTTCTTTTTCTAAGACAGCCCAGGGGAATGTTGCAGGTTCCCTTGGGGAAAAATAGTTAACAAAAACTTTAATTAAAAAAAAAATTAAGAAATTTAATTAAGAAAAACCAATACCACCACTATGACGGCAAGGGGCTTATACAGGGTTTTTTGTGGCTAAGTCAACGAGGTCACTCAGCTAAGCAGTAAGGGGCCGAGGCTGCATTAGAACTCGGGTCCCCGACTCCAGGGCCCCTGCACGGCTTTAACAAGGCGGGTCTGTTGTCCTCCTCCTCCTCCCCCCAGGCTTTCCCTGGGCCACTCGGGCCCCGGCCCCGGGCCAGCATCCCCCTGAGAGGCGGCTCTTTTCGCTTCCGGGTGGGGGAAGCCCCCCAGGGGACAAGTCCCCCGCTCCCCCCACGGACCGAGGCCTGGGCTCTCCATCTGCCCAGCGGGCACGAGAAGCGCCGGCCCCCGGGGGAGGGAGCCTTCGAGAGCCCCGCGTCCAGGCCCGGCCCCGGCGCCGCCCTCACCTAGGTTCTGCCCGCGCAGCACGGCGTACGGCCGGCTCCGCTCCGGAGGCGTCCCGGCGGGGCTCGGGGCCTCCGCCGGCCCCGGGAGGAGCCCGCCCAGGCCGAGGCCCAGCAGCAGCAGCCCGCACCGCCCCAGCCGCATCGCCGCCGTCCCCGCCGTCCCCGCTCGCGCCTCCGGACGCTCTGGGGCGGGACTTCCGCCCAGCGCCCTCCCTCGCCCATTGGCTCTTCGTCGCCGCGCTCCCCCTCCGCCCCGCCCTCCGGCCGCGGCGCGCGTCGGGTACGTTAAGTCGCGGCCACGCCTCCCCGAATACCCCCCTGTGATTGGCTTCCTTGAGACCCGCCCTACAGGAGGCTTTCCCACGCGCCCCGGCGGCGGCCGTTGGGCCGGAAGAAGGAAGCGCCGGGCCCGCCCATCTCCCTATCTGGCCCTTGGATTGGCCCCTGCTCGCCGCGCTCCGCCACTAACAGCCCGGCTCCCAGCCTCGAGTCAACCCTCGCGGGCTCTTTCCGCCTGCCCCAACGCCCGCGCGTGCGCCGTGACGCCACGCGCCGGGCCACGCCCCCAGAGTTCTCCCCCGGGGCCCCGGAGCCGCCTCTCCCGGGCCTGGGCCCGGAGGCCGTTCATGGGAAGCCACGCTCGGCGCCCGCCCTCTTATGAGCCTCCCGGCGCCCGGGGGAGCCCCGCTGCCGGGGCCGCTCCCAGCGTGCTCGTGTTCTACGTGAGGACCCTGCGGCGCCGCCCCCCACCCCGAGTGAACTCTGACCCCAGCCGGGCTGCACCCTCATTTTACAGAGGGTGAAAGGGAAGCCCGGTCCCCGGGGAAGGGGGGCGTCCCGCTGCCGCAGAGGGCAAGGGGCCCGGGGGGCCCGGGGGGCTGGGGTGCTTTTCTTTAGCGCGTTCTGATGGCAGCTTGGCGAGCAGGGCGACGGATCCCGGCCACAGCGGGGGCTCGGGTCTCTTCGGGCCTGCCCAGATGGGCCCTGGCATTCGGGCCCTCCATCAGCCCGGGGCCCCTGGACCACCCAGGCCCCCTCAGCTTCTGGGACCAAGGACAGCACCCGCCAGTCCTGCTTAGCGAGTGGCCGGGAAGATGGAGTTGGGGTTGTGCAGAAGAGGAGGCGTCGGTGACAGGCCTCCCGAGTTCTGACAGAGCCAGGTGGCCGGGAGGGAGAGGAGGCGGCTAAGCAGGGGTCTGAAAAAGCTGGAGCATGTAGTGCATTGCCTTCAGTATGAGGAGCCAGGAGCACGCCTGACCTTGGATATCTATGGAAAGAGACACGGACAGATTGCAGAAATAAAGATGGTCGGGTCTGGTTAATTCTCCTCTGGAGGAACCTGTTAAGTTTAAGGACATTGAGAAGCTGGAAAGTATCCTGAATCCCGAGGGAAGGCCAATCAGGATGGTCAAGGGCCTTGAATCCTGTCAAGCATTTTTGGTAGAATGATGAATCTGGAGACGTTCATCCAGAGCTGTGTGCAGCTTGACACTGGAAGGAGGGACAGGGCCTCAGGGTAGATCCAAAAGCAATGAGGGCATGGCGGTGTGGTACATTTTGTTTGAATCATTAGAACATGGTGGGTTCCCTTCTCCTTGGAGGTCTTAAAGCAAAAAACAATATGATTGGGTTTGTTGTAGTGGGCATTCCTTTTAAGACTCGGTTGTACTACTAGATGGCTAAGGACGTCTCACATTTCTAAGACTTCAAATTCTATGAAGGGGATGTTGGGTGGGGCTGGGGAGCAGAGACAGGACTTGGATTTGGCTCTTGGTTCTGCCAATACCTGTGTGACCTTGGGCAAATCTCTTCACTTGGGTCTCAGTTTCTTCAAAAATGAATGTGGTGGGATGATGGGCTTTATATTCTGTCTCGGCTCTAAATCTGTGACTCATGGTTTCTTCCTTAGCCTTTGCAAATCCTCTCCATATGGAATGACAAAATCTGGAATTGAATCAAAGAAGCCTCCTTGGGCACACTCTTCCAAAAGTTTTTCTGGAGCACAGTTGACGATGCTACCGCAGTGTGGACTCTGGTTGGATGGGAGTCTTTGGTGAGACAGGAAAGTGCCCTGCAGCTACTACCAGTGAGAGTCTCTGAGCAGAAGCCCAAGAGATGGATCTTTGGGCAAATTGCTAAGAATGTAATAAAACCCCTTCTTCCAGGTTCATTCGGGTCACAAAGTTAGTTATTTTTGGAGTACAGAAGAGAGAACATGTCCAAAGCCCTCTTAATTTCTCTGTTCACTTGGAGGCTGATGAGCCACCTAGGGAGCAAAGCCAAGCAGACAAACAACCTATCTTCTTTAGAGGTTGTAGTTTGGGACATATGAGGTCAAAAGTGTTCACTGTGAGATTTGTTTTCGTTTTATCGTCCTTACATTCTATTTTAAGTAAATAGCCTTGTTCCTGCCTTACTATGATGACTGGTCAAGAGAGGTTCAGAGGAACAATGGGGGTTCATGAGTAATGGTTGACTGGATGTCAGGGAACCCAGAGCAGTTTTGGGGGAGACCGGAATGTAACCATGCAAGTGCTTCACATCTGGTGGCTGTGGCTTTGTAATGGCCTGATCCAGGGCATTTCTGTCAGCCAACATTTAACCAGTATATCCAGATTTTCTGAGGCCTCACTTTTTGTCTTTCCCTAACTAACCATACAAAGGAATCAACTGGAGAGGAATGAGGTGGTGAGAAGGTGGTCACTTGATCCTGTTACAAAAAAAAAAACCTTTTAAGTCATGCACATGACAGCCTTTAGAATAATTAGCAGCCCCTCCTTTTGGTATAGGAATGGGGATATATATGTCAACAGATTGGATGGCAATCCAGTCAGTAGCTGTTTTTCTTTGTTAAAAAGACTTCTACTTGGGGTGGGACATACTGGGAAATAAGTAAGATTTTAAAAACAAACGGCATATCAGTAAAACTTAAAAAAATTGGCATTGGCCTATTATGTTACAATTTGAATGATGGCCAAAATCCGTCCCCAAAGCCCATCATCCAGCAGGTAGCCCATCATTCTGCCATTATAGCTTTATTCTTGTAGGTTTTGAAAGGTTGGATTAATAGAATGAGGAAAAGAAGGGATAGTGGGAGAGGGGGAGAGAGAATGACCACCATTGTTCTCCTTGCAAAGCTATATTTTTCTAAGACTAAATATCTTGTCCTTTGAGGGCTACTAAAAAAAATGTTAAGCCCCTTTCATTCTGTTGTTGGCACCTCGTCATTTAAATGTTTTAGGACAGTTAGGTGCACCATAGTGCCCAGTGTTGACCTAGAGTCAGGAAGATTTACTTCATGATTTTTGAGGTTATCTTGATAACCTTGCACTCATAGGCAAGTCACTTCACCCTGTTTCCTCATCAGTCTCACCTGTAAAATGAGCTGGAGAAGGAAATGGGAAATCACTACAGAAAAGCCCAAATGGAGCCACCAAGAGTTGGACGTGACTGAAAACTAAGACTTTATCTAAATCTATATTCATTACCCAAACAGTTAATTTTGCCAGTTTTGCTCCTTTTTGGTGTAAACCTCAAAAAGATTGAAAATAAATGAAGTCAGTCTTATTTTCCTGTGATAGTAGAATGTAAGCTCCTTGAGGGCAGGGACTTTTTGTAATGTGTATCTAGCTTCTAGCACGATACTATCCCTGGCACACATTAGGTGTAGATTGAGAAGTTTTATTCATAGTACTGTTAATTCTTAATAAAGAATCAGTGTCTATAACTGAGAATTAAGAAATAGTTGAGCAGATTTTGATATATGAATATAATGGAAAGGTTTAATGGAATGCTGTTGCACCTTAAATGACAAATACAAATGCAACTAATGCAAATCTTGATGGAATCTGGAAAATAAGTTTGAATCTTAAAAATTGAGAAGTTTGTGGTTTCATGTATAATTTTTACATTTGTGAATTTATGATTTCACTTAAATGGTTGCTACAATAATAAAATGAACATCCATATAACTCATATTCACATCACTGTGTATAAAATTTTGGACAAAGGCAAAAGGAGCAGTTGTAATTAAAGAAATTTTAAAAATCTTGGATCTGAAAAACTGAATAGATTTAACAGAAAAATCCTCTAGCACCATGATCCGGAAGCATCATCTTTCTAAAAGCAAAAGACCCTGCATTTGTGACTAGCCTGTAAAAGCCTTTGAATGAATGAACCATATGTCCCCAGGTAAATTCCGCCCCCCCCCCCCAGCTACACGTTAAAAAGCAAGATTCAACATTTACTTCCAAAACTTTTCCAAAATTCTCTCCCTTCCACCCCACTCCCTCTCATTGAGAAAGCAAGTTACTTGGTGTAGGTTAAAAATGTGTAGCCATGGGGTGGCTAGGTGGCACAGTGGATAAAGCACAGGCGCTGGAGTCAGGAGTACCTGGGTTCAAATCTGGTCTCAGACACTTAATAATTACCTAGCTGTGTGGCCTTGGGCAAGCCACTTAACCCCATTCGCCTTGCAAAAACCTTAAAAAAAATGTGTAGCCATGAAAAATACTAAGTTATAAAATGTAAAATGTTGTAAAAGTAAACCCCTTCCCTGACAAAGAAGTAAAAGTGGAATAGTATGCTTGTATGTATGCTCTTTTTGGGGGATGGATAGCACTTTTGTGTTTTAATTTTTTTGGTTTTGAATTATATTTATTTTGAGTTTTACAATTTTCCCCTAATCTTACTTCCCTTCCCCCACCCCCACAGAAGGCAATTTGCCAGTCTTTACGTTGTTTCGATGGTATACATTGATCCAAATTGAATGTGATGAGAGAGAAATCATATCCTTAAGGAAGAAACAAAGTATAAGATAGCAAGATCAGAAAATAAGATAGCAGTTTTTTTTTTCTAAATTAAAGATAATAGTCCTTGGTCTTTGTTCAAACTCCACAATTCCTTCTGTGGATACAGATGGTATTCTCCATTGCAGATACTTCAGAACTGTCCCTGGTTGTTGCACTGATGGAATGAGCAAGTCCATCAAGGTTGATCATCACCCCCATGTTGCTGTTAGGGTGTACAGTGTTTTTCTGGTTCTGCTCATCTCACTCAGCATCAGTTCATACAAATCCCTCCAGGCTTCCCTGAATTCCCCTCCCTCCTGGTTACTAATAGAACAACTGTGTTCCATGACATACATTTACCACAGTTTGCTAAGCCATTCCCCAACTGAAGGACATTTACTTGATTTCCAATTCTTGGCCACTACAAACAGGGCTGCTATGAATATTTTTGTACAAGAGATGTTTTTGCCCTTTTTCATCTCTTCAGGGTATAGACCCAGTAGAGGTATTGTTGGATCAAAGGATATGCAAATTTTTGTTGCCCTTTGGGCATAGTCTGGATAGCACTTTTAACCATAAATTCATCAGAGAAATTGCTTACAATATTTTTCCCCCAAGTTGCTATTACTAGCTGTATTTCTCTCAATCCCCACCCTCATTCTATTTTTAGCCTGTCCCTCATGTGCTGCATCTGATTCCCTCTCCCACAATCTTTCCTCCTATTGCATACACTCCCTCTCCCTTCCCCCAACCCTTCTACCATCCCTTTATCTTTTCCTTTAGAGTAAGATAGATTTCTATACCCAATAGAGTCTGTAATATTCTTAGAGCCACTTAATGACATTAAGGCTCACTCCTCACCTTTCCCCTCTTCCACTCCACAAAAGCTTTTTCTTGCCCCTTTAACTCCCATCTTTTTAATATACCTTCACATTCAGCTCTCTTCCTGTTCTTTGTCTATATATATATATATATATATATTCCTAATTACCCTAATAAGAAGGTTCATATGAGTAATCAGTATCTTTCCATGCAGCAATAGAAGCAGTTCAACATCAAATCCATCATGATTTGTCCTTCTGTCCATCTTATGTTTCACCCAAGTCCTGTTCTGTTCTGATTGTTCAGGAAAGTTCAAAAGTCCCCTATTGAATATTTTTTTTTTTCTCCTGAAAGAGTATGTTCAGTTTTGCTGGGTAGTTTTCAGTTGCAATCTAAGCTCTTTTACCTTCTGGAATATTTCAAGCCCTATAATCCCTTAATGTAGAAGTTGCTAAATATCCTGACTGTAGTTCCACAATATCTGAATTGTTTCCTTCTGGCTTGTAATAGTTTCCCCTAAACTTGGGAGTTGTGGAATTTGACTATAATATTTCTGAGAGTTTTCATTTTGGGATTTCTTTCAGGAGCTGATCAGTGAATTTTTTCAATTTTTATTTTACCCTCTGCTTCTAGAATATCAGGGCAGTTTTCCTGGAGAATTTCTTGAAAGATGATGTGTAGACTCTTTTTGATTATGACTTTCAGGTAGTACAATAATTTTTAAATTATATTTTCTGGATCTGGTTTCCAGGTCAATTTTTCCAGTGAGACAATTTACATTTTCTATTAGTTTTTCATTTTTTGGTTTTGTTTTATTGATTTCTCTGTCATTGGTTTCCTTTAGCTCCATTCTACATTTTAAGGAATTATTTTCTTCAGAGAGCTTTTGATCTGGCCAATTCTGCTATTTAAGGCATTCTCCTCATTGACCTTTGGGACTGCTTTTTCCATTTGATCCAAACTAGTTTTTAAGATGTTATTTTCTTCAGTATTTTTTTGGTACTTCCTTCAAGTTGACTTGGTTTTCATGATTTTCCCATTTCACACTCATATCTCTTTCCAATTTTTCCTCTACCTCCCTTATTTGATTTTCAGAAATCTTTTTTGAGCTCTTCCATAGCCCAATGCCTATATTTCTTGGGGGCTTTGTATACAGAAGCTTTGACTTTGTGTACTTCGATCCTTCATAGGGCCAAAGTAATTGTATGTGATTGGAATTTTCTTTTTCTTTTGTTTGCTTATTGATTTCTTAAGGTAGGGCATTGCTTCCAGGATGGAGGACACACTGTGCCAAGGTTTTGAGGGTTTTTGCAGTTGTTTTTCAGGGGCACCTCCTGGGACCTGCAAATTCTTAATTCCTCCTAGGTCTTATGAGAGGTTCTGACTGCTCTCCTGGCCTGTGCTCTAGTCTGTGGATGACCACAGGCACTCCCCTCTGCCCTGGAACTGTGAGGAGGATCCCTGCTCTGCTATGGCAGTAAGCTCGGTTGTGCTTTTGCTCCTTTTTCTGAGACTGGGACCCAGGCTGTGACCTGGATCTGAGTATGGGTGAAGCAGCAGAATTCTGCCTCAGAGATAGGGGAGAGTCCTCTGCAGTCTCCCTCCACCCCCTCCTTGCCCTCTGTGGGCTAAGTGCTCTGGAAGCAGCTGCCGGGTGGCTCCCCAGGCCTGCTGGTCCCTGGGAGCCGGGGCTGCTCTGAGGCCTGAGCTGGACTGGCTTCTGCTCTCCCTCTGGTGTGGTAGAATTTTCCTACTGACCTTTCAAGTTGTCCTTGGTAATCCCTGGGCTGAGAGGTCTGGAAACTGCCACTGATGCCACAGACCTAGGTGCTCCATGATCTATTTCTGTGTGAGTGGGGCCAGTTTGCTCTTGTGCTATGGGCCCTTTCTTTTTTTTCTTTTATTAAAGATTTTATTTGAGTTTTACAATTTTTCCCCCAATCTTACTCCCACCCCTTCATGGAAAGCAATCTGTCAGTCTTTACTTGTTTCCATGTTCTACATTGATCCAAATGGAATGTGATGAGAGAGAAATCATATCCTTGAGGAAGAAAAATAAAGCATAAGAGATAACAAGATCAGACTGTTTTTTTTCCTAAATTAAAGGGAATAGTCCTTGAACTTTGTTCAAACTCCATGGCTCTTTCTCTGGATACAGATGGTATTTTCCATTGCAGACAGCCCCAAATTGTCCCTGAGTGTTGCACTGATGGAATGAGCAAGTTCATCAAGGTTGATCATCACCCCCCATGTTGCTGTTAGGGTGGACAGTGTTTTTCTGGTTCTGCTCATCTCAGCATCAGTTCATGCAAATTCCCGGCCCTTTCTAACCCTGGTGTAACAGACCCTTCAAGCAGATCATCCAAGTTGTCTTGGGCTGAAAATTGTTTCACTCAATCTTTTTGTGAGTTCTGCCTCTCTAGAATTTGGTTGTCATTATTTAAAAAAATATGGAGTGGTTTGGGGGAGTCTCTGCCTTTATTCCACCTTCTTGGCTCTGCCCTCCACCACCCAGGTAGTAAAATTTTAGCTTAGCTACTGTCATTAGTTCTGCAGCCATTAGAAATTGTGTAACCACTTTCTTGGACTAGGCTAGGTTTCCTAGGGAGGAAATAACGCATATAACCATTTTTTGGGGGTTTTTTGTAAGGCAATGTCCTTGCCCAAGGACACACAGCAAGGTAATTATTGTCTGAGGCTGGATTTGAACTCAAGTCCTTTGGACTCCAGGCCTGTGCGTTATCCACTGCACCCCCTAGCTGTCCCTTAACCATTTTTTAAAATGTCAAAATATTAAGGACCAAAGTTAATGTACTTTAGGTTATCATTGCAATAGATTGAAAATATCTCTGGCATTCAGTTCCGAATATTAAGCATAAGACACTGATGGGATAGGAAGACTACATGGATAAGTGAATCTAAAGTTAGTACAAGGTGATTTCAAAAAGAAAACGGTAACAACTGGGTGATCAGGTGGCAACTCCTGAGAAGAGCCTTTCCAGTTTTCAGAGGACGAACTTAAGTGAGAAACTTAATATTCCCAGCAAGAGAACAATGTATATTTATGGACCTGGACTTGGCCTGTGATTTCATAGTCACTGGAGACTACCAACAACACTTGTGGGAAACCCAGGCAATCCCCTCCCCAGAAGTAGAACTGACTTCAAGGGCAGCAAAGTATCCATCATACACCTCAGTTTGTCTGTAAAATGAATTTTAAAAATTGGTGATTATATGATTATATCTCAGCAAAGGAAAAGATCAAAACTGGTATTCAACCCAGCTCTTAAATTCTCATATGCAATCTCAAAATAGAACTTTTCTGCTATATGCCTGGTGACTCCTCAGGAACATAGCAGTTTGGGGAAATTTAGGAGGGGCGGGGAATGCAGGTTTAGGTCCTGTCATAAGAAAAGTGGAGGTGACTTAGGTCTTGGTTTTCATGACATGGTGGTGAACTAGTATAGATTAAGGGAGATCTGGAATTAGATGATTCTCCTGCAACTACTGTGCAGGTGATGTTTGTCCTTCATTCTCATCAAGGAGGTGATGCCATGACAAGCATGTGATTTGGATTTGATTGAAGGGGGCTGGGCTAAATCATCAGCCTCACACTCTCCTCCAGAGCCATCTGGATCCAGTGGCCATATGTGAATCAGGATGACTGGAGCTGGCCCTGGATGCCAGGCAATCAGGGTCAAGTGACTTGCCCAAGGTCACACAGTATCTTGAGGTCCTCCTGTCTTTAGGACCAGTGCTCTATTCATTGTACCACCTACTGCTTTGATTCTTCAGGTAAAGTTGACCAAATTCTTTAGGAATTTAATTTTTGTTCCAGGGATAAAAATATAAATTCTTTAGCCTGCCCCAATAAGGCTTCCCACAATTTGGCTCCTACCAACTTTTCTAGACTTGTCTCAAACTATTCTACAAATGCTTCAGATCAATAAAATTTGACCACTAAGTTTGAATCTTGTTCCTCAAACTTTTTTTTGGCAAGGCAATGGGATTAAGTGACTTGCCCAAGGTCACACAGCTAGTTGTCTGAAGCTGGATTTGAACTCAGGTCCTCCTGACTCTAGGGTCAGTGCTCTATCCTCTGCACCACCTAGCTGTCTACTGTTCCTCAAACTTGACTCTTATGGATTTCCTGTGTTTAAGATCATCCCTCCTCATCTCTGCCTCTTTGAATTCTTATTTTCCTTTATGGCTTAAACTCAGGCATCTCCTCTTCCATGAAGTCTGTCCCAAGTTGTTAGTGGTTCCCTTCTCTACAATAGTTGTTTTACTCCTAATCATTTGTATGACATTGTTTTAAGAAGTGATAAGAGATACAAGGAAAAATGAATACCCACTACCAAGTAAATTAGTGGCTTTTGAAGGAAAAAGAATCTCCTGTGAATATTGCACCCTCATTTGAATTGTCCCTTCTAAGGGGCAATGGAGAAGTCACTTGGTCTCTTGCTTGCCTTCAGGCCAAAGTACAGCTGGTTCAGCCTTCCCTCCCAGTTTAGAGAATAATAAACCTCAAAATACAGTAATATATGGCTATTCAGATAGTTATGCTAGGAATTAATATATAATTATAATTGTGACAAATTAGTGATTTTAAAAACCCAATTCTCAAAAGTTTTTATATATGTCACGCAATAAGGTTACCTCCTTTTAACCATAGGAATAAGTGCAGTCATGTTCATATCCACTATGAAGCCTAGATCATTTTTTAGTGACTATGAAATCTTTCCCCATTTCATGCAGCCAATTAGGCAACAAACATTTCATCACCTCATAATTGAACTTTTATAATACTTTCCTAATGCAACTCCCAGCTTTTTTCCACACTCCACAAAGATCTGAGGCTGACCTTCGGTGTATATCTTTTCCCTCCTCCCTAATATATATATATATATATATATATATATATATATATATATATATATATGCATATATATATATATGTATATGTATATGCATATATATATATTCAAGTGATTTTCTGGATATCTCTTGTTCAATTATTTTATGTCCTACTTTCCATTGGTCATGTCCCTTTAGGGTTTTCTTGTCAAAGATACTGGAGTAGTGTGCCATTTTCTTCTCCAGTTTTTACAAACGAAGAAACTAGGCAATAGGGTGAAGTGACTTGTCCAGGGTCACACAGAAAATAAGTGTCTGAAACTGGATTTGAACTCCTGAAGATGATTCTTCATTTAAATGTTCTTGAGACATTTAAGTTCTTCCAGACCTGGGTCCCTCAATTATTGTCTGAGGCTGATTTGACCTATCCACTGCACCATCTACCTGCCTTCCCAGTCTTTCTTTACTTGATTCTCCTTGCTATAATTTACATCTTGGGCAGATTTGCCTTGACTATCATCAGCTTGACATTGCTGAGTTTTCTTTCTTCACATGCTCTACCAAAATTCTTTCAATCCCCATGAAAGACCACTATCCTCAGAGTATTTTAATATTCACCACACTTAGAGTGTGACTTTGCTGCATCACAGTACCAAATAGCCAGGGATTGTGACAAACAGTACCAAATAGCCAGGGATTGTGACAAACAGTACCAAACATCCAGGGATTGTGACAAACAGTACCAAATAGCCAGGGATTGTGACAAACAGTACCAAATAGCCAGGGATTGTGACAAACAGTACCAAATAGCCAGGGATTGTGACAAACAGTACCAAACAGCCAGGGATTGTGACAAACAGTACCAAATAGAGGACTCCAATAATTGCAGCAGTAAGTTGCCATGGAGATGTCATAGCAGGAAACACATGGAGATCATGAAATTAGTGGGCAAAGGAAAATTCTCAGTCTAATGACCAGACAGTCTCAACTTCCTGCTCAAGTTATTCAGGCCTGGTCTCCCTTCTCTGAAGAGAGTGGGAGAATTAACATTGAAATCAGAGCAAGTGAAAATGTCAGGGATAGATCCCAACAGGGTGCATCTGATGTTCATGAATTTTGTCTAGAAGGCTATGATCAGATTTCAGCCCCAGGTGCTGGTCTGAGAATGGCAGAGTGTAGAGAACCTGGGGCTTTAAATCAGGAAAAAAATTTTTTGTTACTTTTTTGAAAGATTTTATTTTGAATTTTATAATTTTCCCCCTATTCTTGCTTCCCTCCCCCACACCCCACAGAAGGCAGTCTGTTAGCCTTTATATCATTTCCATAGTATGCATTGATCTAAGTTGAATGTGATGAGAGAGAAATCATATCTTTAAGGAAGAAACATAAAGTATGAGATATAGCAGAATTACATAATAAGATAACATTTTTTTTTTAAAAAAATTAAGGGTCTTTGGTCTTTGTTCAAACTCCACAATTTTTTCTCTGGATAAAGATGGCATTCTCCATTGAAGATACCCCAAAATTGTCCCTGATTGTTACACTGATGGAATGAGCAACTCCATTAAGATTGTTCATCACCCCTATGTTGCTGTTAGGGTGTACAATGGTTCACCTAGAATCAGTTAATGCAGATCTTTTCAGGCTTTTCTGAATTCCCATCCCTCCTGGTTTCTAATAGAACAATAGTGTTCCATGACGTACATATACCAGTTTGTTCAGCCATTCCCCAATTGATGAGCATTCACTCAATTTCCAATTCTTTGCCACCACAAACAGGGCTGCTATTAATATTTTTGTACAAGTGATGTTTTTACCCTTTTTCACGATCTCTTCAGGGTATAGACCCAGTAGTGGTACTGCTGGGTCAAAGGATATGCACACTAAATCAGGAAGATTTGAGGTCTAATCTTGCTTTGGACACATTCTGACCATGTGACTTTTGGGCAAAACCTCCCAGGGTTGTGGAGGATTAAATGAAATATTGTGTGTAAATGAGTTTGCAGATTTTAGCTAGCTAGCACAGTAGATAGAGCGCTGGGTCTGGGGTCAGAAGGACCTGAGTTCAAATCTGCCCTCAAACATTTACTGGCTGTGTAACTCTAGGCATCACCCTGTTTACCTCACTTTTCTTATCTGTAAAATGAGCTGGAGAAAGAAGTGACAAATCACTCTAATATCTTTGTCAAGAAAACTTCAAATAGGGTCACAAACAGTCTGACATGATAGAAAATCAACTAAACAAATTTTGAAGTATCATCATCATCATTAGAAACTTGAACCAGTAGTTTATCTTGATTTGCTTTATCATTTTTTGCAAAATCTATATTAGGAGGTGAGGACCTTCCTCAGCTATCCATAGTCAGGAGAATTGGAACAATAAAAAAATAGCAACTTATAGAATGACTGCTGAACTTAATTTTGCAATTTTCATCTGAATGTTAGTGCTGCAAAAGAGCAATGAGCCTGAGTGTCTAGTGCTGACTCAATGAATATCTATTAATAGCAGATCCATGACATGGGTCCTATTGAATCCTTTCTCAGTTGCCATTACAAGTTGCCATTACATTCCATTAAATGGCAGAGAGACCCTCAGTCTAAATGCCATTGCTGTTTAGGAATGCCACTTCAAGCATTATCCCCTTGAAACATCTCTATGAGTCTTCTCTTTGGCCATAAAAAGGGCCCCTGACTGTTTTTTCTTGTTGTTGTTTTAGTTTTTGCAAGGCAATGGGGTTAAGTGGCTTGCCCAAGGCCACACAGCTAGGTCATTATTAAGTGTCTGGGGCCGGATTTGAACTCAGGTTCTCCTGAGGGCTGGTGCTCTATCTACTGCGCCACCTAGCCCCCCCCCCACCTGTTTTTCTAAGGTCTTGTTATACTTGCAAATTTAGCTCTACTTCAAAAATGAGTTCATTGGCTGACACACTTGATCTTGAGTGAGATTACCTCCAATGGCACTCTGCATTCTGAAGAGAAAATGAGAATCTTTTTCCTTTTCTGGTCTCTCTCTCTCTCTCTCTCTCTCTCTCTCTCTCTCTCTCTCTCTCTCTCTCTCTCTCTCTCTCTGTCTTTTCCTCCAAAGCCAAAAAATATGTCATACCAGTACATTGCTCTATATGGAATAAAGTGAAACCTGTGCAAGTCAATTAATCCTTTTTGCCTCAGTTTCCTCATGTATAGAATGAGCTGGAGAAGGAAATGATATTCCATTATCTTTGCCAGGAAAACCTAAACGGGACTGTGAAAAGTCAGATGTGACTGAAAAATGAACAACAAATGGGAAAAATTGGGGAAAATGAAACTATGAAAGAAAATTATGAAAAGAGAATTAATAACTTAGTAAATGAGGTACGAAAATCTGATGAAAATAACTCCTTAAAAATCAGAATAGGAGAGTGAAGTCAGGGGCAAGGTGTGTGTATGTGTATGTGTGTGTTGGCAGGGATTATAGCAATGGTGAAAGCATCCCAAGATTGTTGGGAAGATTAAATGAGCTTATGCTTATAAAGCTCTTAGCACCCCAACTAATACATAATAGGCACTTAATAAATGTTTGTTTCCTTACTTGTAAGCAATAAATTGTGGAGTTTTGATTTCTTATCTAATCTATCACTCATTTTATTAGATTTTTTTAATCTCACAATTAAAGTTATAAAACTTTTTTGTTTTCTTCAATTTATCTTTAACATTGTTTTTAATGATATTTTATTTTATTTTTCCAATTGCTCGTGAAAGTTTGTCAACATTCATCTACTTGCATATTTATGTTGCACAATTTTCTTCCACCCTCCCTTCTCATCCCACTCCCACCAATGAAAAACAATCTAGTGAACATTGTACATATACATTTGTGTTTAACTTGTTTACATGTTAGTCATTTTCTGTATGAGGAATTAGGACTAAGGAAAAAGAAAGAAAACCTGGGGATAGGAAGGAAAAAACATAAGAGAAATTTTGAAAAAAAGTGATAATAGTGTTCATTCAGATATTTTTTTTATTGGTTTGGATGTGAATGACATCCATAACACATCTCCTAGGGTTGTCCTTGATCTATGAACTGCTGAGAGGAGCTGAATCCATCGTGGTGGCTCAACTCACAGTGTTGTTCATGTGTGTAATGGTTTCTTAGTTTTGCTCTCTTTGCTCAGCATTAGTTTGTGGAATTTGTTTTCATGCTTCTCTAGGGTCCTACCACTCATGGTTTTTTCCCCCTTTGCAAGGCAGTGGGGTTAAGTGGCTTGTCCAAGGCCACACAGCTAGGTCATTATTAAGTGTCTGAGGTCATATTTGAACTCAGGTACTCCTGACTCCAGGGCTGGGGCTCTATCCACTGAGCAACCCAGCCACCCCCATGGTTTTGTTTTTTTTTTAACAAAACAATAGTTCTCCATAACATTTAACCACTATAACTATAACTCAATTGATGGGCATCCCCTCAATTTCCAATTCTTTGCCATCACAAAAACAGCTGCTACAAATGTTTTTGAACATTTGGGATTTTCCCCTTTTTTTATGATTTCTTGGTATTGCTAGGTCAAAGAGAATGATCAGTTTTATTGTTCTTTAGGCATAATTCCAATTTTTAAAGATGACTTAGTATCCCCCCCCTTAAAGATAATACTTTCTTTCATCATTTCTTTTTGCTTAATCTATTGTAAGGCAACCCTATTCCCACAAATTCTCTTTTCCTAGTTCTCAAACCCCTTCCTCTTATTTTTTTTAATATCACTTCCCCAAGTTTTGAAGTTTGACCTATTAATTCCATTTTATTCATTACTTTTATCTATCTCTAATGCTACCTTTTTTCCCCTTCTTTTTTTTTGCCCAAGTTAATTTCCCTTTTTTTCCCCCTCCCCTTCATTTCTTTTGTTTTTAGTTTTTAAAAAATTTCCTGGACCTTGTTTTCTTCATCTTTCTGTCTATTCTAAATGTTTAATCTTTGTTTCAGACTTCTTATACTTCCTTATTGCTTTCTTTTGTTTCTGTGTTCCTAATCAATTTATTGCTTCTTTTTTTTTGGCAAGGCAATAGGGTTAAGTGACTTGCCCAAGGTCACACAACTAGGTAATTATTAAGTGTCTGAGGCAAGATTCGAACTCAGGTCCTCCTCCTGACTCCAGAGCTGGTGCTCTATCCACTATGCCACCTAGGTGCCCCTAATTTATTGCTTCTATAGAGCTGACAACTTTATGAGTTTGGCCCTAATAAAGAATTAAACTACCTGTGTTAACAACCAGAGTTTGCCCTAGTTAGGAAAAGACAAAATAAGGTCAACATTTTGGTCTTTGGAAAGAAGAAGCAGAGTTAGATTAACATACATTTTTAAGGTTCTTTAAGTTTGTTGTTTATGCATATGCATGGGGCCAGGAATCAGATCTCAAAGTGAGACTTTTGGGTCATATATTTAAAGGAACTAGACAAAGATCTATAAAATTAAAGGGGGCATCTAATGAAATTCCATATTTTATCATAAAGAGGTCACAGCATATATTATAGTTTCCTTCCCCAATTCAGGATATTTCATTCATGTCACAACTGTTAGGAATGCCACTGAGGAAGGGGGGAAGGAATGCCTCCTTCTGACTCTGGAGAATGATCAGCTATATAACAGACTTCCATAAAACAAGGCAATCTCCACCTCCAGGATGTCAGCATCTTCCTGTGACTTTTGATACAATGGGGGATGGGGGTGGTTTAGAGTTGTTATTAGAGAGAGAGAGAGAAGCAGACCAAAATTTATATTTCGTCAGCTCCAATTTTGAGTTTACAACAAGTTTCCAACTTGTATGTTATGGCTTTGTTGATCTTCCCTTCTTCCCTTTTTAAATTTTCTTTCTATTGTGCTTGACTTTTAAAAGAGTTTATTCTTTCCGGAAAAAGAGAAAAGAATAGAAATTTTTGATAAAAATTTTTCTCTGTTTCTGATCATTAATTTTCCCATTTTTCTTAAAATCTCCTCTCTGTAACCATGTCCTCCCAACCTTCTGTAGTCCAGTTACCTTCAGAAATTATTATTTCTCTTTTCCTGAGATAAGCTGTTATTCACATCCTCTCTGTGAGGTAGAGGTCTCACTGAGCACCAAACAGCTGGAGAAAATACTCTTTCTTTTGCCCATATCCCATTACAGAATCTCTACTCACATGAGAATGTTCTTCAATGGGACCCCCTTCTACCACTAAACTGAGTAACTTTATTTTTTTTCCTCATTTTTCCTCATTTTTCACCTCACTCATTATAAATCCACTTTTTCCTAATAGATAAATGATTTCCTTTTCCTTTTCTAATAGTGTTTTGCTTAGAATAAGTCTCTTTCCCCTCTGTCTTCCCTCCTTCACCCTTTTTGTGCACTCTCTCATTTCACAGTTTAACCCCTAATAAAAGCACTGATTCATCTGGAGGTATTGGTTCATACCTGGAAGTATTGGTTCATACTTGATCATCACCTCTTCTGTTCAGGCTCTAATTTCATTATGTCCTTGTGTACTTGTAGAAAAAAATCTCTCAATAGTTCCTCTTTTGTTATTTTCTTGTTTTTCTAAACTCGATCTATCTCGTTCTAGGTTATTTTTTCCTTCCCCTCCAACTTATTTCTTCACTTTCATTTTTTGCTGTGGCTTTACCTTCCTTATATTTCCTTTGCTGAGGTGTTTGAAAAGCAAATAATCTGCTACATATTTTTTTAATACGTCAAATACCCCTCTTTTATGGAATGTATGATTCTATGATTTGGCTCAGGTTTGCAGGATGTGTTATCTGGTATTTCCTGGAGTTCCTTTCTTCTGAACACATAATTCTATTCCCTTCAGTAGGTCCTGTTCCAGTCAGAGGGGACAGAATAGTCTTGTGTTATTCAATTTCCTTTAGGTCTTCATTCTGGCAAAATGTTGAATTTGTTATTTGTCACTGGAAACATTAAGTTTAATGGTTAGAAAAAATAACCCACTCTAGGTGTTTGATTCTCTGTGTATTATTTCATCTGGCACTCCCCCCCCCCCCAGTATATGATAGTGCTGGACAGTTTTCTTAGATTATTTCTTGGATTATATCACTCACGTAGTTTGATTTACTTTCTTCTGGGAGGATTCTTAACGTATCTCTACACATCCTGCCTATGAGATCACTATGTTTTGTTTCTACAGTGATCATATCTTTTAAAATCTTGCTTCTCTTCCAGATTGTACTTCACTTCTGTATGTTTGTATTCCCAACCAGTTGTTCCATCTTGCTTGCTTCTTTGGAGTAAAAACTCTGTGGATTCAAATTTTTTTCTGCCAATTATTTCTGCTTTTATTATATTTATTTCTGTTTTGAACCATTCATAAACATCCTCTTATTGTTCAATGTACTCTTGGGAATCCACTGACTAGCAGGTCATTTCAATTTTTTCCCCCTTATACTTCCATAGCATTCACTTTCTGCCCTTTTCTAGTTTGATGGTGGATCTTCTCAGGGTACTGGACTTCAAAAACTATACTAACCTTCTCCCTTGTTGGGGAATTCACTTTTAACCGGCCTCTGACCTTTCCCTAAGTGACTTGTTGATACTGGATGACAGCTGGATAGCAGTTCCCCTTCCTTCAGGACTGGTGGAGCCTGGCTGGCTTCTGACTGCTCTTTAGTTCTCTGGGTGAGTGTTACCATAGCATTGCACATTCCCTCTGATCCATCTTTCCTGTCCCTCCACCTCTTCCACAGAGGGAAGCTAGTTGAGCTTGGCTGTTTATTGCTATGGAATGGTGACTTTAGAGAATGGTCTGTTAATCTTACTTTTTGACCTCTTTCTCTTACACATAATAGAATATACACCCTGATCATTTACAAGGAAACAGAGGGCAGCTACCTATAAATACAGATGTATATTTACTATTTGTAGCAAAACTTGGAAATGAAGTGAGTACCCATCCATTTAAGAATGGCTGAACTGATTGTGTTAAATGAATGTAATGCAATCTTATAGATTCTGAGATCAGCTCTCTATCCAGTACCTCAAACTGGTTCTTTGCGTTCTTATCGGACTGGGGCAGTATTCTCAGTTTTTTAAGAGGAAATGGGACCATCCTCCAAATGAAGCCACAAATTACACAAATAACTACAGCAGGGCGCAGCTAAGTGACGTAGTGGATAGAGCACCGGTCCTGGAGTCAGGAGGACCTGAGTTCAAATTCGGCCTCAGACACCTAATAATGACCTAGTTGTGTGGCCTTGGGCAAGTCACCCTTAAATCTCATTGCCTTAAATAAATAAATAAATAAACAATAGCTAGGGAATGAGTCTGTGGCTAAAGAGAAGGCTCAGGTTGGTTGCAAAGCTATGCTTCTTGAGATGGATCATATCCCTTTGCAAGCAGGATATATTTTATTTAAACTTTTTTTCTCTCAATGTCTAGCACAATGTTTTGCAGTCTACTAAGTATTTAAATCGCAATTTGTCATAGAATTCTCACGGCCAATTCTTCATTTATTAACTCAGCCAAAATGAGTGAACCAATTCTCAGGCAGGAAGGAAGAAATACTAGGTTTAGATATAAACAGATGACCTGAGTTCAAATCCTCATTTTGTGACTTAATCTTGTGTGACTTTAGGCAAATCATTTCACCTTTTTGAAACTCAGTTTCATCACTTATGATATAGTGTCTAAGCACCCTTCCAGCTCCCAATCTCATGATCTATAATCACTTAATTAAAAAAAGTGGTTGCGACACAATTAAACCAAATAGCTTGCAAATATGGAGGGTAGGGTATGGCTGGACAAAGAAAAGGAGCACTATATTCTATGGTCATTCTCTCCAAACCTTACCCACAATACCATTGACATTTTCTTTGTGGTTGTTACAAGGAAGATGACGTTGCTCAGATCAGTCAAGTTCATTGATTTGTCTGGTTTTGGCTTCAAACCTAGATTAGGAAAGGGATTCCTAGATTCTCATCAGAACACTGAGCATTCTTAGTCCACAGTCTTGCACAAGTCCAGATACTGTTTTTTTTGAAGTGGAAATAGGATCATCCTCCAAAATGGAGCCACAAACTACTCAAGGAACTAGGGACTGAGTCTGTGACTGAAGAGAAGACTCGGGGAAGTTGCATTTGTTTGAATGTCATTAGCAGATGGAGGAGGGTCAGGAAAACCTTCATGTGGAAGGGATCACTTGGGCAGAGACTGAAGGAAATGAGAGATCTGAAGAGGCAGGGATGAGTACTCATGTCTACCAGTACAACTGGGCCAAAACTGTGAAGACAGGAGATGGAGCATTATGTTTGAGAAACCACAAGGAGACCAGTTGACTGGACCAGGGAATTCAGAAAGTGGAGTAGCATGATTGATGGAAAAGATTGCTAGGTAGATGAAGTCAAGGCTGTGGAGGACTTTAAAACCCAAACAAAGGATCTTAACAGTTGATCCTTGGGGTGATAGGGACTCATTGGAGTGAGGGAGTGAACTACTCAGGCCCAGACTTTCGGAAAATAATTTTGTTAGCTGTGCATATGATGGATTGGAGAAGAGATGGGCTTGAGACAAGGGGATCAATTAGGGATATTTCAGGTGAGAGGTAATGAGAACTTGAGATTAGATGGTAGTGGCAAGAATAGGAAAGAGAATGGAAACAAAATACGTGAAGGTGAAAATGGCAAGCTTTCACAGCTGAATACTTCTATGGTATAATGGAAATAGCTAGATTATAAATCTGAGTATCTAAAAGAATGGTAGTATTCTCAACAGAAGTAGGGGAAGAGTTCAGGGAGAAGGTTTGGGATATGTTTGGCTTCAGATGTCTACAAGATATCTTATTTGAAATACATAATAAACCATTGCTGATATGGGACTGAACCTGGGGGAAAAATGGGGATAGTCATACATATTCAGGATTCATCAGCATGGTGATCATAATGAATCTTATCCAATCAACTTTTATTTTATTTTATTTTTTTATTAAAGATATTATTTGAGTTTTACAATTTCCCCCCCATCTTACTTCCCTCCCCCCACCCCCCCCAGAAACCAATCTGTCAGTCTTTACTTTGTTTTCATGTTGTACACTGATCCAAATTAAGTGCAATGAGAGAGAAATCATATCCTTAAGGAAGAGACAAAAATTTTAAGAGATAACAAGATCAGACAATAAGATATGTTTTTTTCCCCCTAAATTAGAGGGAATAGTCCTTGAACTTTGTTCAAACTCCACGGCTCTTTCCCTGGATACAGATAGTATTCTCCATCGCAGACAGCCCAAAATTGTTCCTAATTGTTGCATTGATGGAATGAGCAAGTCCTTCAAGGTTGAACATCACCCCCATGTTGCTATTAGGGTATACAGTGTTTTTCTGATTCTGCTCATCTCACTCAGCATCAGTTCATGCAAATCCCTCCAGGCTTCCCTGAAATCCCATCCCTCCTGGTTTCTAATAGAACAATAGTGTTCCATGACATACATATACCACAGTTTGCTAAACCATTCCCCAGTTGAAGGACATTTACTTGATTTGCAATTCTTTGCCACCACAAACAGGGCTGCTATGAATATTTTTGTACAAGTGATGTTTTTACCCTTTTTCATCACCTCTTCAGGGTATAGACCCTGTAGTGGTATTGCTGGGTCAAAGGGTATGCTCATTTTTGTTGCCCTTTGGGCATAGTTCTAAATTTCTCTCCAGAAAGGTTGGATGAGTTCACAGCTCCACCAACAGTGTAATAGTGTCCCAGATTTCCCACAACCCTTCCAACAATGATCATTATCCTTTCTGTTCATACTGGCCGTCTGAGAGGCATGAGATGGTACCTCAGATTTGCTTTAATTTGCATTTCTCTAATAATTAATGATTTAGAGCAATTTTTATATGACTATGGATTGCTTCATCTGTAAATTGCCTTTGCATATCCTTTGACCATTTGTCAATTGGGGAATGGCTTTTTTTAAAAAATTTTTTTAAAACTATGACTCAGTTCTCTGTATATTTTGGAAATGAGTCCTTTGTCAGAATCATTAGTTGTAAAGATTGTTTCCCAATTTACTATATTTCTTTTGATTTTGGTTACAGTGGGTTTTATCTGTGCAAAAGGTTTTTAATTTAATGTAATTAAAATCATCTAGTTTGTTTTTGGTGATGTTCTCCAACTTTCCCTTAGTCATAAACTGCCCCCCTTTCCTCAGATCTGACAGGTAAACTAGTCCTTGATCTTCTAATTTGCTTATAGTATTGTTTTTTATGTACAAATCCTGTATCCATTTGGATCTTATCTTGGTAAAGGGTGTGAGGTATTGGTCTAATCTAAGTTTCTTCCATACTAACTTCCAATTTTCCCAGCAGTTTTTGTCAAAGAGAGAGTTTTTATCCCAATAGCTGGACTCTTTGGGTTTATCAAACAGCAGATTACTATAATCATCTCCTGCTTTTGCACCTAGTCTATTCCACTGATCCACCACTCTATTTCTTAGCCAATAACACACAGTTTTGATGACTGATGCTTTATAATATAATTTTAGATCAGGTAGGGTTAAGCCCCTTTCTTTTGTACTTTTTTTCATTAAAATTTTTCATTAATTTCATCTTTTCATTAAATCCCTGGCAATTCTTGACTTTTTCTTTCTCCATCTGAATTTACTTACAATTTTTTCTAATTCATTAAAGTAATTTTTTGGAATTTTGATTGGTAGGGCACTAAACAGGTAGTTTAGTTTTGGTAGAATTGTCATTTCTATTATAGTAGCTCTACCTATCCATGAGCAGTTGATATTTGTCCAGTTATTTAGATCTGATTTAATTTGTGTGAGAAGTGTTTTTATAATTGTTTTCAAAAAGTTTCTGAGTCTGTCTTGGCAAATAGACTCCAAGGTATTTTATATTGTCTGAGTTTACTTTGAATGGGATTTCTCTTTCTAGCTCTTCCTGCTGTATCTTGCTAGACATATATAGAAAAGTTGGGGATTTATGGGGGTTTATTTTATAACCTGCAACTTTGCTAAAATTGCTAATTGTTTCCAGTAGGTTTTTGGATGATTTCTTGGGATTCTCTAGGTAGACCATCATGTCATCTGCAAAGAGTGAGAGTTTTATCTCTTCCTTCCCAATGCTAATTCCTTCAATTTCTTTTTTCTTCTCTAATTGCTGAAGCTAACATTTCTAATACGATATTTAATAGCAGTGGTGATAATGGACACTCTTGTTTCACCCCTGCCAATCAACCTTTATTAAGAGCAAACTAAGTTTAAGGCAACTTGATGGATAATGGGGAGACGAAGAAAAAATGAAGTAGTTCTTGCCTCCTTAGAACTTACAATCTTTCATGGAGATACAACATATACACAGGTAAGTATCTAGCTAATTATAGAGGATGAAGGAGAGAGTGCTAAGGGCTCAGCAGATCAAGAAAAGTTTCTTTTGGAAAATGGGGAATGGGTTGAGCCTTGAAGGAGCTTACATTTCCATCTCAATACAGAGGGATCAGAAGATGAGCTCTCACCTTTAGTATCATTTAATTATTGATAACCATGCATTTTATAAATGGGAAACACCCAGTCTCAAAGTAATTAAGTATTTTGTCACCAGCCAAATTTGTCTTTTACTTTCCTAGAAAAGAATCATGTCCCTGGAAACAATAATTTGGGGTTCGATATATTTAGTTCAATTTTTTTGATTCCATTAATGATTGGCAGGAAAGTTTTGACCTGATTTTTGTTTGTTTATTTGTTTAGGACTAGTTCACATCTCTTTAGGCAGCCTGCTGTCCCTCTGTTCTCTGGGGACCACCATATTGGTGCAGTTTAGGACATTTCATTCCAGTACTCCCCAAGCTCAACAATCCATCAGCCTCGGGTTTCTAGTAGTTGGGATTACACATATGCACCACCTTGTGCAACTATTTCCATTAAAATAACAACAGCAGCAGCAACAACTATAACCATGCAATTTTGGAATTTTGGAGAATTTTATTTTATTTGGTCCATATCTGGGATGCCATTTATGTAGGAAATGCCCAACACAGACACTTCTTTTAAAAATATGAGTTACTTGAAGGACCATGGGGTAGTGACTTGTCCAAAGTCATACAACCAATTTGGACCAAAGATAGGACTCAAATCTTCTCACTCCAAGATGGGCTTACTTTGCACTGTCCCTCACTACCTTTTAAATTGTGCTCAGCATATTTAAAAACACCAACTGCAAATAAATTTTTTTAGATTTTTGCAAGGCAAATGGGGTTAAGTGGCTTGCCCAAGGCCACACAGCTAAGTGTTTGAGACCAGATTTGAACCCAGGTACTCCTGACTCCAAGGCCAATGCTTTATCCACTACGCCACCTAGCCTTCCCTGCAAATATTTTTAAGATCATATTTTCCTGAGGCATACTATCAAAATCATAACCTTGCTCCTATTATGTTCTTATATCCAGTGTGAGTTCTCTTCTACATACAAACAGGATGGTGTAATGGAATTAGTGGAATTTGAAATCAAATGCCTGTTCAGGCATTTTCAAATTGTATCCAACTTGGCCAGCTAGGTGGTACAGTGGATAGAGCACCGGCCCTGGAGTCAGGAGGACCTGAGTTCAAATCCAGACTCAGACACTTAATGATTACCTAGCTGTGTGACTGTGGGCAAGTCACTTAACCCCATTGCCTTGTAAAAAAACTAAAAAAAATTGTATTCAATTCTTTGCGTCTTCATTTGAGGTTTTCTTGGCAGAAATGCTGGAATGATTTGACATTTCCTTCTCTAGATCATTTTACAGGTGAGGAAACTGAGATAAACAGGTAAAATGACTTGCCTAGGGTCACACAGCTAGTAGGTATCTGGGATTGACACTGAACTCAAGTCTTCCTATGAATTCTCTTCTACTCCTTACAATCATTATGACTGGATAAGTCACTTTATTTCAATGGGTCTCCATTTCTTTACCTATAAAATAATGGGGTTGGATTGAATTTCCTTTCCTAGCCTTGAACCTATGATTCTAAGAAGCTCTAGAAGGAATGTTGGATTTATGTTTTGTGGATCTCAGTTTCCTTTTCTGTAAAATAAAGGGGCTAAGCTAGATGACCTTCCTTCTAGCTCTAAATATATATATATATCTTTGGTTTCATTTAAATGCAGTTAGAACTACAGACTCATTTTTGATGACCTCACTGTGAAACTGGTCTCATATATCAATAATTACATAGGACTGGGATTTTTACATCAAATTATTCAGTCAGAAGTGAGAAGCCCCATTGACTTGAATCAATCAAGAGTCTTAGAGAAGTGAGTTAATCAAGTTTGGAAGAAGTGAAAATGGTGGGAAGTGATACTACTAAGAAAATCTATTGAGATTCCTTGAGGGGGGGCAGCTAGGTGGCGTAGTGGATAAAGCACAGGCCTTGGAGTCAGGAGTACCTGGGTTCAAATACGGTCTCAGACACTTAATAATGACCTAGCTGTGTGGCCTTGGGCAAGCCACTTAACCCCATTTGCCTTGCAAAAAAAAAAAAATCTATAAAAAAAAAAGGAGATTCCTTGAGGACACTTATGGTTTTTGCATGAAATAGCAGTGGGCCACTAGGTGGCTCCATATTGCATAGGGAGCTGGGCCAGAAGTCTGGAAGACTCACTTTCTTGAGTTCAAATCTAGCCTCAGACTCTTTCTATCTGTGTGACCCTGGGCAAATCATTTCACCCTGCTTGACTCAGTTTCTCATCTGTAAAATGAGCTATAGAAGGAAATGGTGAAACATTCCAGTGTTTCCAACAACAAAATCCCAACTAGAGTCCCAAAAAGTTGAACACAACTGAAACAAAATGATAAATAAATCAGTTTGGAAGTGAGCATTTGAGTGTCTGGAAGCTAGAGGAGAAAACCATTTGGGGCTTATATGGGGAGAAAGTGAGGGGAAGAGCCTATGTCCCCTCTCTTCCTATTGGAAGTCTTTCCTGATCCCCACAGAAGGCAGACCTCTCCCTGCTCTAATTATAAAATGCTTTGGGGTAGATAGGTGGCTGAGTGTATAGAGTGCCAGCCCTAGAGTCAGGAGGACCTGAGTTCAAATATGATCCTCAGATACTTAATAATAATTGCCTAGCTGTGTGACCCTGGGCAAGTCACTTAACCCTACTGCCTTGCAAAAAAAAATTGCTTTACAAACCTTAAAACTCTATGGACTTAGGGGCAGTTAGGTGGTGCAGTGGATAGAACACCAGCCCTGGAGTCAGGAGTACCAGAGTTTAAATCTGGCCTCAAACACTTAATAATGACCTAGCTATGTAGCCTTGGGCAAGTCATTTAACCCCATTGCCTTGCCAAAAAAAAAGAAAAACTAAAAAAAACCCCAAAACTCTATGGACTTGTTAGCTATCTTTATTATAAGTAAATAAGGTATTAGATTGTCCCCAAAACTTACCTTGTGTTTACTCTATATACATGTTGTATTTACTTATCTTTGTATATCTTGAATCTCTCTTGTAAAATGAGAGGGACCTTGAGGCGAGAGACATCTGCCATTTTTGTCTTTGGTTCCCCAGTGCCTAGCAGTGTTGGAATGTTGTTGAAGCTTAATCAATATTTATTGAACCAAATGAAAGACAATTAGCATAAGGAGAAAGATGATTTCTGAAGGATCCCCAAAAGTTCCCAGGAGCTTTCCCCAAACTCTTAGAGTTCTTCAAGCTTTGATAGTTTTAACAAGTTTGAAGTTTTGGTGTTGAAAAGCTTTGTGTAACTTTGTATAACACTTTGTATAACTCCTGAGCATATGAAAAGAAGCAGGAAGGCTTGATACTAATTTCTCTCTTTTTTTCTTTTTTTTTCTTTTGGTTTTTGCAAGGCAGTGGGGTTTAGTGACTTGCCAAAGGTCACACAGCTAGGGAAGTATTAAGTGTCTGAGGCTGGATTTGAACTCAGTCCCCCTGACTCCAGGGCCGGTGCTCTATCCACTGGGTCACCTAGCTTCCTGATACTAATTTCTCTTAAGACTATCCAAAGATAAATATAGAAAATCTTTTCTAACAGTGTTTAAGGAAACAATCACTTCTGTCAAGGTTTGGAAAATGTTTTCCTCTCTAGAAGTCTAAGAGGAGGAGAATACCAAATTTGCCATTCACATTCTACCAATAAAAGAAACTGAGGCTGAGTCCAAAGTCATGCCCTAATCATTGTCAGAACCAGGTCTCCAAAGGAGCTCTCCTGATTTGAAGTCCAACTCTTCTTCCCATCCATCACCTTGTCCTGAGAGTCAAGGAGTTCTTTGGCCAATAGGCCTTCCTTGGCTTAATCTGTGTCTCTTTTGCCATAGTAGCCACAAGTCCTGCTCAGGGGTATGACAGACCATGTGACCCACCGCCAAGTTGTGCCCTGTGCCCTTCCACCAGGACTGGGCCCTGACCTCCAAGAAATAGGCATCAATAAGACAATCAGACGATTTTATCCTTTGACCTTCAAGAAAGGAAGGCAGCCCTCCCTGCTATTCCTGATCATGGAAGTATCAGAATTCTCATAAAAAAATGTGGAATCTAGAGCAGTCTGCAGGATTCCAATGATTCACTAAGGGTGTCTGTGAGATCTGAGTGAGCACGTGAGGAGTTACAGAGGAAACAGTATTGACTTTGGAGTCAGAGGAACTGGGTTCAAATCCCACCTCTAACAGTTACTTGCCTTGTGACCTTAGCTAAGTCATTCTCTGGGTTTTGATTTCTTTATAAGATGACATCATTGGACTCTGGGAAGTTTCTTTGCAGTTCTGGATTTGTGGTCTGATAGCAAATGACTTAGAGTTAGGAAGATCCAAGTTCAAATCTTGACTCAGACACACACAAGCCTTACGACTAGGGCAAGTCACCTCACTTTTGTCTTTCTCAGACTCCTCATCTATAAAATAGGTTTATTTTATTAATATTATTATCATTTTTTTGCAAGGCAAGGGGGTAAAGTGACTTGCCCAAGGTCACATAGCTAGGTAATTGTTAAATGTCTGAGGCTGGATTTGAACCCATATCCTCCTGATTCCAGGGTTGGTGCTCTAAATAGGTTTACTAATATCACTCAGCTCCCCAAATTGTTGTAAGACTCAAATGGGCTCATGTATGTAGAGTGCTTATGTGAATGTGCACTATTATTATTACTATTATTATTCTATGATCCAACTTTTATGCCTGTCTCTGTACTATTGCCTGTCTTGAATCAAGCGTATTTCTACAACCTAAAGGTGTAAGAAGCCCATGTGTTGTAAGAGAAAGAACACTGAATTTAGAGTCAAAGGACCTGAATTCAAGTATCCACCTTTGTCACTTCCTGCTGGTGTGATCTTTGGCATGCCACTTCTCTCTAGACTTGTTTCCTCCCTCTGCAAAATGAAAGGGATTAATTATCCCAGGTAACCTCATGCCTTTTCTCCAATTCCAGACCTGTGGTCCTTGCGTCAGAATGGGATTTTGTTACATACCAGAATAGACCTTGCCCCATTGAAGACGGGTTGACTAGGGATACTTTGTGAATTCAAACATTGGTTCCCATCTATGTGTTAATATAGCATAATTGCATATTTAATAAATAATTGTGGGCTCGGTCTCATCAGACTCCCTATGGCCAGGCAGCAAAGCTAGGTTTGACTCTAACTCCAGAGATTTATCCAATTTGGGGCAGCTAGGTGGTGTAGTGGTTAGAGCACCAGACTTGCAGATGGGAAGATCTAATTTCAAATCTGACCTTAGATACGTCCTAACAGTGTAACCCTGGGGAAATCACTTTATCTGTATTTTCTCATATGTAAAATGAAGACATACTGGAGAAGGAAATAGCAAACCACTCCTGTAACTTGGCTAAGAAGACTCAATGGACAAAGTCCATGGGATCACATAGAATCAGACACAACTGGATAATGAAATAGCCCATCTAACTAAGAGACAGGATTTTGCTTGCTCTAAGATGGGCAGAGGGCAAATGGGGGGATGACTATGGAGAATTAGAAGAGATCAGAGGAATCTCTGGGGGGCTGGAGACTTCTCTGTGACCTAATCCAAGAGAGCAGAAAGGCTTCAGATGTCTGGGTGGATCTGATGGAACGAAGGGGACATGATGCAGACAGATGGAATCCGATGGCTGCCCTTGACTTGGCTTCTTCTCTGGTCTCAAACAAATCTCCAGGCACTGGGAGGAAATATAAAGACCTTGTTAGAAGAGGCAAACAGCTGTTTCCTTAGGATCTTGTCAAAGATTAGTGCTATAGGAGATTGGTAGTTGGTCATATTCTCTACTCTTTCCCCTTTTAGTATGATCCCAAATCCCAAATCCCATCAAATTCCATTTATAATAGACTTGCAAATAATGGTACAAAACTGTAGCAACTTTCAAATCAGAAGGGAAAAGCATGCCTCGATGGCAACCATGGGGATATTAACAACTGTGCACATTCCTAGTGTACATTACAGTTTGCAAAGCTCTCTATATACACTTCCTCAGTGGAGACTTCAAACAATGCTGTCGCTGATCCAAGAGGGAGAGTTGGTCTTGGAGTCAGGATAACCTGAACTGATGACCTGCCTCAGGTACTTATTAGCTCTGTGGGCCAATCACTGGACTTTTCTGAACCCCAATTTCCCCATCTTTAAAATGAGAATAATAACAGCTCCAATCTTACAGGGTTGTTGTGAGGATCAGATGAGATGATTTTTAAAGTATTTTGCAATCCTTAAAGTATGTATAAATGTTAGTTATTGTTATATTTAAAGATGAGGTTACAGAAACCATGAGTTAAGTGACTTGCCCAAGGTCATATAACTCAGAAGAATCAGAGGCAGGATTCTAACCCAGGTCTTCCCAACTCCAAAGCTGAGTCTTCACAATAATAACAAGAACCATGAAATCTAGAAAAATGCATGGAACAGAATTTGATGTGAAGGAAAGTATCCTGCTTCTGTAGTCAGAGGTTATGGGTTCAAATTCTGCCCCCTCTTCTCCTTACCCTGGGAAGAGACTTATTTCCCTTCTTTACCTCCATTTCCTTTTCTGTAGAGTGAGCAGGACTGGATTAGATGATATTTGAGGTCCCTTCCAGCCCTAAATCGATGTTTGTTTTCTGACAAACCCACAATGTTTCTGTTATATTTGTTTGTTTTGGGCTCAGATCTGTGATTTTGCTATGTCATTAACTTGTGAAAGTGAATGCACACATTTTAAAAAAGCAACTGTAAATAATAGAAATATACGGGTTTGGGTAAATCATTTAAAACTCTTGTGTGTGTGTGTGTGTGTGTGTGTGTGTGTGTGTGTGTGTGTGTGTGTTGGAGTATTTGTTTCTGTCGACAGTTACAAAATTTAGAGTAAAATTATGGGCCCACTTGAAAGCAAACAAACAAACTCACTCATCCTTCTTCTCCAGGCAGCCTGGTAAATAATGGAAAGGGTATTGGACTCTGGGATAGCAGAGCCCTGGATTCCATTCCTGCCTCTATTATTCATTACCAAGAGTAAAACCAGTGAAATGATCAACTTTTAGAGTTGGAAGGGATTTCTAAGGCCATCTTGTTCAACACAATCAGAAGTGGGCCCCCTCCATCACATTCTAGAAGACTAATCTCCCTGTGTCCACTTGATCATGTTCAGTGATGGTGAATCCTCCCATTGTATTGTGGGATAATTCTCATGACTAGGAAATTTGTCCTTGTGAGATGCCTAAATCTGCCTCCTCACCACTTCTGCCTGGTCTTTGGGGCCAAGCAGGCTTAGTCTAATCCTCCTTCCTCTTTTCTATTCAAGAAGACAGTTCTCATTTCCCACTCCACCCTCCAAATTTTTTTCTTCTCCAAATTAAACGTGTCTGCTTTCTTCCACCCAGACTTACAGAACATGGTCTCAAGGACCTTCACCATCCTATTCAGTGTCCTCTGGATATACTTCAGCTTAACAATATCTTTCTTCAACTGGTGCCCAGGACTGAACACAACCTTCCAAATGAGGACTGACCAGGGTAGAGGACAAAAGGATTATCACCTCAGCCCTGGACACTAGCATTTGCCCTGACTATATTTTTTCTTTTTTTTAGGTTTTTGCAAGGCAAATGGGATTAAGTGACTTGCCCAAGGCCACACAGCTAGATAATTATTAAGTGTCTGAGACTGGATTTGAACCCAGGGCTGACTCCAGGGCTGGTGCTTTATCCACTACGCCACTACGCCACCCCTACCCTGACTGTATTTTTGAGGAACCTGGTTAAGATAAGTGAATCTTGATGTGTTATTAGACACCTTGAACTCATTATCAGTTGTTTTTAATTTCCCCCTAACTTCTTTCACCATCCTTGGTGGTAGTAATGCCCAGAGGCATTCCAAAGGCATGGAAACTTCCCTTAGTTTTTTTTAACCCAGGCCTGGAGAAAAAAATGACCTGCTTGAGAGATTCAGATGTCCAGATAAGTTTGTAGGCCATGTAGATGGGGATACAGATAAATGATGAAGCACCAATCAGATGTCCAATGGAGATGCTCCAGTCTGGATAGTAGTAGTCAAACAGCATAAGAGGAGACTGGTCCAGGAGGGAGCTGATAATTGTAAACTGTGGGAGGTGTGTGGAGGAGAGAAAAGGAGAGAAAAGGAAGTCAGAACGATCTATTCATTTTCTGATTTGACAAACATTTCTTGTGACCACTCTGTGCAGAGCACTGTCGGGTGTTAGTGAGTAGGGAGGAACAAGGATAAATGACCCCTCTACAACCTGGATCCCACCTCCTCCTTCAGGATTACTTCATGTTATTATACTACATGTATTCTCCATTCCAACCATACTGACCCATTCTTTGCTGTGTGTGAGATCTTATCCCCCACTTCTAGGCTCCTATATAGGCTCCTATAATCTGGAATATTGATAATGATCATCATGGCAAACATTTAGAGCACACCTTAAGGTTTGTAAAATGCTTTACAAAAATTTATAGGATCTTATCTGTAAACAATTCTGAGAGATAAGGGGTGTTATGATACCCTTTCTGAAGCCACAGTGGCTCTCGGGTAGATGACTATCTTCCAGATGAAAGATCAGTCTATTGAGGAAGAGTCAGTCAAGAATCTTGTTGGCAATGACAGAGAAATGGGGAGGGGAGAAAGAGGGGTGGGGGGTGGGGAGAGAGAGAGAAAGAAAGAGAGAGAGAGAGAGACAAAGACAGAGAACGAGAGAGACAGAGTCCCTCTCATAGGACAACATGTTCCTTTATAGAAATGAACACAGGAGGCATCCTTGAGCTCCTGGGGGATGAGATCCTCTTGCCATATCACCCAGAAGACTTCAGTCACCTTTTGTATAAGCTGTAGATCCCTTACCTTGTAGATCTGTACTGGAATAGAATCAACACCAGCAATTTACCTCATGAAAGGAACCTAATGACATTCAGCATCTCTTTTTCAGTTGGAAATTTGGTTAGAGAGGGCTTGACTTCAACAAGAGACACATGGTCGATAACTTTGACATTGGTTGCCAAATTGGTCTGTTGAGATTGCTCTGGAAGTGTTCAGCCCGACCCTCCAGGATCCTATCCTTGTTACTGGCCAGTGAAGAGTAATTGAGATGCACCAGAGATCTTTGGTCCAAGAAGAGCCTTCAAGGCAATGGAGAAACATTTTAGATTATTGTTGCTGTTGGTGTAAAATTGAATCTCATCTTGCTTCTTTCTGAGCCAAGAATACTCTCTTTGTATTGCTGTATCTCTCTTTGCTTGCACTTTACTTTTTTTTTTAGATTTTTCAAGGCAATGGGGTTAAGTGGCTTGCCCAAGGCCACACCGCTAAGTGTCTGAGGTCGGATTTGAGCCCAGGTACTCCTGATTCCAAGGCTGGTGCTTTATCCACTGTGCCACCTAGCCTCCCCATGCATTTTACTTTTGATGGAATAAAACACTGCCTTCTTGGAGATGGATGGGCTGTCCTTCTGGTGAACCCTGTGGAAGTTTCATTTCTCCTGTAGCAGCTTCTGAATTTCCACATTACTTTTGCCAAACCAATTCTAATGTTTATGAATTTTCAGACCCAAATGAACAAAGGCAGTGTTATATACAAATCTTTGAAAGCTGCCCTCTCCTTTTCTGCTATACTCTTGCTGTGTGTTGACTCAACTTTCCTTCCAGATCAGCAATGAACTGTTTAATGCACCGAGAAGGATTGAGGAATGGTCACCATGGTGTTTGCTGCTTTACAACTCTAGGAGAAATGCCAGGAGCACAACAAGGGTCTAAACCCAATGTTCATTGATCTGACCAAGGTCTTTGATACTGTCAGTCATGAGGGCTTGGGGAAGATGATGGTAAAATGTTGCTTGCAGAAATTCGTCAATATTATATGTCAGCTCCATGATGGCATGTTTACATAGGTTCTGTATAAAAGATAATGCTTTTACATTTTCTCAGTCACCAATGGAGTTCTAAAGCAGTGCTATGTTCTTGCTTCTATGTTTTTTGTGATGTCAGAAGCTTTCAAATGAGGACAAAATTGCATAAAGGTCAATTATTGCATTTATGATAAACTATTAACTTGAAAAGGTTACAAATCAAGATGAAAGTAGAGGGAGAACTGATATTTGACTTTTGTTCACAGATGATTGTGTACTCAATGCAGCTTCTGAAGCTGAGATGCAAGAGAAGATGGATCAGTTCTCTACCATTTGTGCCAATTTTGGTCTTAAATTCAAACCAAGAAAACTGAGGTTTTTCATTAGCCAACACTGTATCATCCATTCACGGAACCATTGGTCACAGTAATGGAGAAACTTTCAATGCTTTGGCAGTATACTTTCCAGGGATGTCCACATAGATGATGAGATTGATTCATGCGTTGCCAGAGCTAGTTCAGTGTTTCAGAAGTCTGAAGGAAAGTGCGAGAAAACTGAAGGTCTGCAGAGCCATTGTGCTAATCCCATTGTCATTTGACTGTAAAACCTGGACAATTTTCCAGTGCCATGACAGGAAACCGAATCACTTCCATCTGAATTGTTTTAGGAAGATTCTGAGGATTATCTGGCAAAAAAAAAAAAAAACCAAACTGGACACTGAGGTCCTTTCTTGGGTGAACTGCCAAGCATTCAAATTCTACTGCAGAGAGAACAGTTTTGATGGGTAGGCCAAGACATTGGGGGGCCAAGCATATGTTTGCTTGAAAGACTATTTTACAGAGAACCCACACATAGCAGGAACTCACATGGAGGTCAGAAGGATGAATACCAGGACACTCTCAAGGTCTCTCTGAACAACCTTGGAATCAATTGCATGACATGGGAGATGCTAGTACAGAATCACCCAGTATGGTATTCCCACATCAAAGAAAGCACTGTATTCTATGAATGAAGCAGAATTGCAGCAGCACAAAAGAAATATGAGATGTACAAATCTAGAGACATCCCCATCCCAGATATTCTGAACTATTTGTGCCTGTGGTAGAACCTTTGGGTCTTATATTGGTTTGATCAACCACAACTGAACACATTGTACCCTGACTCCATCATTGTGATATCATTGGTTCTCTTAAAAAATGAAGGCTACATAACCACATTATGATGCCCATTATTCAGATGAGGAACTGAAGCAGATGAGGGCCAAGTGACCTTCCTGGGAACACACATCTAGAAGATGCTTGGAGCTAGTTCAGCCCTCAGGTTTTCCAACTAGTGGAGTGAGGAATGCATAGCTTAGGTGGCACTTCCCAAATAAGGCATTTCTCAATTCCCATCCAAAATCCCCATTTGTTAGAACCTGTACCTTCTTGATATGACTGGATATCTTAGCATGAAGTCACCTGTACACATGTGATATCCCTGCAGTAGAATGCAAATTTTTTGAGGGCACTATTTACATTAGGTCTTGCAGACAGTGTGGTGCAGCAAATCTGGCCCCAGACACTTACTGGTTGTATAACATTGAGTAAGTGAAATTCTATTTGCCTCAGTTTCACATTTGTAAAATGAATTGGAGAAGAAAATGACAACTATTAGGTTGGGAGTCAGATAAAATCACTTTGCCTTTCTAGGTCTCAACTTTCTCAACTGTAATATGAGAGACTGGACCAGATTACATTGTAAGTTCCTTTTTGGCTCTAAATCTGTGATGGATGGGATTTTTGGTAGATACTCATGGGACCAGGGCCTTCTAAGCATATGGAATAACATGAGTCAGAGTTTAAAGTTAGAAAGGCATGAGATAAAGACAAGAGACAGCAAGCAGTTCAACCGGATGGAGAATCTCAGACTTCGAGCTGGGACTCCAACTCTGTCAATTTACATATGAGGAAACTGAGGCTTAGATAGGTTAAGTGAGTCACCCAAATTCAATCCTTCCACCCCAAGTCAGTGAATTATTTACAACTAATGAGGATAATAATAATATTAATAATAATTTTATTTAGTTTCCTTTGCTGGATCATCATATCTGTAATTTCTGCCAGGTGTGTTATTTCCCCCAAGGTTCTGAAATTTCTTTCTTTATTAATTAATTGACTAATTCATTTGTTTTTATTTTAAGGCAATGGGGTTAAGAGTGACTTGCCCAAGGTCACAGAGCTAGGCAATTATTAAGTGTCTGAGGCCGCATTTGAACTCAGGTCCTCCTGACTTCAGGGCCGGTGCTCTATCCACTGCACCACCTAGCTACCCTCAAGGTTCTGTCCTGGGTCCTCTTCTCTTCTCTCTCCATACCTCTTCATTTGGTGATTTCATCAGCTTCCATCAATTCAATGATCATCTCTATTCTGATGGCTCTCAGTTCTACCTATCCAGCCCTAACTTCTAGTCTTCCATCTCCAACTGCTCATTAGATGTCTCCATGTGAATGTCCTAAACACCTTAAACTCATCATGTCTAAAACTTGAACTAATGATTTCTCCTCAAGTCTTTCTCTCTTCCTATATTTCTAATTATTTTCAATAGTACCACCATTCTCCCAGTTACTCAGGCTCATGAGTTAGAGGCCATTCTCCATCTTTCTCACCTTCATGGTGATGATGATGATGATGATGATGATAATAAAATAAAGAAATTGGATTCTATGACCTCTGAAGTCTCTTCCAGGTCTCGATGTATGAGCCAATGAATTTAACTGGGCAGTTTGGGGGCACAGTGGATATGCTGCCAGCCCTGGAATCAGGAGGACCTGAGTTCAAATATGGCCCAGACACTTACTACTTGTATGAGCCTGTGTGAGTCAAATTCTATTTGCCTCAGTTTCTGCATTGTAAAATGAATTAGAGAAGAAAGTGACAAAAAAGCTCCAGTGTTTTTGCTATGAAAACCCCAAATAAGGTCACAGGGAGTTGGACATGAGTGAAATGACTCAACAACAGCATAAACTTAAACTTTCTATGCCTCAGTTCACTCATCTGTAAAACAAGGTTTTGATGGCCTTTGAGATCCCTTCCAGTTCTAGATCTATGATCCAATGAGAAAAGTAGTATTTATCAAAATAGATATAATAAAGAGTTAATTATGAAATTTAAATATAGAAAAGCTGAAAAATGACTTTGGAGTCAAAGGACCTGATTTCTAATCCTCTGTGTCATTACTGAGTTTTGTGACTTGGAAGTGTCCTTCAAACTTGGACCTAAGTCTGCCCCCCCCCATAAAATAAGGCAATTGGACAATTGTGAACTTTGTGTCCTTTCTAACTTTGCATCTGATGAGTCAGGAATTATAGATTCTGGGTGGGGGGAAATGTCTCACAAAACTCTATTTCTGTAAGATGGTGATAAGTTTTATTCTTTTCATTCCTGGGAATGTATTAAAAATGTGATGATAAATACTGTGTTTTGTCCTCTTGGGAGGGTTTACTTCAATGAAGAGTATACTCACTGCTAAGAAGGCAGGGCTGATGGTTACCTAGCATATCTTCCAGAACAGACCTGGGCTGAAGCCAAGCATGACCTTCACATCGTGACAGAACTGTCGGATTCCTAAGCAGGGAGAACAGTATATATCAGCTGCCTTCCTCATTGACCTCAATCTCAGCAGTGGAATATATTGGAGAAAGGAAGAAAACTTCCCTTTCAATATTTACCAGGCCCATGATAATTAGTTGAAACACTTTCACCTGTCCATCCAAACCCTACCTCACCAAACCCTTGTTCAACCTGCCTAATGTGATTCCTCTTTCTGAGAAATTCTCTCTCTTTTCTCATATAAAAAGCCCTTTGAGAGCAAGGACATTCTTGCTTTTTTCTATTTGTATCTCCAGAACTTAGTCAAATAATTATTAAATACTTAATATTTTTTTAGGTTTTTGCAAGGCAATGGGGTTAAGTGGCTTGCCCAAGGCCACACATCTAGGCAATTATAAAGTGTCTAAGGCTAGATTTGAACTCAGGTCCTCCTGACTCCAGGGTTGGTGCTTTATCCACTGTGCAACCTAGCCACCCCTGTTAAATACTTAATAAATACTTTTTTCCATCCATTTATTCATCCATTTATCCATTTATTCATTCAGAGTTAAAGGTGATGAACAGGGTTAGAGATACAGGGACATCACAGCAATAGGGAAAGCCTGTGTTCCTTAGCTTGTGACATCTGATTTGAAAACTTTCTGATTTCATAAGAGTGAAGACATCTACATCAACCCTAGAAGCAGCTAAAATAATCAGATCAACGCTTTAAGACCTAGAGCAATGGAGAAGGCGCTTAGGATGATTAACACAGACTAGCTTGTCCAGCGAGAGAAGAAGGAAACTTCTAGATGACATGTTATGGCTGCTGTGAATTAGCTAATATGGCTGTTAAATGTCCATATCCTCATGAGCATGCGGATAGGAGTTAAATGAAACAAATGAGTTTCTTAGATTTCTTGTTCTCTCTTACAGTTCAGGGGACTGAAAGAAAGGATGGAAACAGATTCCAGCCCAGAAGTGTGATTTGTCATGGGATTGGAAATAGAAAATGTTTGGAAAGTTCAGTGTTCTGTGATATAGATTTCTATAAGGCATGATTACTGTGCTTCTAATGGGCTCTAATTAAATTCTTGTCTATTTGAGATCTGGATGTGAGCAGCCTAAATAATGGATTGGGAAAGAAGGAAAGCGGTAGCATTAGGGGTACCACAAAAATAATCTGCTGTATAATAGTAAATAGGTCAGTTGTCCTCTGGTCCTGAAGAGGATTATGACATTAAGGAACTGATGTCAGGCATACTTGTAATTTGAATTAAAGTGGGGGTGTAGTGCTGCCTGATTAACAGATACCTATACCATGGTTCTTACTGCTGCTACAGATAATCTGTTATGCAAAGGCACAACAGATATAGAAAGAGAGTCTCTTTCCTTTCATCCAGTCCCCAAAGGAGTCTGGTTTTGTATTTTTGTTTTTTATTTATGTATATTTATGTGTATAAATTTAATATTTTATTAATATATACATTTAATAAATTTAAATATATATTATTTATATTTTTGGTTTTTGCAAGGCAATGGGGTTGACTTCCCCAAGATCACACAGCTAGGTAATCATTAAGTGTCTGAGATCACATTTGAACTCAGGACCTCCTGACTCTAGGACTGGTGCCACCTAGCTGAACCACTGTATTTATTTTTACCATAAAACCAAGAAACAGCAATTGTCTCCAAGAACACCACAGCCAGGATGGAGCAGTTGGCACCAAATTCTTCCAGGAGTTTGATCACATATGCACCTCCCTAGAACAAAAACAAAAAATTCAGCTTCAGGGATGTCTGTAGCATTGTACTCTGAAGGAACACCTATATAGGGCAAAGGAAATGGTGGAGTTCCAAGGAAAGAGCCCCAAACAAGCAATTAGAAGACACCTCCACTGCCTCACAAGGAGACCAAGGGACTCTTTCTTTGTTTTTCATTCTCAGAGCCCCAGTTTTCCCACATTTAAAATGAGTAAGTACTCTGATACAAAGGAAATAATCTTCTGAGTGCAGTTGGATTTTGTCAAAGGATATAAATTTGAATCTCAGCTTGTTTGCTTCCAAGCTGTGTGATGTATGACAAGACAACCTGCCTGGGCCTCAATTTCCCCTAAAAAGAAGAGGGTTGAACTGTATGACCTCTCAAGTCTTTCCAGCTCTGAGTTTATTCTCCTTTGGTCCTAGATCCCTTGGTTGTATATTATGAAGAAGACTGGAATCTTTCTTTTTTTTCCCTTTTTCAAGACAATAGGGTTAAGGGACTTGTCCAAGATCACACAGCTAAGGCAATTATTAAGTGTCTGAGGCTGAATCTGAACTCAGGTCCTCCTGACTCCAGGGCCGGTGGAGTTCTATTCACTGAACCACCTAGCTGCTCATATATATGGTATTCTTTTTTTTTTTCCTTTGGGTTTTGCAAGGCAACGGAGTTAAGTGACTTGCCCGAGGTCACACAGCTAGGTAATTATTCAGAGTCTGAAGTTGGATTTGAACTCAGGTCCTCCTGACTCCAAGTTCTCTATCCACTGTGCCACCTAGCTGCCCCTAAATAGAATCTTTCTAATGATTTTGATTTAGAATGATTTGGAAAAAAAACCTATTGGAGATGTTATCATTATCCATTACCTCTACCACCAATATCTACTGAATTTACCTGTTTCCAATTGCCTCAGTTTTCACTTGTACTTCTGCAGGAATAGATGGTTGGGCAGTAATCAGACTGGGCTCCTATAGAGATTAAAAAGCCTGAATAATGTAAAGCCAGAGAAGTAACCAGTGAAAGTTCAAATTTCCCAGCAGGCATAAGCTCATAGATTTAGAACAAGAGACTTTGGGGGTCATTGAGTCAATCCCTTTCATTTACAGAGAAGAAATTGGGATCCCAGGGAAGTGAAGGAATCTTGCCCAAAGCTCACCTAGACAGTCAAGAAGTGGCAAAAGTGAGACTTGAACCCTGACCCTCTGGCCCCAAATCCACTGCAATTACTATTACTATTTACAATTATTTTCTTTAGTGTTTTAGTTCTGGGCTAAAGTTTGTATCATGAGGGGTATCTATACAAACCAAGGTAGAAACGTGTTAAGACCTTTCCTTCAACAATGTCTTTTATTACTTGGGGGGAAAGGAAGAAGGTGACAAATGAGGATATCTACAATTACCCCTCAGGAGAGGGACAGAAGGATCACATCGGGTACAGGGAAGGGTGGGAATTCAAGCCTTGGTTGATAGTTGGTCCCACATCAGCTTGCTCTGCTATGGCTCTCTCTACAGTTTGGGGGCCTGAAAGCCATCATCACGGCTCTGATAGATGAATACCCACAGATACTCATGGCAAACAGTAGAAATTCTTCCTTGGTTCATTTGCAAGGTAGTCGGGTAGGAAGGTAGATAGTGGAAAGAACACAAAGCCACTACTGGGGAGGCTGCTGGGAAAGGATGAGAGTAGGGTAGGTCCTTCATGGAGAGGGGTTCTCCTGAGGTCTGGTCACCAGGGGAAGGCAACTGTTGGAGACAGCTTTCTTTTTTACTTTCCATTATTCTTCCTAACCAGATGCTCAGCTTAATTGATTTGATGTGGCCATAAAACTCAAGATGCTGTTACTGTCCAGCCATAGATTTCAATGCCTTGGGACAAAGCTCAAGCTCCTCTGTCCTGATTATAGCTCTGAGTGCAGCTTGTAATGACAAAGAAATTCTACAACCCCAGGTTATGTTTTTATATCTTACTCATGGCTGGTAAATATGGCTCAGTGGATAGAGCACTAGATCTGGGATCAGGAATATCTGAATTTAAATCCAAACTCAGATATTTACTAACTGTGTTACCTTGGATAAGTCCCTTAACCTGTCTGCTTCAGTTTCCTCATCTGTAAAATGGGGTGGGGGGACAAAAATTAGACCCCAGGATTCTTGGAAGGATGACATTAGGTAATATGTACTATGTCAACCTTAAAGTGGGATATAAATGCTGATCAGTCTTCTTATTCTTGGTCTCCTTTTTCATCATCCAATCATCATTTCCTTTTCCTCCTCCTCCTCCTCCTCCTCCTCCTCCTCCTCCTCCTTCTTCCTTTCCTTTTTCTTCTTTCTCCTCTGATTTCTTCTTCCCTTCTTTCTTCTTCTCCTTCTGCCTCTTCTCCCTTTTCTTCTTCCTCCTCGTCTTCCTCTGATTGTTGTTAGCTCTCCCTTTCCTTCTCTTCCTCCACCTCACCATCACATTCAGAGGTGACTAACATCTACTTAGCCTAGATAGATGCATTTGGGACAAAAACAAATAAACTTTAGTTCCATTTTTCAGCCTAAATATAAAACTACTCAATTCCTAATTTCCCCAAGCCACAGAATAAACCTACAAACTCCAGGGTAGGGCTTGTTGCCTGGATCAGTTGTATGTTTTACTTAACTTGTTGAAATCAGAACCCAAATTGAGATCTGAGTATCAGTGAGGAATCAACACACATCCTTTCAATTTCCTTTGCCCAGTAGATGGGTTCATATGCTATGAATAAATCCTAGTTAGATTAGTTGCAGGCGAGTTTCTGTCTCTGTGCCTTGAAGCCATGGACTAGATTGGTAACATAAGAAAGAAGAACATTCCATTTAAATGCGATGTCAAATAATGAATCTTCTATTGAATTGTATCATTTCTCATAGGTAATATTTCCCTGTTTTTAGATAACAACTGATGTTTATAGACTGCTTTGATATTTGTAAAACATTTTGCCTATTTTCTCATTTGTGTCTCAAAAAAGACTTCTAAGGGCTTTATAATATATGGCGATATTAGCCATATATTATAGCTGGAGAAACTAAAGCCAAGAGAGATTAGGTGACTTGGCTAGAGCCACCCAACTCATTAGAGTGAGAGGCAAGATTTCAACCCAGATCTTACTTGTTCCAAGTCCAGTATTCAGCACTCTATCTATTAGGCTATCCTGTCTCCCCATTGGTGAATGGGGCTCAGTCCCCCACTAGGGAGAGAAACAGAAGCTCTGGTGCAGCCTGAGCATCCTCAAATTTGTGTGAACCCCGTTTCTTCCCGGCCACAGTGCCCAGATAGATCACTCACCCAACTTCTCCATACTCACATGGGTCAGCGTGGCAAGTGAGCCCAGAAAACAAATAGCCACCAGGCCCAGGACTAAGAACTCCCTCCTTGGGAGAGGATCTGCAGGTATTCATCTATCAGAGCCGTGATGATGGCTTTCAGGCCCCCAAACTGTAGAGAGAGCCATAGCAGAGCAAGCTGATGTGGGACCAACTATCAACCAAGGCTTGAATTCCCACCCTTCCCTGTACCCGATGTGATCCTTCTGTCCCTCTCCTGAGGGGTAATTGTAGATATCCTCATTTGTCACCTTCTTTCTTTCCCCCAAGTAATAAAAAACATTGTTGAAGGAAAGGTCTTAACACGTTTCTACCTTGGTTTGTATAGATACCCCTCATGATACAAACTTTAGCCCAGAACTAAAACACTAAAGAAAATAATTGTAAATAGTAATAGTAATTGCAGTGGATTTGGGGCCAGAGGGTCAGGGTTCAAGTCTCACTTTTGCCACTTCTTGACTGTCTAGGTGAGCTTTGGGCAAGATTCCTTGACTTCCCTGGGATCCCAGTTTCTTCTCTGTAAATGAAAGGGATTGACTCAATGACCCCCCAAAGTCTCTTGTTCTAAATCTATGAGCTTATGCCTGCTGGGAAATTTGAACTTTCACTGGTCTGAGTTTACAAGCAAAATTATCAGAAATGGATTGTTTACCCTGCAATGTTAAAATATTTGATTGTGGAAGCAGTGTGGGATAGGAGGTAGACCATGAGGTCCAAAAGATCTAGGCTGGTTGTATGACCCTGGGTAAGTCACCTTACTTTCTTGGTACTCTAGGCAAGTTTCTACAAGTGACAGGTCCTATAGAATGTAAACTTGAGGGTAGGAGCTTCTTCATTTAAGACTTTATTTTCCTGGTACTGGGAGGAGTGTTGGCCCATCACAAGTTTCCTTGTTGTTCCTCACACACAATGCTCGATCTCTCATCTCTGACTGCTCCTCATGCCTAAATGCTCTTTTTTCTTATCTCCATCTCTTGTATTCCTCCAGGTCCTAGCTAAAATCCCACATTCTACAAGAAACCTCTCCTTATCTACCTTAATGCTAGTCCTTCCCCCTATTAATGATATTAAGGTTAACTCATTTGTTCATAGTTATTTTCATGTTGTCTCCCTCATTAGTTCCTTGAGGACAGGGACTCTCTTTTGCCTTGGGCAGCTAGGTGGCATAGTGGATAGAGTACTGGCCTTGAAGTCAGGAGGAGGGGAGTTTAAATCCAGCCTCAGACACCTGACACTGAGTTAACTGTATGACCTTGAGCAAGTTACTTAACCCTGGTTGCCTCACATCCTGGGCCATCTCCAGTCATCCCAATACCTATCTGGTCACTGAACCCAGATGACTCTGGAGGAAAAAGTGAATCTGGTGACTTAGCCCAGCCTCCCTCCTTCCCTCCAATCCAATTCATGTGCTTGTCATGGCTTCACCTCCCTAATATCATGGTCTTCTCTGAGTATGAAGAACAACCATCATCTTCAGCACTTAGCACAGTGCCTCACACATATAAGAACTGCTTGTTGACTTAATTTTAGATTCCGGATTCATGAGCTACTGAGCTACACCAGTGGAAGTAGTTTCTACATGAGGAATTCCCTACACTTCACGAGGGCTCCCCAAAATGAGAAAAGGCTACTTCACTGACTAATTCTGGTCCCATACATATAATGGAGCCACACAAGTATTAATCTTCAATAAACTGATTGATTTCCATCAAGTGGCTATTTGCTCCACATTTAGAAGATAAAATTAAATAGGTAATGTATGTGCATTTCTCAATCTCTATATCGTCTCTATCTTCATCTCCATCTATATCTATCTATCTATCTATCTATCTATCTATCTATCTTATCTATCTATCTAACTATTGAGAGAGAGAGAGAGAGAGATTGTGAACCAGAAACAAAGAGACAGAGAAACCTGGTTTTCCATTATATGGAGGGGGGAGAATAGGATTCATGCCAGTGATATAACTCATATGACAAGGATGTGACTTAAACAATATTATCCAAAATATATGATTAGAAAAGGTCAGTTATGTGGAGAAAGCGAAAGCTGGCAGCCAGACAACACAAAGGTTTAACTGGAACCCACAATATTAGTGTGAGGTCACAATCTCAATCATTATTGTGGTTGTCATTTCAGTCATGTCTGACTCTTCATGACTCTATTTAGGGTTTTCTTGGCAAAGGTACTGGAGTGTTTTGCCATTTCCTTCTCAAGATCATTGACTGAATGAATTTCTAGATGAGGAAACTGAGACAAACAGGATTAAATAAATTGCCCAGGGTCACTCAGCTAAGTGTCTGACAGATTTGAACTCAGATCTTCCAGACTCTTATGCCTGGCATTCTATCCACTGCACCACTTAAGTTTACCTATTTTCTTCCCTTAGTGCGTGAAATTCCCTTTGAAAATTCTACTCTCCCATCCCATAGCTAGACAAAATTACTCACAATACTGCCTAATCCTAAGGTGATCATCATAAGGAAAAACACAATGGAGAAGAATGTGGATCCCACCATGTTGGTGATGGCTTCGGGGTAAGCGATGAAGAGGAGGCTGGGACCTGGCAAAGAGTATGAGAAGTATAATCCCCCCCCCTTTCTTATTTTTCCAAGTATAATTTAATGACTTCTGGAACCTTTTCTAGAGGGCAAAACTCTCCTTCAGTAAATAATGAGAGAAGCTTCAGGGTGAAACTCCAGGACCACCTCTGGTACACAAACCTCAGGAGAGAATCAGACCTTGAGAGAAGTCAATTTCTCTCTTTGTTTTCCTACTGTTCACCAAGAAATTGGGGTTCCTATTATTATTATTATTATTATTATTATTTTAGCATTTTATAGTTTTTCAGAACATTTTCAGGCATGCAATGTTGCCTGATCCTTTCTTTAGCTTTTGGAGATATAGTGAACAGACATTGCTATTGCTATTTTTGGTTAGAAAAAATTGAGTCACAGAGGATCTTAGGATCATAGATCCAGATCTGACAGGGAACTCAGAAACCATCTAGTCATCTAACCTCTCATTTTTTTCAGATAAGGAAACTGATTACAGAAGGATTAAGTGACCTGTCTTGGGTCACATAGCTGTAAGGGATTTAAATTCAGGTGCCCTGTCACTGGTCCCAGATGACTCTGGAGGATAAAGTGAGACTGGTGGCTTAGCACCGCCTCCTTCCCTCCAATTCGATTCATGTGCTTGCCATGGCATCACCTCCCTGATGTCAGGATGTCAGGATCCATACCATAGCTTTACTGCTATATATCAGTCCTGGTATATTGGATAGAGGTCCAACCTGAGTTTATGTCTTGCGTGATTCTGCGTAATTTCCCAGTATCTCAGGAAACTCTCCAAGGCTATTAAGTTCCTGATTTGATTTGCTGGAGAAAGTTTCTATAGGAGGAATCCCCTCTCACAAAGTCTTGATTACAAAAACAAAACAAACAAACACCCCTCCCTCTAAACCCCAATCTAGTGAACTGCTCTGAAACAAAGTTTTTATTTATTTTTTTAGGTTTTTATTTATTTTCAAGGCAATGGGGTTAAGTGACTTGCCCAAGGCCACATAGCTGGGTAATTATTAAGTGTCTGAGGCCAGATTTGAACTCAGGTACTGGTGACTCCACTGCGCCACCCAGCTGCCCCTTAAAACAAAGTTTTAATGGGCCAATACTTTTAACTAGTAATATATTACATAATATCTGAGGTCTTTATCTGTGGGATAACTTTCTTTTCTTTTCTTTTTTAGGTTTTTGCAAGGCAAATGGGGTTAAGTGGCTTGCCCAAGGCCACACAGCTAGGTCATTATGAAGTATCTGAGACCGGATTTGAACCCAGGTACTCCTGACTCTAAGACTGGTGCTTTATCCACTACGCCACCTAGCCGCCCCTATGTGGGATAACTTTAAATGAAAATTTCAGGCCCCGTGGGCAGGGTTATGGGAGGCATATGTTAAAAGAAGGGGGGCCTTTCTCTGTTCCTCAAACCATTCCATGTAGGCAACTTGCTTTGCCAAGTCCATCTGAGAATGGGCAGCAGTGAAAAATATCTTAATTCATAACTATTTGAGGTTTACAAAACACATTTCTTGAAACAACTTTGTGAAAGAGGTAGCCACAAGTTTTATTCTCATTAACTGATGACAAAATTCAGGGCTAGAGAGGTTAAGCAGCCATGTAGCTCATAGGTGTCAGGGCCAGGATTTGAACCTAAGACCTATAACTCTAAGTTCAAATTTTTTCTTTGTAACAAAAGCAGAAAACTGAAATGATTTGTTGGTTCCTCTATCTAGTCCATAATGTTCATGAACACTCAACTGGCGAATTCAGATAAAAGACATACAGACCTTTGTCCTTTGCCACTTCTATCTCAAGGTCCCTCATCTCGGCCATGTAGCCCAGGATGGTGAAGATGACAAATCCTGAAAGGAAGCTGGTCAAGAAATTCACCATGCTGGTGATAAGTGCATCTCTGAAAATCAGAAAGCCTGAGTGTGACTGGCGGGTTGGGGAGGAGATCAAAAGGGCAGCCTTCCGATGCTATAGACTTTATGTCAGTGGGAGACATAGAAAGGCATAGGGGAGTGCTGTACTCTCTCTTGGTCATCTCACCAACTCCCAAGTTTTCATTTATCTGCAGATAAGCTTTCTGCAGCTCCCTCCAGATCAGCAGCTGCTGGTAGAGCAGTTCCATTGGGCTGCTAGATTGGCTTCTCATACTTACTGAGTCCAAACAGAACTCATGATCTCCCCCTCTAAACCTGCCCTTCATTCAAACTTGTCTATTTCTGTCAAGGGCATCATCATTCTCCCCAGTTACCAGAATTCTCAACCTCAGTGTCATTCCTTGTTCTTAGCCATCTACACTTAATCAGTTGCCAAATTTTGTCCTTTCTGTTTCTGTAACATCTCTTGCACATGTGTGTCCTCTCTTCTTTACTCACATGGCTACTAAAACCTTAGTTTAAGCCCCTATCACCTTGTTGAATTGATTTGAATTGAATGTTGTATCTTCCAGTAAAGACTGGGAATATGATGGTTTCATTTTAATTTTCATATCATCTGCACCCAGATATTTGTCCTTTGCACATAATAGATACCTAATGACTGTTGAATTGGAGAGAGTCCAATGGAACTACAAAGCCTCAGAGTTGGAAAGGCTCCTAGAGATGACCTAGTCCAACATGCACCTGAACAAGAATCCTCTCTCCAACAAGTGATCATACTGCCCCTGATTGAAGTTCTCCATGAGAAGGAACCCATCCTCTCTAGATTCACTCATTTCACCTGAGGACTTTTCTGGAAATTTCTGCTGACAAACTTCAGTCTGTCTCTCTGAGTTCTGTCCTTTGGAACTAGCATGGATTACATAACAAACCAATTAGTTTACCTATTGGTTTTTCCCATTCTCTCCACACACAGAGCTGCCATCTTGGTCAGCTTACTCCTTGGCTATCACAATAGCTTGCTGATTGATCTTCCTGCCTCATTTCTCTCCCTGTTCCAATTCATCCTACACTAATCTACCAAAGTCATTTCCCTAAAGTGTGGATCAGATCATATCCTTTTACTGTTTAATAGACTCTAGGTTCAAATATAAAATTCTCTATTGGACACTGTAATTCCAACATACCTTGGCCCCTTTACACCTCTCCATTCTGCTCAGAACTCAGTAATCTATGATGAGCAACCTCACACATGATTTCCCTCATACATATTCCTCTCTGACATGACAACTATCTCTTATGCCTAGAATGCACTCCCATCTTCATCTCTACTTCCTGGCTTCCCTACTCCTTGGTTTCCTTCAAAACAGAACTCAGACTCTGCCCACTGAAGAAATTCTTTCCAGATTCTTCCCCTTCTGACCTCTACCCCCAAAGGTCTACTTTTTGACATTATCTTCCACTGCATTAGACTTGAACTTCTTGAGACCAGGCACCATAATTTTCCCCTTTCTATTATCAGTCTTTAGTACAGCATTTGGCATGTACCTTTTGTACTTGGCCATGGTATGAGGGAGAAGTGGAAGTGACTTATCCACAGTCACACAGTGGGTATGAATCTAAGGTTGAGTTAAACTTAGATGTTCCTTACTTCAAATCCAGCATTTGAAGGGCTTTATGACCTCACCCACCATCTTCAGTCCCTGACCCTCCTCTGCTTCCTAATCTCATACAAATTCAGTCACATTGACTTGGCTTTGCATCCTCACCTGAAGCAGTTGTTGTTCATCTGATTGTAACTGGACAGAGAAAGCAGGACTCCAAATCCAGGACCCAGAGAAAAAAAAATCTGAGCTGCAGCATCGACCCAGACCTGGTAAGATAAGTGGAAAGTAATCGGGTGGGGGGCAGGGGAGAAGGGGAAGGTCAGGGAGAAAGAGAATTAGCATTTGGAGAGCTTCCTCTCTCCAGAAAAGATTCAGAACTCCCAACTCACCACCACCCACAGGCTTGTGTCAAATGAGGTTTTTGCAGCTGGTTGTTCCCAGATTCTCGAGGCTGTGATCAATGGAGAACAGGGTTATTTGAATAAATTCATCATATCACCCACTAGAAAATCAGCTCATTGAGGCCAGGGGTCTTCAAAAAATGTCTTTGTCATTCCACATATAGCAAGTGTTTAATAATTGCTTGTTGAATTGATTTGAATTGGATGTTGTGTCTTCCAGTAGACTGTAAAGACTGAGAATAGGGATGGCTTCATTTTAATCCTCATATCTCCCGTGCCTTAGACAGTCCTTTGCATGTAATAGCCACTCAATGATTATTGAATTGGAGAGAATTCAATGGAATCCCAAAGTTTCAGACTTGGAAAGGATCATAAGGACCATCTAGCCCAATTTGTCCCTGACCAAGAATCCTTTCTGCAACATGCCAGACTAGTGACCATCCAGCCTCTGATTGAAGTTCTCCATCATCCCCCTAGATCCACTCATTTCACCTTAAGACTTTTCTGTTTAGAACCTTCTACTGACATCAAGTTTCAATCTATGGGTCTTGTTCTGACCTTTGGGGTTAAGCATAATAACTGTAATACCATAGGACTTCTATAGGACTTGCCTTTCGAATATGTAATGGTAGCTAAAAGCTTCCCTCAAAATGAGACATTTATCAGCACATCATAAGGTAAGTATGTCCTGTTTTTCAGGTCCTGAAAACTACCTGCCCAAGGATACACAGGCAGTAAGTGGCAAGACCAGGATTCAAATCCAATGTCTTGTGACTCCTGATCTTGGGCCCTTTTCAATCTAGCAAAACTGTCTCCTTCCCTAGATCATCTGGCCAGTTAGGGACTAGACTAATACCTGGAATCAGGTCTCTCTATTACTCTTGTGTTCCTTTCCATGATTCCCCATGGCTACCAACTAAGTGGGGTGGTATGAAAGGGGACCCCTCATTATTGTGGCTGGCATTTTGGGGTGGATAGCACTCTTCTCCAAACAGATGATAGCCCTTACTCCTCTCTTTGAAGAGCTTCACAAGATCTCAGAATGGAAGGAGACCCAAAAGATCTCTGGGAGAATGTAAGCTCCTTAAGGAGAGGGGATATTTATGTGCCTCAGAAAGGAGCACCTATTAGATTAGAAATTCTTACTGAGATTGTTTCATTTCTTTGTTGTAGAAACTTAATAAAAATGATTGTTGATTATTCAAGTAAGCAAAAACAATGCTTTTGAATTGAATTGAGCAGAACTGATCCCCACTAGGATCAAGAACTCCCCAAGACTAATGGTCAACCAGCCTTCTCCTAATGAACTCTAGGGAACCTAGCAACAAGAATAATCACAATACTTACTGAATGGCTTTTCAAATTTCTTTTTTTTTAGGTTTTTTTTTGCAAGGCAAATGGGGTTAAGTGACTTGTCCAAGGCTACACAGCTAGGTCATTATTAAGTGTCTGAGGCTGGATTTGAACCCAGGTAAATTTCTTTACACATATAATTACATTGGATCAATAGCTGTTATCACATGCCACTCTTGAGTAACTTTAATCATTAGGAGATATATAAATATAGACATAGATATACACACATAAACATATTTACACAAACATATATGTAGAAATGTTATAGCAAACACATTTTCTACAATTGATTCCCTTGCTCCTTCTGGGGTCAAGCCAAACAAATCTATTTTCTTTCCTATTATAGTTGTTTACTTTCTTTCGTGTCCCTCTCTAGGTGGCATAATGGATTGTGACTATAATTAGGAAGACCTGAATTCAGATCTCAATTTCAGACACTGACTGCCCTGAGATCTTGAGCAAGTCACTTAAACTTCCATTTGCTCTGGTTTCTTCAATTGTAAAATGAAGGTTATAGTAGTACCTACTTTCCAGGATTCTTATAAGGGTCGAATCAAATAATACTTGGTTGGGTTTTTTTTTTAGGATTTTGCAAGGTAAATGGGGTTAAGTGACTTGCCCAAGGCCACACAGCTAGGTAATTATTAACTCAGGTTCTCCTGACTCCAGGGCCAGTGCTCTATCCACTGCACCACTTAGCACCCCCCAAATAATACTTGTTAAGGGCTTGGCACAGTCCATGACTCAAGGTAGATGCTTGGTAAATGTTCTCCTCCAGGTTAAGCATTCCCAGTTCCATCCACCAAATTTTCTGTGGAGCGATCTTGAGTCCACTTACTATCCTGGTTATGTTCTCTAAATACTTTCCCTCATTTTACAGAGAAGGAAATCAAATTCCAGAGAAGGGGAAATGTTGCTTAGTAGTTAATGACAGAGCTGAGTTTTGAAATCAGGTCTCCCAACTCCCACTTTGTTAGAGATGGCCCTACTTGGCATTCTTCAATATGCCTACTGACCATCCAAGCCTTTTCCTCTGAAGATTCTCCTCTAAGTCCTTCTACAGAATTGAGTCGATCCCACCCACTCAATCAATGCCCTAGAAGCTTTCCTTTGATGTATTCTGTATTTTGTGGATACCATCCAGTCTGATGTTTGTGGATACCATTCAGTGCTTATGTTTTTCTTAAATTTTTTTCTCCTTTGCTTCCTCTTGGTCCCGACTTCCCTTGCCCCAAACTTTTAAAAAAAAGCAGCTTGCATATTCTATCCAGACCCTTCTGATAGGTATAAAGAGGCGAGGCAGATCAGACTTGAAAGTCCAAGGGTTTAGGTCTCTTTCTCTTGGGACCTGGATACAAAGGGACCCTCAGGTTGTTGAAAGACTTTAAGGAGGGGCACCTATAGTAAAGGGAATTATTTGTGATGTCTGCTATTGAAGGTTTTAATTAAAACATATCTGGCTGACTATTTTTAATGAAAATTCTCTAAGGCAGTCCCACTGTAATCACTGACAGGAAGTTCATTGTCAATGGGCTTCACAGAAAAGGAACAGGACCCCTGGCATATATAAAGCCAAGCCTGGTAAATGAGATGTGTAATTCAGTTTTCTATTTGCATTTCTAAGGGCCAGGATTGTAAGCCTGTTCAGTTTTTTCTGAGGGAATAATGAGTTCCTTACTTGGGGCTCTCTGATCTTCTCAAGAGAAACCTCCATAAGCCAGAGCTGTCTGTTAGAGCTAGCTACAGCTGGCAGAGTGGTGATCTTAGGAGAGCAATTATCAGAGGAGGGAAAGAGATCCTGGGGGAGCCTTTAAAGATTGTCGGTATCAAGGAGAATACCAGGGATCTCTCAGCTGCACATGATCTCTGGTGGTCAAAGAGGCATCTCCTGCCTCTTGCCTTTTCCCATAATCCCCATCTTCTTCTGTCTCCTATAGTTGTATAAAATGGTGCCCTCTCTCCTTGCCCCCATATCTGAACTGCACCACAAACTTTTTTTTTTCCTTCTTGGCTCAGTTTGAATGCTGCCTTCTTCATGCATTCTTGGTTCTCTCCTTTGGTCACTTGTGTTCATTTCTCCATAGACTCATCATTCTCTTTCCTCTGAAGGCAGGGACATTTCACTTGGTCTCTCTAGCACTTAAAAAAATACTTGATGAATTAAGTCAAATTCTGCATCCCCTAGAATAGAAGCTTGAGGATTGGGATACAAAGGTAAAAACCAAACAGGTCCGGCCCACAGGGAGCTTTCATTCTACTCTGAGGGCACAACAACTTCATTGACAAAAATATATAGGTTAGATTAAATAAAAGCAAATAATCGTCTTCTGAAACTTGAAGGACTGCCACTTGGAGACCTGATTAGACTTTTCCTGTATGGCCCTAGAAGGCAGAATTGGAGAAGGACTTTGGCTAGAGGTCCAGGATGTCTTCCCAACTATGAGAAAGTAGAATAGACTGCCTGGGGAAGGTGAAGGGCTTCAGCCCTCCTGACTGGGCTGCTAGGAAAGCTGGGCAATCATTTTATGGGTATGTTGGGGAGGTGTTCCTTTCTTTTAGGAATGGACTACATGGTCGCTGAAGGCCCTTCCTGCTTGTCAATTCAAAGATATTGTGTCATATAGGGGGTATCGGGAGGAATCAGAAAAAGTCTCTCTACCCTCTTTTTATCCAGTTATTTGTTAATACATATTAACAAAGTGCTATTATAAATATTTTGGTCTATATGGGACCTCAAAGGTCTGGTCACTGGCCTCCTTGGTGGCATATGCCTAATAGTAGTACTGTTGGTCAAAGGAGAGGGGAAGTTTAGTGAATTCATGTCCTGAAGTCACCTGCGTTGGCTAAAGTAGCCTCCCTGGTTCATATTCCACCATGAAAGGAAATACTTGAATGCTATTCAGTACAATTGTTTATTAACCTTCTGAGGAGAGTTACAAGATGGGAGCAGTGCAGTCTAGGGGCTCAGGGGAGAATGCACACACACACACACACACACACACACACACACACACACACACACACACACCAGTGCTTGCAGAAGGGGAAAGAGAGGGTGGTATTCTTCCCAAGTGTCCCATTGTTCTTGGTGCAGAACAGCACTGTGCTATTGAGGTCTGAGTATTTTATTCTCTCATATCAGTTTATCAGGAAAGGAGTAGCCCCAGAACCCCACTACCTGTGGGTTTTTTGAATGCTATTGGTGTTCTATTACAGGGTAGGGGAGCAGGGATGAGGGCCCCCAATCACTATACCATATCTCCCCAACTCTGGACCTCAAAAAATTGAGTCTTAGACTGTCCAAAACACCTGAAGTTACCTAAGTCATTCCCATGCGAACTTTTCTAGAACAAGTGCTCAGGCGTTTGGATTGGGGAAGGAGTAGATTTCCCACTACCCCTATTTTAAGAAACTGAATCCTAGAGATATTAAATGATTTACCTAAGGGTAGAATCAGAATTTGAATTCAGATCCTCTGATCAGGACTAAATTTTATTATTCCCAATGCTCCAAATCTCAGCATGGAGCTCTGGACCCAGAAAAAATTTGGAATATCCAGAAAAAAACTTGATGGCTTGTGGATGTGTTTAGCAGTTTCTCCCAGTGGGCTCAAGGTAGAAGATGATGCCTCTCCAGGCTCCAGGTAGGGTGGCTCCTCAGATCAGGAGGATGAAGAGCACCAGGTAGGGGAAGGTGGCAGTGAGCCACACCACCTAGGAAGGGAAGGGATTGGGTTAGGAAATTGGGAGTGGGTCAATATACACAGTGGTGGAAGAACTGGGAAATATGACAGGGAATGTCATACGAAGGGAGCTTTGCCCACAGTAAAATGGGTCAGAGAAGGAAATGGCAAACCACTCTAGTATCTTTGCCAAGAGAACCCCAAATGGAGGCATGAAGAAATAGGCATGACTGAAATGAATGAACAACAGTTTCTTGAATCCAGGTCTAGAATCCTGATAGAGCTGAAAACACTTAATAGTTGCCCTGATCCAAGGTCTCTCTGCGTTCCAGGTCCAGGACTCTATCTGCTATACCAGGCTGTTTAGAAGTTAGGTGACTTTTCTAGGGTCACACAACTAGGATGTGTCAGAGACCTGGTTATCCTGACTCTAATGCTGGTTCTCTATCTACTACATCACACGGTCTCTAAATCGATAATTATCTCAATAAAACACCTTCATAGCAATAATGTAATTTTTAAATACCCTATAAAAACTTGTTAGTCTTGTCCCATTATTACTTTTCAACCTGTATCCAGGGCTTTTTTAGGGGAGGGGGTTAGATAGTAGCCCTGGGAGAGTCTGATCCGGGTACAAGGGGGCTCAGCTACCTTCCCAGAAGTCTTCGCCCCTTTCCACAGGCTGAAATAGACAATGGTGAAGATGAAGAAGAAGCACAGCAGAAGCTGCCACTGGAGGCCTCCTGGCCCCCTGAAGGATCTCCAGGACCTTCTGCCTGTTAGGGAATTATTCCAGTTGCTCAATCCAACTCCAGTGCCATCCATCTCCAAGACAGAGAAAGAGTGTGAAGCATGAAGGTCAAGGAATTAGAGATGAATAGGGAGAGATCCTGGCTAAGGGTCAGTGTTAGTATCGGAACCAAGGACAGACAGATCCTCAGTGTTCTGACCCCATCCTGGCTGCATAGGGTTGGTTCCATCTTGAATTCCCCTGCATAAAATAAATTCCCTAGGAGGTCTGACACACTCCAGGTCAATGGAGCCCTGATCTCCACATCTTCTAAGTAATTATTACTTTGAAGGGTTTGAGATTTATTTCAAGTATTTGTATTTTATTCCAAGTATTTGTATTTTTTCATTTAACTCAATCTCTCCTGATCCTCACGGCAATCTTCTGAGACAGTTCAAGCATTAGTATTAGTTCTTCTCATCTGACAAATGAAATAAAAAACAGGCATCAGGAAGCCACAAGATTCTAGTATGATAGTTCTAGCTAGATCTAAAAGGAGCCTGGGGTCTATTTAGTCCAACCTTCTCATTTTACAAATGAGGAAACTGAGACTTAGAGAGGATCAAAGATCTGGAAAAGGAAGGGACCTCAGAGATCATCTAGCCTGACTACCTCATTTTACAAATGAAGAAACTGAAGCCCAGTGATTTGCCCAAAGTCACCCAGTCATTTTCAAAGGTGAAGTTTGAAACCTGTTCTTCCTGATTCTAAGTCTAGGATTCTTTACACTATGCCATGCTGTTCAATTCCCTCATTTTACAGATGAGAAAACAGACCCAGAAAGATTATCTAAGGTCATTGAACTAGTAAAAGCCAGAACTAGAAACCAAATCACAGTCATAGAACCACAGGACTTCAAAGACTATCTAGTATGCTGTCCTGTCCATCACTCTCAACAAATGGTTATACAGCCTTTAAGACCACCGGGGAGGAATGAGCCCATTGCAGTTTTAGAATACATATTTATGCATGGAAAATTATTCATTTTTTTTCATTCTCTTTGTCCTTGAGCTTTCATAATATGACATAGTGTAGTATAGTGAAAAGATCACTGGACTTGGAGTCAAGAGTTATGGGTTTGAATCCCATCTCTACCTATTAATAATTTATTCTGTTTCAGTTTCCATTTCCTCATTTGCAAAGTGAGAATGTCAGAATGGATGACTTCAAAGGTCCCTTCCAAATTAGAATCTTTGTTTTCATCTACTACAGGGTTATTGACAGCACAAGAAAAGTTCATAGGTACAAAAGTGCTGATCGCTGTTATTTCTGATAACAAAAAGTTGGGAACAAAATATGTGCCCCCAAATTTAGAACTGACTGGCCAATTATAGTCTGTGAATGTACAGGGATGTGAATAATTCTGAAAAACTTGAACACTGAGTTGCAACAAACTTCTGGTCAATTTTGGTGCTCAGAATTTAGTTCCACTTGGTTAAAGAATTCTTCCTTTTCTGTTAATAATGGGAAAAAAAAACTCCTGCCTTTTGAGATTAGAGCAGTCAATTTATGCTATGGGAATCATTTGTGATAAGCAGGTATGGATAGGTTGTGATTTCCTCACGGGGGAATACCCAGTGTTGAATTCACAAGTCCATTGGAATATTGGAATATTCAGTAAAGAAATTTCTTTGGGGGGGTTTGTTCCTCAAGTATTTATTGTGTCAAAAGAATATGTACCAAATGAAAAGAAAAAAAATGAAAAGAAATTCAAAATGAAAAGAAAAAATCAGGAAAAAAAGAATAGCTACAAAACTGACAGCAAGAAGTTATCCTATCTCTTGAAGGCTTCAAGTGAAGGGGCCCCAGCATGTGTCCATGCAGCTTGTGATTGTAAGAAGGGTATTTTTCCTTTTTTAGGTCTACACCTGCTTTTCTATCACCTTTCCTCTTCTAGTTCTTCCAGGTTCTCCCCTCTGCAGTCAAACTAAAGATGGGAAATTCCTTTTTTAACTTGGTGGTACCTTAGATACTTGGGGCGGCTGGGTGGCACAGTGGATAGAGCACCGGCCCTGGAGTCAGGAGGACCTGAGCTCAAATCTGGCCTCGGACACTTCATAATGACCTAGCTGTGTGGCCTTGGGCAAGTCACTTAACCTCATTGCCTTGCCAAAACCTAAAAGAAAAAAGAAAAAAAAGAAAAGGAAGTACATTAGATAATTGAAACTCTCTAGAGAGGGAGTGCCTACTAACTTCAGAGTCAACTTATTCCATTTTGGAATAGCTTTGATTGCCTGGAAGTTATTTTGGATATCTGACCTAAACATAGCTCTCTTCTGAAAGCTTCTGAGTGTGGGAAGGAACCCTAGCTGCCATCTAATCCAATCCATACACAAAAGAAATGCCCACTATGACACACTTAACATTGATCATCTGCTTGAAGACCTTCCAAGAGGGGAGCAATGATGTTCCCCACCCTACTGAGGAGTTTAGAGGCATCTTCAAGCCTCTTGCATCCTTCCATCTCTCCTGGTTTTCCCTCAGTTCCTCCTGCCTAAGTCTGATACTCTTTAATTCTATATTTCTGATAAAAATTGTTTAATGAGTGTCTGATTGAGGTTTGTAAGTCTGAATGTTAGCCTCTGCCCTCCACAGGTTCTGGCCTGTTAGAAATCTGAAGGTTCTGTCTGTGTGAAATAGCCTACTTTCCCTTATTTGCATCTGCAAGTTTGGGCTTTCATAGTTGTGTAAGCAATCAGAGTAAAGACCATCCTGAGAAGGCAGGAAACTGGTCTGGAAACCGGCCTCTATAAGAGACTGAATAAATTCTTATATTTATGACATTTTGGAAAGGGAGAAATCCCAGTGTTTTATATGTCAATATTATATCTGATAACAACATAAAAGATCAAGTCAGAAGAGGAGACAGTGGTCCTGTTTTTTTTTTTTTTACATTTTTGCAAGGCAATGGGGTTAAGTGGCTTGCCCAAGGCCACACAGCTAGGTCATTATGAAGTGTCTGAGACCGGATTTGAACCCAGGTACTCCTGACTCCAGGGCTGATGCTCTATCCACTGCACCACCTGGCCACCCCTAGTAATCCTGTTGTTAATTGGATCTTTGTCAGTTCTGATATAGAACAGATCTTATGGTTGGGTTAGAGAATCATAAAGTAATCAATGGCTGCTTTATGGACTAATGTGTAACCTGCTGGGTTGACCATCAACATTTTTCGATCCTTTGTGAAATTTCTATAAATATCATTTCCTCATTAAGCTCTTTTTGTTTGTTTGTTTTTGCAAGGCAAACGGGGTTAAGTGGCTTGCCTAAGGCCACACAGCTAGGTAATTATTAAGTGTCTGAGACCGGATTTGAACCGAGGTACTCCTGACTCCAGGGCCGGTGCTTTATCCCCTGCACCACCTAGCCGCCCCTCATTAAGCTCTTGATAGGTATCTTTAATGATATCCTCCACCCATGGGTTCAGTAAGATCTGAGAGAATAAAACTTCATGGATAAAACTAACTTTTTGCTATTTCATTTTTAGCCTAAGAAAATTGTGGTTAACACTCCATACCCCCTCCCATTTGCTCCAGATTCCTTACTTTCATCCCTTCCCAGACACACTCACATGTAAAACTCCTCAGCAGGTGAGTGAGAGAAGTCGCTCCAGGTGACATTCCTGAAATCAAAATAGTTGGTACAGTTTGGGGTGTTCCAGGGATTGTGACAGGGTCCAAGGCAATGAGCTGTCCATCGAGGAGTAGAAATAGTAGAGAGCCCAGGCAATGATGGTGTTATAATAAAAGGCAACGTAGAGGTCGATAATGCAGACAGCATACCCAATCCCCACCCCAGGGAAGAGACACCTCAAATAGGTTAGTTTAAATAATCTCTGATTGAATGGTCTGCCTTCTAGGACCTGGGAACTGTGCTAGCAGATTAGGAATACAATAGCAAAATTACAGTAAGGAAACTGAGGCACCGAGAAGGTACCTAACCTGTTAAAAGTCATACAGCTAACAGATGCTTGAAGCAGGATAAAAACCCAGGTTTTTTCTGATTCTGATTCTGATTTCTTTTTCTTTTTTTCTTTTTTGGTTCTTGCAAGGCAATGGGGTTAAGTGACTTAAGGTCACACAGCTAGGGAATTATTAAGTGTCTGAGGTTGGCTTTGAACTCAGGTCCTCTTGACTCCAGGGCCGGTGCTCTTTCCACTCTGCCACCTAACTGACCCCCTTTTTAAAGTTTTTTTTTTTTTTGCAAGGCAAATGGGGTTAAGTGGCTTGCCCAAGGCCACACAGCTAGGTTATTAAGTGTCTGAGGCTGGATTTGAACTCAGGTACTCCTGTCTCCAGGGCCAGTGCTCTATCTACTTTGCCACCTAGCCACCCTAACTGCCCCTTCTGATTCTAATTTCAATGTTTTATGCATTACGCCACCCTAGAAGTGCTTCTCAGTAAAGCTGGGGATTAGGTAAAGTTTTCTTTGGGTGCCCTTCCATCTTTCCTTTTCAGGTCTCTTTTCTTCCTTTTTCCTCTCTTTCTCCCTTATTCTGAGTCCCCCAAAGAACATTCAGTAGTCAGCTTATTTTTATCTCTTCCCCAAATATTATCTGATGAGTTTAATGGGTTCTTATTGGGTCAACAAAGGACTCAACCATTCATTCTCATGCATACCCAAGAGACCCAACCTGTGTCCCATCCTTACCTTTGAAAATAGGACAGATGTACTTCCAGATTGGGATGACTCCCATATGATGATATTGCCCCAGGGCCAACTCCATGTAGAAGAGGGAAATCCCTCCAAAAACAGCCATCAATGCATAGGGGATGAGGAAGGCGCCTGTTAGAGATGGGGTAAGGACAAGAGTTAGGTGTTCAGAGGTGTAGCTTTGTACCACCACCAAGCTTTTTTTCCTTTCTTTTAGGTTAGTCAAACATGATTTCCTTGACATTCATTGTTAACCAGATCTTTGATGATAAAGCAGCATCAATTAGAGCTTTCCAATTAATGGTCAAATATTTTAGTCATTGTCCAATGAATATAAACAAAAGTATCTTAGTAATTAAGCAGGCACGGAAGGAGACAGCCCAAAGTTCCTAAGATACAGTTGAAAAGAAGCTCAAGGAGTACCTAGTCCAATCTAGTCTATTTTCCCTCATTTAGATATAAGAAACTGAGACCTGGGGAAGTCATTTGATCAAGGTTACTCAGGTAGTAAATATCAGCTTCACACAGCCTGGCTATTTCTTGGAAATCTGGAGGCAAGAAGCAGCTAGGTGGCTCAGTGGATAGAGCACCGGCCCTGGAGTCAGGAAGACTTGAGTTCAAATGTGAACACAAGACACTTAATAATTACTTCGCTGCGTGACCTTGGACAAGTCACTTAACCCCATTGCCTTCTTAAAAAAAAGAAAAGGAAATCTGGAGGCAACTCAATATGACAGCAGTAGTTTCTGCCATACCTGGGGAATGGTGCCTCTTCTTAAATAAGCATTGGTATCATCCTGTGATTTCATTAGTTTAATGAATTTCCAATGAAGAAATTCCCTTGACTAATACCTATTGGGTCCTCCTCTGAAGTCTAGAGATTTGCTTTGGGCCATTGAGATGTCAAGGTAATTGCCATTCACTCTGTATATGGATATGAGATGGGACCTGAAAGCAGCTGTCCAAATTGTTCACACTTCTTTTGTACATTGTTTTACAAAGCACATCACATATACAAAAATGTAATATATACAATTTTTTGTAAAAATTGATGAAATGTGATTTCATCATTTTTCTGGCCCTGGTCCAGCCACTCACTCCTCCCTGATAAGATGATGCCTTCTTAGCCTTCCTTGGCCAGAACTTTATTAAAGAATGAATTTCCTCTAAATTAGCTAAATAATTAATTATATAACTGCATCACATATAACAATTTTGGTAATAATAGCCCATATTTATAGAGTCTGTTGAGCTTTGCAAAGTATACTACCCATATTATTTCATCTGATCCTTTACTCTCATTATTTTTCAGGATCCTTCCTTGTAAAAGGAGGAGGTTGGATCTGATAGACTCAGTTTCCGCCTCTGTAAAATGAGGACCCATTGTGGTCCTTTTCACTCCAAATCTGATTGGATTTTCAGAATAACCCTATGAGGTGGATGCTATTATCACTTGATTTTTACACGTGGGGAAACTGAGATTCAGAGACATAGATAGCCTTGTCAAGGGTCTGAGAGTATCTGAGGTGAGATTTGAATCTTTACTCTCACTCCAGAATGCTATTCATTGTTAACAAACTTTTCTTGTGACTGTTGCATCTTACACTTAGCGTCACTTGTTGCTCTCTTAGTGATGCTCTCTCAGCAGCACGGTGTGGAAGGCGGCTAAATTTGGATCAGGAGGTCTAGACTGGAGCTTTAGGGGTTGTGAGAACTATTAAAAGACAAATATGAAACTCTCTGAGGGATGCCGAGGTCTATCTAGTTGGGGTATGGTTTCTATAACATAATCATCTCATCCAAGCTTTGCTTGAAGGGAACTAATTATTTCCCAAGGTATCCCATTTAAAAAAATATATTTTAAGGCAATGGGGTTAAATGACTTGTCCAAGGTCACACAGCTAAATAATTATTAAGTGTCTGAAGTCAGATTTGAACTCAGGTTCTCCTGACTGCAGGGGGTGCTCTATCTACTGTACCACCTAGCTGCCCCCCTTGTGAGCTGCTTGAGGACAGGGACTGGTTTTTGGTTCATTTTGTATTCTCAGTATTTAGCCCAGTGCCTAGAATAGAGTAGGCACTTCAAACTGTTTGTTGATTGATTGACTTCCCTAGTTGCAAACGTTTTGCCGACATCCAGAACACATTCACTTTCTTTTGCAACTACCTCCCATTGCTCCTCCTTCTGTTGTATGGGACCAAAGACAGCAAAACAACTCCCATTTTCACTAGACGAACTTTCAGATACTTGAAGTCAGCTCTCATGTCTCTCTAAACCTTTTCTCCTTCAGCATAAATGTGACCCGTCCCTTTGACTTCGGTGCTATATAGTCTTCAACCCTCTGATCACCTTGGTCACAATATGATTGGACTGCAGGGCTAGAAGGGTTTTTGATTATCAGCCACCCATCTGGGAACTCCTCTGGAATATTCCATTATGCTCTTAGAAATTCTTCATCTTGTTAGATCACATGAGCCCAGGAACTCAAACTTCCCCAGGACCCTCTAACCCTGGGTCCCTGCCTTCCCTCCCTCCTTCCCTCTGGTGAAGGGTACTCCTAGCAGTGCTCTTCTGATCTCTTCCATCTTGAACCCTGCACTGAGTACCTTCTCTCCCTCCTGTTTTTCAGCTTCCTTTTATATATTGACTTCCTTCTATTAGGGTGTAAGTTCCTTGAGAGTAGGGACTGGCTTTCCCCCTGTCTTTCTATCTTGAACATTTAACATAGTTTGGTATACAGTAAGTGCTTAATAGATGTTTATTGACTGAATAACCAGCCCATGTTAGTCCAATCCACACTTATTAAACTCCTATTGTGTGCTAAGATATTTGTTACGTACTAGAAATGAAACATAAAGCAAAAAACAGCTCCTGTTCTTCAAAAAGCTTTTGTTCGACTTGGGGATGGGGATGATGATGATAATGATGTCTGTCCTTCATTCTTTTTTTTTTGAAATAGCTCAAGATTTTTATTTCACAAGCCTGTCAAGTTCACAGATTAACATCTTTCTTTTTCCTAGAGAGACATTAAGCAGCTTGAGGACAGGGTGACTAACAAAGGTCTAGGCAAGGTACCTGAGGAAAAGAGTTAGGAAAGCAGCCAGAAGATCTGGATGGGCTGAGACTTGAGTGAATCTGTTCTGGAGCAGAGGCCTTCGACTTGAGAACATTGAATTTTTTAAGCAAGACTGTCTGAGGGCAAAGGAGAAAGAAAAAAGTAGCTATTCGAGCTGGCTGGCCTGGACTCAAGTGAATCTGGTCACGTGGAGCAGAGGCCATAATTCTCCAAACTAGGCCAGGAGCACATGGTTCTGGCTTAGAGAGAGAAAGTGGTCATCCTGCAAAGGGGAGGAAAGCAGGAAAAAGAGCTCTCCTTCATTTTGAAGAAGACAATGACAAGGAGGTGATGCCACTGCAAGCACAGAAATTGGATTTGAGTGAGGGGGGATTCTCCTCCAAAGCCACCTGGGTCCAGTGGCCAGGTATGAATAGGACAGCTGGAGATGACCCTGGAGGTGAGGCAATCAGGGTTAGGTGACTTGCTCAAGATCACACAGCTAGTAAATGTCAAGTGTCTGAAGCTGGATTTGAACTCCCATCCTCCTGACTCCAAGGTCATTGCTTTATCCACTACACCATCTAGGGATACAATATAGACACAGATGAGTACATAGATGATAGTTTGAGCAGGGAGAGCAACAAAAATTAGGGGGAGTCATTTAAGGTGTCCTGTAAGAAGTGTATGTGAACTAAACTTTGAAGGACATTAGTGATACCAAGATGACAAAGGTGCACATTTATACTAGAAGTAAGGATCCATGTAAAAATGCTGATCTGGGAGATGAAATGCCAAGTTTAGGGGACAGCAATTAAGTCAGTTTGATCAAATATCAGGTTCACAAAAGGGAATCATAAACAATTAACTTGAAAAGGCAGACAAGCTACGAAGGGCTATAAATATCCGTTTATAGTTTATATTAGAAGTAGTAGGAAGCCACTGACACAATGACATGGTCAGATTTGTAGATCTACCATTAGCAAAATCAGAATCCCTCTACAGTGTTCCTGACAAAGTAAATTGTATTTTCTTGCTTATCAGTGTTTAGAGTTCTTTTAAGGGACAAGATCTTTCATTCCACTGTTAGAAACAAGACTTTAGGCACAACAATAACCCTTGAAGAAGGAACACTGGTTTCATAAAGTCTATAGTGGAAGGGGTGTTAGAGGTCATCTCTTCAACTGCCCCATTCCAAATAGAAGAAAACTAGGTAGCAGAAAGAAGTGATTTGCCTGAGAACACACAGGAATTAAAAGGAGAGTTCACAGACTGAAATCCAGATCCTCTAATTCCCAATTCAATCCCCATTCATTTATTTCTCGTTGCCTTCTATGATTATGAATTTAGAGCCAGAAGGAGCCTGAGATTATGAGAGGGAACTCCATTGCCCAAAGTCACAAAGAAAATTAGGCTCCAGTATAAATTCACCCACACTAGTGTAAATAAGTAATTGGTATCTTTTTAAAAACCTGAGTCTAGATTTTGATGGAGGAGAAATACTGTTCACCTTTCAACAACTCAGGAAGAATTGACAGGTATTACCATTCCCATTTTGCAGATGAGAAACCTAAGGCTCAAAGAGATAAATGATTTGCCCATGGGCACTTAGAGAGTGATGCTAGAAAAGAGATTTTAACTCAAGTCTTCCTGACTCCAAGGCATAGTATACTAACCTTTCTAGGAAACTGCCCCATCTTTCCTCTTCCTTTGACACCACAGATCTAACAGTCATTCTACTAAATCACACTGGATTATAATTTCTTGGTGATTAAACCAGAAGATTTAGCATCATCAGAGAGTAAAGTCAGTATCAATGGAAGGGGTAAAGAAAAGCCCAAGGACACACTGTCATCCACATTCCTGAGTCAGGAATTACTTTTTACAGTCAGAGAAGGTTTTCCTTTGTTCCGTTTCTCAGAACTCCTTCCTCTCCAGGTCACAAAAGCTCATTGCCCAAAATTAGGACCAATGGACCCCTGTGCTTTCTCACATGGCAACCATAAACCAAGTTCATTCATCTGGGTCTTTTAGACTCAATTTACTGTTACAAATAAATAAAGTAGAAAAATGGGATGTGTTATTAACACCTTTAATTATGAAAGCTTGTTCCCTAGAAGGAAACAAGGAAAGGCATGAATGGTGTGAAATGAGCATAATCAGGGCTGTAGGCTCATTGACCATGTATGTTTAAAAAAAGGAAGGAAGGCAGGAAAAGGAGAGAGAAGGAGGAAGAAAAGAAAAAATGGGAAAAGGAAGGAAGTGGGGAAGGAAGTAAGAAAGAGGGAGGGGAAGAAAAAGAGAGAGAGAGAGAGGAAAAATAAAACAAGAGAAAATGAGAGGGAAGAAAGAGAGAAAAGTAAAAGAGAAAGGATAGAAAGGAAAAAGAGAAAGGAAGGAGGGAAAGGAAGTGAGAAAGAAAGCAGGAAAGAAAAAAGGCAGAAAGGAATAAAGAAAGGTAAGTGAGAGGAAAGGAAGAAAGGAAAGAGGAAGGAAGCAAAAAGAGAGGAAAGAAAAAAGAACTAAAGGAGAAAGGAAAGAAGGGAAGAGTAAAAGGATGAAGGAGGGAGAAACAGAAGAAGGAAGAAAAGGAAGGGAACAAGAATGAAGGAGTGAAAGAAAAATAAAGGGAGGAATAAAGAAAAAAGTGAAGAAAAAGAGGAAAGAGAGAGAAAGGAAGGCTGGCGAAAGGCAATAGAATTTCAGAAGGGTCTTGAAAAGAAAAAACAAAAGCATTAATTTTTGTTCATTTCTTTGTCCTTAATTCATCTGGTTCTCCCTCTCTATATAAGATCTTGCTTCTTTTTTTGTTATGTATACCCAATTATTTGTTTCTGTTGATGATTATTGTCTACAGTTTTCTTCTAAAGAAAGATGCTCAAGGGGGTGGCTAGGTGGTGCAGTGGATAGAGCACTGGCCCTGGAGTCAGGAGGACCTGGGTTCAAATCTGGCCTCAGACACTTCATAATTACCTAGCTGTGTGGCCTTGGGCAAGTCACTTAACCCCATTGCCTTGCAAAATCCTAAAAATAAAAAAAGGATGCTCTTCCTTCTAAGTTGCATTTGCTATTGAAGGATGACAAATATTCTGACTCTCTGGAGCTTAAGCAAAAGAGATGCTGACAATTTTATATTTTTTAAGAAATAAAAATAGCAGCCAACTGACAGTAAAGGATGATATAAATTTGATTTATCTACTCTGTTTTAAAAATAGAATTTTCCCTAGCCCTAGCTAAGTAAGGGACTTTAGTGATCATATAATTGAACTTCTTCATTTTACAGATAGGGAGCCAAGAGAAGTTAAATGATCCATTTAAGTTCACATGGTGGGAGAGAGGGAGCAGTAATTGATTGAGCTATGGTGTGAACACAGGTCCTCTTACTACAAGTTCAAAGTTCTTTCTGCTCTGACACATTGCTTGAAGAAACCTTTCATAGGAGTAAGGGTAGAAACTGCATGGGGGAGAGACTATGACAATGATTCAACATGCACAGGAATTATATCTAGGTGATTTTGTTGTGGCCAGGAACCAGAAAAAAAAAGAATTCTCAGAACCAGATATGTGACTAGAAAGGGACTGACTTCCTTGTTCAAATGTCTGTTCTGTCTGAGACAAAGCAGAGCCCTAAAGATATATTTTTTTTTATTATTTTATGTCAAATTAGAGTAAATGTTCTATTTGCCTATGTGTATATCCTTCTCCTTTCCATTAAGTAATAGAATAATCTGAGGATTTATAAATTTGATCTATAAGTCATGGTACTGCTGAGGTAAGGGACAGAACCCCTCAGTGGAAGCTGGCACTGACCCAAATGATACCACTAAAAAGGAAAAAAAAATGAGAAACGGATGCTGCTTCCCTGTAGTTAGAACAAATGGTACAGCAGATTACTGTTTTTGCTATAAATGTAGCCACGACACACAATTCCAACTGGAGAAGCATTTATGTTAACTGTTCTTTAGCAAGGAAGAATTGGCAAGGAAGTGTGGGGCAGTGAAGAAAATCCTGGTGTGGGAGTTTGAATTCCACCTATATCTTTGTGACTTTGGGCAAATGATCACACTTCTATAAAATGATTAACTTTCTCTTTAAAATAAGGGGATCAAGGGGTGGCTAGGCGGTGCAGTGGATAGAGCACTGGCCCTGTAATCAGGAGCACCTGAGTTCAAATCCAGCCTCAGACACTTCATAATGACCTAGCTGTGTGACCTTGGGCAAGCCACTTCACCCCATTTGCCTTGCAAAAAAAAATAAATAAAATAAGGGTTTCAGTCAACCAGTCAAGAAACATTTATTATACACCCATTATATATGAGGGTTAGAATAGACAATCTCAGATTCCTTCTAGTTCTAAATCTATTCATCTTCCTAGTGTAAAGGTGGGTAAATCACTTCTCTTTCTTTGGTCCTATTTCCTTCTCTGTCAAATGAAAGATTGGACTAGATTTCTAATGTCTCTTTCTAGCTCTAAATGTTGGAGTTCTCCTTCTGTGACTTTGGGAAAGTCATGTCTTTCTGTTCCTCAGGTTCCTCCTTTGTAAAAATTAGATGTTGAACCTGATAACTTCTAAGACCCCAATTTTCAAGGTTTGGATCTTACATTTAGGGCAAGGGGTCATTAGAAAGATAGTCTATTAGATGCTAGAACTTACTGGCCTCCAGCATCCTTTCCCATTCTTAACTTCCTCTCCAAGGATCTTCTGAGATACTGAAGTAGTATCCTATCCTTTAATTGCTAAAATTCTTCTGAACTTTGGAGCTATGATTCTACTAGTTTGGAGTTAAAAGGAAAGGAAACAATATTTTTTGATTCTCACCATTTCAGCATTCAGTTGATCAGTTTTGGTAATTTCTCTGTTTTCACTCTCTCTCTCTCTCTTCCCCATCCTTTCCCCTCTCCTCCTCCTTCTCTCTCTTCCCCCCCTCACTTATTCTGTTATTATCTAACTACTTTCTAAGCTTATTTTGTGATATTCAGTCAGAGGCATGGGGAATGTTGGTACCACGGATAGCTCTCAAAGAAGACTCTCTACTATGACCTTTGTAAGGCTAAAAAGGCCATATTTCAAGAAATCTCTGACAAGCATTCACCAAATATTTGGTTTGTGGAAGAAGTAGGCAATCATGAGAAAAATTCATTTATCGCTTGACTTTCAAATCTTATTAAAAAAACTCTTTTAAACTTGTTTAATGATCAAATCAAATGCGATTATATAGTATCAATAATATTATATGAAATATTATTTGTAAAGCAGTTAGCATAGTATCTGACACATAAAATATCCTTAAAGAATTCTTTCTCTCTTCACCTTTGCTCTAAGTTTTACTCTGTTCTGCTTTGAAAAACTTAGCTGATCTAACAATATTTAGACTTGGGAAAGAGCTCAGGCATCATCAAATCCAACAAAAGAGGAAACAGTGACCCAAAGGGATTAAGTGATTTACCCTAAGTCACATACATATACCCAGAAAGATTTTTCCCAAGATCACATAGCTAATAAGTGGAAGAACCAGGTCCAGAATTCAAATTTCTTGACACCTTCCACAGTCTATTTCCTTGCCATAATGGCAATCTCATTTTCATTTGTTTCAAGGGAAGAGAGTTGGTGAGTTTCTAAACTGAAAGCCAAAGAAAACTTCAGAAAGTGCTGAATGACTCTTTTTGCCTCTTAAGAAAAAGCAAGTTTTTAAGTTGTAAGAAAAGCAAAGGTAGGGGTGCAATGGGGAAAAACAGCTCCAACATTTAAAAAAAAGCACTCAATTTCCTTTAGAAGAAATAAAGAAGGGAAAAAAGAAAGCCTTTCTCCTTACCGCCCCCATTCTGGTAACAGATATAAGGGAATCTCCAGACATTGCCCAAGTCAACAGCAAATCCAATGACTGACAGGAGAAAATCCATTTTCTTGTTCCATTTGTCCCTAGAGTCTGTGGGGGGCTCCCATCTGGGGCTGCTGCTATCCATCAGGACACTTCTCTGGGGAAGCCTTTCAACCCCAGATGAATTTGCCTCTTTCATGCTGACTTGGATTTAAAAACAGACCACCACCATCCAGAAGTCCCACAAATACTCTGATCCTGAAGGAACCAATCTTAAGAAGTTAAAGATTGGGGAAAGAGTTTTTTCTTGGTTCCTGCAGAGTCTCCAGGAGGGAAAGAGATTCATGTAGTGGACTCTCTTCCACCTCTTCATTTGAGTAATGAGAGATGAGTCCCTGGCAGAGGGGAGGCAATGCTTTTTGGAAAGCAGGGGGAAGTGGGGGAGGGAGAAGAGGAGGGGAGGAGAGAGACTGAAGCGCATTGATGGAGCCATTACCCTAATGCTCTTTTTTCAGTCTTGCTGAGAGATAAAGGCAGAATGGTAGGATCCCAGAGTGGATTGGAGATTTTCCTATGGCCTCAATTTCATCCCTGTAAAATTAAATGTGGCTATATGACCTCTAACTTATACATAATTCTTCGAGACAAAGAGTCCTGTCAAGCCGATTCATAGAGGAGATAGGAGGTTTTAGAATCTTCAAGTGGTGTTTTTGTTTGAAGGGAAGGCTGGGACATTAGGAGATCATGGGTGTAGATTGCTATGGCATCACTGACTAAGAGCAGTTTCATAAAGATGATTAATGATGAAAGACTTAACTACTCTGATCATGACAAGAAACAGTTCTAAAGGTCCCCTGATGCAAAATGCTAACCATTTCTAGAGAGAATGGATGAACTCTGAAAACATATTGAAGCGTACATTTAAAAATCTTTATTTTTCTTCTTTTTTGTTCATGTCTTCTTTTGCAACATAGTTAATATGAAAATAGGTTTGAATAACTTCACATGTATAATTGACATCAAATTGCTACTCTCTTCAAGGATGAGGAGGAGCAGGAAGGAGGAAGAGAATATGGAACTCAAATTTTTTTAAAAAAGAATATTAACTTTTTGTATGTAATTGGAAAATGTTTAATAAAATAAGTAAAAATATTAAAAGATAAATAGCGCTGACTCTATAGTCAAAGTACCTGTGATTAAATTTGGTTTTTGATGCTTATTGCCAGTGTGACTTTGGGTACATCATTTAAGCCCCAAGGGTTGTCTCCCTTATGTAATATAAGAGGGTTGAATTAAGTGACCTCAGAGGGTCTTTATCTTTATATACTTATAAAGTAGAGAAGATTTAATTTTATCCTCTATACAAAGACTGACTTTGCCCTAAGGGGGGAAGTATAAGCAAATCCTTATCTTTGGAAGGGAGTTTTAGAAATTAAAACTACCACCACCACCACTACTACTACTACTACCACTATTTCTATTTTACTATTACTTTTGTTAAGTTGACCTTCAGTCATTTGCAGGGCTAACTCCAGTTGTGCTGACCTATATTTTGCACTGGGTTCAGATGGTTATGGAGGAGAAAATAGGACTGGTGACTTGGCACAGCACCCCTCACTCCAATCAGATTCACTTGCAAGTCAAGACATCACCTTCCTGATGTCATGGTCCTGGAAAAACACTCTGGGTAAGTCTTGCTGAAGGACAATCTCCAAGTCATTTCCAGGACCAAGGCTAGGGAAAGGAAAGCCATAACAAGGGTTCTGTCCAGAAGCCAGAGCTGGTGATAACTGGAGGCCAGGGATGCATACTTGCCATTGGGAACTCACCCTCATCTTCACCTGTTCAGGTACTGAGAAATATGAAAAGTAGAACTGGAAAGTGGGAGCTCTTTTAGGAAGGGGTTCACTGAGGGAATAGACACCCAAATGATGTGTGATATGGTGGAAAGCTCTGGAGTCAGAGGACCTGACTTCAAATCCTACCTCTGACACTAGATGCATGAGCTTGAGGGAGTCACCTCTTTAATTCTGTTTTTCCATAGAGCAAATGATAGGGTTGGAATCTAGTCCTCTGAGCTTTCAGTACTAGATCTGGGAGCCTAGGAACTCTCCTATAAAGCAGAGCAGCAGTTAGTCCAGTCTAGCACCTCGGACAGAGTCACGGACACTCCCAAGCACCTCTTATGAAGAGATGGGATAGAGGAAGGGGAGCAGGGGAGGGCTCGTGTGGAATTGCATCTGTGCTTCCCCACCAGCCCACCTGAGTGAGGGCTGAACAGGAGAGACAAACGAAAGAGCAAGGAAAACAGAAAACTAAAATGTAAAACGAGGGTAGATCCCAGATCAGACTTCCCCCTTCAGCATCCCCATGAGCCCAAATGGAAGATTCCATATGTGTTTTATGGATGATCTGGTGAAAGACTGAAAATTTAGAGCTAGAAGGGACCATAGGGCCACTAAAGTCAGTTGTCTCATTTTATAAATCAGGAAACTGTGGACTTGCCCAGGGTCACACAGCTATTAAGTGGCTAATACGGGATTTGAACAAAGGTCTTCCTGAATCAGAGTCCAGTATTCTATATACTACCCCATATGAGTTGGGGAACAAATGAATGGCCCATTCCAGCTTCCTTCTGATCCACATTCTTGAACACCCCAAAAGAATGACAATCAAGGAAGACAATTACTTTACGTCTACCCCCCACTAAGTTTTATGACTACAAAGGCAGCTAGATGGCACAGTAGATAGAAAACTGCAGCCAGGAAGAAATGAGTTCGAATCTGACCTAGATATTTCCTATTTATTTCACCTGTCAAATCACTTAACTCCTATCTGCCTCAGTTTCCTCATCTATAAAATAGGGATAATTATAGTGCTTAGCCTAATATCCAATCTAAAGTTATTATCATTTTTACCATTGTGTTCCCCAAAACTAGGGTCTCAAGAGGATGTGAGGATAAACTAACATTTGTAAGGCACTTTGTAAACCTTAATTACTATGTAAATATTAGTCATCATCATTTGAATATATGATCCCCAAGAAATAGGATGTAGTAGAACAAAATTGGACTAGTCATTGTGTGCCTTTAAATCTCAGTTTCCCCATCTGTAAGATGGGAATAATAATACCTATCAATGAACCAGCAAGCATTTAATAAGGTGTTTTCTATGCAAAGGGATTAGAATACAAAGAAAAAGTGAAATCAGAACCTGTTTTCAAGGAGCTAATATTTTAATGGAGGAGATAAAATGTATGTACTTCCCAGGGTTAGTGCAACGATTACATGAGATAATCTATGCAAATTGCTTAGCAAGTTTTAAAATGCAAAGCAGTTTGAATTAGTGGACGGTGGAGTCAGGAAGACAAGGGTTCAGATCTCCTCTCTATGTATTTCTGGGCAAGTCACTTAATTTCTTGAGGCCCCAGGCAAGTTTCTAAACTCTTACATTTGGGGGGGGATACAACAACGACAACGACAACGACAACAATAATAATAACAGTAATAATCACATCTTTAAGTCAAGTATTCTGCTCATAAAAACTTAATTATGATGGTACTTGCTGCTCACAACAACACTGGGAGGGTAGGTGGTTTTATTATACCCATTTTACAGATGAGAAAACTGAGGCAGACAGCTCAAATGACTTGCTCAGGGTCACTAATCTGCATTAGAAGAAGCTTCTTCAGATCAATGAAATCCTAGGTGCAGAGTATCCTTTCCTCCAAAGAAAACGTTTAAAGAACAATGGTCAGTAGATCCGAGTCCTATTCCTAGCCCTGTCATTAGCATGTTGTGACACTAGGCAACTGACTTCTCTGAACTTCAATTTTCCTCATCTATCAAGGGATCTTTAAATCCTTGTTTCTTAGGTTTTCTCTATCCACCAAATAATAAAAGGAATTATGGCTAGTTCTCTAGATCCCCTACTTTGAAAGGCAGTGTGGTATAATGGACAGGGCAGCGACCTTCAGTAGCATATCATCTAATTTCTCACTGTCTTGTTTTCCTCCCCTGTAAAATGAAAGATTTTGATTCAATGAACTCTCAATTGCCAGCTTCGAATCTATGAGCTTAAGAGGGGTCAGGGAATATCACTCATTAAGGAAGCACCCTGCAACCCCTCCTGAGGATTAGAAAAAGTAGGAGGGGAAGGAGGAAGGGAAGAGAACAACCCCCAAACAGGGCCAATCATAGATGTCACACCGCTTCCCAACACCACCACCACCACTACTCCCTGTCCCCATGGAAACTCCAGAGTCTCTTTGTCCTGGTGCTCAAATTTTCACTGAATAACATCCATTCAAGTGTGGGGGGGGGGGGGTTAGCAACCAGAAAGATGACTGTGGAGGAAGAGAATCCTAATTGTGCCCCCAGAAAGGGTCAGGGAATAAATTACAAATAATAAGAGAATAAGAGAATCAGAGTTGAGGAAGGCCTTAGGACATGGGTCTATAGAATGGAAGTTTCTTGCAGGCAGGAACTGTTTCATTGTTGGTTATGTATATCTCCTCATATCTGTGTATGTGAATGACAGTAAGCACTATAGAATGCTGGAGTTGGAGAAGAGACTTTTAGAATGGAAAATGTCAGAACTGGAAATCGTCCTAGAGATGTGTCATTTTCCACAGGAAAAAATAATAATGACAAAATTAATATGAATAATAATTTATAGGATTTTAAGGTTTAAAATGCTTTTTTTAAATACATCTCATTTCACAGATGAGAAAACTGATACTTTTTGACTTGACCCCAGTAAACAGAAAGTTCCTTATCTGAATAAAATAATGAGATTAGGTTCTTTCCAGTGAGACCTATCAGTTAGTGTTAGAGCAGGGACTAAAAAAGTTCAACCTTGTTTGTGACTAGGTCCTAGCAACCCTACTCAAAAGAGATCTCAGTCAAGACGGACTGTTAGGGGCCACCGATCCTAGTGATGAGGATCTAGGTCAGCTCATTGGAGGTATGTAGGAGGCAGGCTCATGTGAGTCTAGATCCCAGTTGTGAGTTTCTGGATAACAAGGCTCAATCTACCATCTTTTTTTTTTTTTAGGTTTTTGCAAGGCAAATGGGGGTTAAGTGGCTTGCCCAAGGCCACACAGCTAGGTAATAATTATTAAGTGTCTGAGACCGGATTTGAACCCAGGTACTCCTGACTCCAGGGCCGGTGCTTTATCCACTGCGCCACCTAGTCTCCCCTCAATCTACCATCTTCATCTAATTAGGTCCTTGTTATATGCTCTCTGCAGACAATCTCAATTTCTTCATCAGTTAGAGAACAACACAATTTGGTACTTTTTTCCAGAATCAAATTCAGAGAAAATTTCCAGCTGTTGGAAAGATTAAAATAAGCTCATATATTTAGAATGAGAAGAGACCATAGACCTTTGCATTTTACAGAAAAGGAAACTGAGTCTGAGAGCAGTGAAGTGATTTGCCTAGGGTCATCATCTCTAAAGTGTCTAAGATCAGATTAGAATTCAGACCTTCCTGATTCCAGTTTTACCCACTGAGCCACCTAATTGCCTTAGAAGCTAGGTCCACCCTCTCTTTCCATCACTAAAGTCAAGGTCCCTCCCTACACCTCCATTCCCATTAGTTCCCAGGGAGACCACATTGGATCAGTCACCTTTTCTCATAATCCAAGTCTCCCATAGAGCCATTCATCAGCTGGTTGGGGGTCCACTTTAGGGTCATGACATCGGCGGTTTGATGCAGAGACAGGTACCCAGGAACAGCCTCCATGTCATCCCTCTAGGATAGGTGGAGAGAAAGAGGAACTGAAAATATTGAAAATTGAAAATATGATGATGGTGATGATGATGATGATGATGATTGTGGTAGTAGTGGTGACAGCATTTAAGAGTTTTCTAAGACTTTTTCATTTGATCCTAACAGCCCTTAGATAGATGCTATTATATTCCCATTTTTCAAATGGGAAAACTGAGGCTGAGGGAGGTTAATTAACTTGCCTAGGGGGTCACACAGATGATGTCTGAGGCAGGATTCCAATCCAAGTATTCCTGGCTCTATCCACTTTCCCATTAATTAATCATATTTTTAATTTAACATATATGAAGAACTGTCAGAGGTGCTAGGGATATAAAGACAAAGAATGAACTAGAATCCAGTTATTAGATCTTGGCCTCCAGGAGCTTACATTCTATTATGGAAACATTCTGTCTACTCAAATAGTTTTGTTTGGTTTTCAATCTGTGATTTCACTAGTGTCAGGAATTCCAGAGAGGAAATTCTCTATCAATCAGGCAGCACCTCCTAGTCTTAGAGAGTTGCCTGGAAGACAAAGGGAGGTTGGGATTCTTGACCAGGGTCATACATCCAGCATGTATCCAAGAGGAGGCTTGAACTCAGATCCTCCCGGCTTAGAGGTTGATTCTCTACCACTATGTCAAATAGCTAGACCAAGAAAATAGAAAGAATTTGGAAGGTTGGGGGGGGGGGGAGCTCCAGAAAGGCTTCATGTAGGATACAGTGATCTAAGACAGTTCCAAAGGACTCATGATGAAAAATGCTCTCCTCCTCCAAAGAGGGAACTAATGAGCTCTGAGTGAAGGGGGAGGCAGATTTTTTTGCATTTTCTTTATTTTTCTTGGGCTTTGGTGTCTTTTCTTTTATAACATGGTAAACATGGAAATGTTTTGCATGATTTTACATGTAAATCAATGTATTGTTTGTCTTCTTAAAGTGTGGGAATAAGGGAATAATTAAAATTAATACTAAAATTAAGTGAAATTTTGTGGGGAGTGGAGCTTGAATTGAAACTTGAAGACTTACATCAGAGGGTCTAAGAGACAAAGGAGAGAAAGAAATGGGTTATCATTGTAGGCAGCTTGGGGTAGTGCATTGAAATTCACCCTCAGAGCCTTCATTTCTGACAAATATTGGCTGAGTGACTATGAATAAATCATGTCTCAGTGCCCCAAATGATTTTCTCATGACAATTTGCCATTAATTGGTCAGTAATTTGTTCAAATCAGTAGAACGAATGTCCACTCGGAATGTCCTACAGTCATGAAAATTCAGATTCTGCTTAATATTGATTATCTATATAGTGACTTGCCCAGGGTCATTCAGTTTCCTTGCTTTAAGAAGTCTCCAGCCCCTATAAGATCCCATTATGATCATAGGATTATTGAGTTTGAAAGGGTCTTCCATGCTGCTGAGTCCAAGTCTCTCATTTTACAAATGAGGAAACTGAGGCCAAGAGGGATTAAGTGACTTGTCCAAAGGACAAGACTCAAAGGAGAATAAATTTAGAGCTAGTAAAAACCTTACAGGCCATTAAGTTCATAGATAAAGAAACTGAACTCTAGGGAAGTGAGTCTGAGATTGTTCACATTGGAAATGATGCCAGATGATTTCAAATTCAGTGATGTCTTCCTTCTCTCAGTCCCTGGCTATACCAGTGGTAACCAGAACTGATGGTCCCTCACTATCCCCCTCCCTGTCACTGCCAATTTTAGTGAGAAAGACCTAGAAGCAGCCCTCGGGGTTTCCATGGCGATGGTAGCTCTTGACGACAGAGGCCAGGCAATAAGATGAGAGGCTGGTTGTTCGGGAGGCATGTTCCAGGACCCTGCTGCTCCTAAAAGACTAGACACAATGATACAAGCTTCTTCCATAGTCTCCTGCCAGGCCCAGAGAAGGAGCAGAGTCCTGGGGAGTCTTTGGGCAGGAAAGCATGGTTCTTTCCATGGATACAGATGAGGAGGACATAGGACAATGGCCCAAGGGTCTGTGGGCCAGCTGGGAGGAGACAGTTGGTGCTATGCTGTAGAATAATGGAAGAGACACTGGATTGGGGGTTAAAGGGCCTAGGATTACAGAACCCCCAAAGCAGGAAGGGACATAGAAGTATCTGGTTTGACATTCTATATGTCAGTCAGTCACTCAACAAGACATGGCAATGGGAATACAAAGAATGGCCAAAAAAAAATAGTCCCCACTCTCAGAGAACTTATTTTCTCATTGAGGAGACAATGTGTCTAAGTACATATAAGAAACATGTAGAATGGAAGAGAAATAATCTTATACAGGAGAGCAGCTCGGTGGTGCCATAGCGTCCAGAGTAACTGGACTGAAGGCAGGAAGACCCATCTTCCTGAGTTCAAATAGTGTCCGATCCTAGTTGTGCAACCCTAGGTAAGTCATTTAACTCTCTCTGCCTCGGTTTCCTCATCTATAAAATGAGCCAGAGAAAGAAATGGCAAACTATTCCAGTATCTTTGCCCAGAAAACCTCAAATGGGATCACCAGAGTCAGACATGACTGAACAGCAAACTAAAAAAAGGAAATGTTTAATAAAAAACATATTTACAAAAATTAAAAAATAAATCAAATGTAAGATAATATGTTCTAGATATTTTGTTTCATGGAAACCCAAATGGGGGTTTACTAGATGTATGATCCCAGGTAAGTCATTTAACTCTCTCTGTCTCAGTTTCTGCATCTGTAAAATGAGCTGGAGAAAGAATTGACAAACCATTCCAGTATCTTTGCCCAAAAAACCCCAAATGAGCTCACCAAAGAATCAGACATGACTGAACAACAAAACAAAAAAAAAGGAAATATTTAATAAAAACTTGTTTTTAAAAATTAAAAAATAATTAAATGTCAGATAATATATTCTAAAGATTTTGTTTCATGGAACCCCAAATGGGGGTTACTAGAGAAATGATCTCAGGTCAATCATTTAATCTCTATCTGTGCCCCAGTTTCTTCAGGAACAAAGTGGGAGAGTTGGGATTGATGATTTTCTAAAGTTCCTTCAAACAAACAGAGATCAGACAAATGAATGAACTTATAGGACATCAAAGTTGGATGGCTTGCCTCAAGACAAGACGAATGAGTCCCCACTAGACCCAGAGCTCAATCTAGCACTCACCGGTTGGACCAGGACATTGTTCTTGCCATAGAGGAGAGTGGCCCGAGAGTTCTGATGCAGGGACTCCACGTAGTCCCGGGCAGAGAGGGAGGGTCGGTCATCCATGCTGCCGCTGGAATGGCGTTTCTGGATCTGGGAATATATGGGCAGAAGGATGGGATAGAAAGGGTTTCAAGGGATATTCTGAGCTCAAAGTTCCATTTCCCTTGACTTTTCCTCCTCCCATTCTCCTGAACCGGATACCCAAGTCACTCACACAAAGTGCCGGACGCTTGGTGGGAGAGTCCTGGCGGAGGTGAGAGCTGTGGATCCGGTGGCGTTGGACCAGCTCATCGGCTGAAGGGTCTGTCCAGAAATGATCTGCTGTCTTCATTTTGGTGTACTCCAGTGCACAGGGGCCAACTGGGAGCAGAGTGAACCATCAGAACCCAAACAGCCAGACCAGGGCCTAGCTCTCTCAAACCTACTACCCAGAATCTGATAGAGCAGAAGCTCCTTGAGGACAGGCATCGCCTTAATTGTGTCTCTGCATGCCCAGTGTTTAGCACAGAGAGTCTGGTCAGTATTTGTTAAATTAGATAAGCACTTATTGTGTCTAGAAGGAGCCAAATTCACAAGTAAATAGGCCTGGTCTCCAAAGAGCTTACATTCTCCTGGAGAATACAATATTGGTCAGGTACAGAAACACAAAATAAAATACATATTAATAAATGGGAGTGGAGGATGAGGAGAGAGACAATCCGGAAAAGCTTCAAGTAGGCACAGCTGGCCTTTGAAAGAATTAGAGACTCTAAGGGAATGGAGAGAGAGGGGGGACTTACCTAGCAAAGAAGCAAGGATGGGGCCATCAACGGGGTCCATCAAGAGAGCTTCCTTCTCATAGTACTTACTAACAGAAAAATTAAAGAGACATGAGTTTGAATGACTCTCAGCAGAAGGAACAAATCCACAGAACCCAAAGCATTGCTGTGGTCATGGCAGTGCACATCTGGGGCGCTTTACAGTTTATAAGTTTTTAATGTATATTATCTCATCTGAGTCTCACAAAATTAACCCCAGCTATGCAAAGAGCAAAATAAAACAGATTTTGCCCTCCAGCAGTGGACAAACCCTGAAATACAACTCTGAGGAAATGGTTATTTGGTAGCTGTGCTCTTGATGTGGAAGTAGCAACTGCAGAAATAATAATATATGATATATTGAATTGACTCCCTAATATTTTAAAGGAATGAGTTAAAATTTAAGAAGAATAACAGATGGGAAGGGATATTGGACGTGGCATTCAAGGCTTTCTTACAATCTGGCTGCAGGGTCCTCTTTCAAGTGTCTTTCCTACTATGCATTCTCTGTATCAGTCAAACATCACCTCCTCCCTCTATACCTTTGTAGTGGTTATTCCTCATGTCTAGCACATTCCCCTTTCTCACCTCTAATTTTCAGAATCCTTAGAATGGGAAGACCACCATTTTAGAGACCACCAGTCCAAACCCCATTTTACAGAGATAGAACTGATTTGCCTAAAGTCATAGACACCAAAGACAATTTTTAAACCATAGCCTCCAACTCCAAAGTCAAGGATCTCTTCACTGACCTCAGCTGGGAATTCTCTGATTCCAAGCCCTGAGTTTCCCTAAAACAAGTCAGCTGAACAAGGATCTCTCCTTGGCCCCTCTCACTCCTTACCACCTTGCATTCTCTTCTGCCCTCCAAGAGAATGTAAGCTTCTCGAGGGCAGGGTCTTTGGGCTCCCAATGTCTAGCTCTAGTGACTCATAGATGTGGATTATGAATGTTTGTTGAGTTCAAAGTGGGTCCATTTTAGGGAATAGCCACTGGGGGAAGCAGACCTCTCCTCCCTCCCTTCCCTATGCCCCAAGCTCACCTGCTGTTCTCTACCAGGTAATGCACAATTTTATCCAAGACCTTTTCGAACAGGGCTGTACGGATCCACAAGTGCTTGAGGGCCTGGGGGGACAGGTTGGGCAGCTTGGGTAGCTTCCGAACGTTTTCCTGGAGACCCTGGAGCTGGTTCCGCCTTTGGTGACAGGATCAGAGAGATTTGAGCGCTGGTCTAGAAAATCTCCCCACACCAGGGCCCCAGCCTGCCATGAGATAGCCCTCCCCACAGTCCCAGACTCCACGACAGTCAACTCAAGGTGATCCGAGCAAACTGGATTTAGAATTGGAAGACCCCTTTGAAAGCTATCATGCCCAACTCTCCCGTTTTTACAGATAAAGAAACTAAGGCACAGATACAGGTTAAGTGAGTGGTCTGGGGTCACACATCTAGCAAATATCAAGGTTGGATCTGAATCTAGGTCTTCTTGATTTAAAGTCTCTTACCCTACCCTCTGCCAAAAGACACTTTGTGCAATGCAGAGTGTTGAGCCTGGAGTTAGAAAGACATGAGTTCAAATCTGACCCTAATCATTGTGTGACCCTAGGAAAGCCCCTTAATCCTTGTCTACTTCATCTGCAAAATGTAGACAATAAAGGATCTCCCTTGCTGGATTGCAAAGCATTTGATACATTTACTGGTATACAACAGGCATTATATAAATGCTTATTCCCTTCCCTTTCCCATGTTATGTCTTAAGAAGGTAACCAGGGCATAAAAAGGTTTGGGGGACATGGGAAGAACACCCAGATACAAATTTGGTAAGGTGAAGTCTGAAATTCTTTCCCAACAGAGGCAGAGAACCCTTTCTCAATGAAAACTGAGAGAGCAACAAGCTTTACATGCAAGCACCCCCTGGGAATGAAAAAGCAGGGACTCTTTCAGATTAAGGTGTGAATAACATCTCTAAGAAGAGAGAAGAGGAAGAGAGCTATTATGTCAGACTGTAAAGCTCTATAAACTCAGGGACCTTGTCTTTTAATTTTTTATTTCATTTTATTTTTAATAAATATTTATTTTCTCTTCTTCCCCTTCTCCCTTTACCAAGTAGTGGGGAAGGGGAGGCAGGATGAAAACAAAGTCTGAAATAAATGTGTAGTCAAGCAAAACAAATTCTTACAGTGACTTGTCAAGGATCGTGCCTTATGTGACATTTCTAACTTCCACTGCATGGAACCAGTGGATGATTAATTAATGATGTCTGTTATTAATGATGCTTGTTAAATGAAAGAAAAGACCATCTTCACTGTTATCCTTCCCTTACCATGCCTTGCCCTGCTAAGGCGAGGAACTTTAGAGAAGAAGAAAAGCCAACTTCTTTGGGAAGAATTCCTTTCATCAAAGCTATGCCCAGTTCCCTTTGCCTTGACTTTTTCTTTTTTAGGTTTTTGCAAAACAATGGGTTAAGTGACTAGCCCAAGGTCACACAGCTAGATAATTATTAAGTGTCTGAGGCCAAATTTGTCTATTCAGGTCCTCCTGACTCCAGGGCCAGTGCTCTTATCCACTGCACCACCTAGCTGCCCCCTCCCTTTGACTTTGACCTTAGGAAATGTTGGGATGGGAGAGTATCAAGTCCACTCTCACTCACGCATTCTCGATCAGCTGCTCCAGGTCCTGGACCTTCCGGGACAACTCTTCTGCAGGGGCAAAGCTCTTCCCCACCTTCATGAACAGAGCCGCGATCTTATTGCTCCGTAGGAAACCCGCTGCCCGGCGCCTCAGACCATGGAGCACACAGGCCTCCACAGCCGCTGTGGGGGAGACAGTCATGGGTTTGGGGATTGAGACCTGGAATGAACCCTTGAAGCCCACTAGCCTAACCCTCTCATTTTACAAAGAAGGAAACTGAGATTCAGAGTGGTTAAAGTTAAGTCCATGTCATATGAGCATCATTTGAAGAATTGGGGATATTTAACCTAAAAAGAGAAAATCTGGGGCACAGTGGAACTATCTTCAGGTATCGGAAGGTTTTCATATGGAAGAGACATTGAGCTTGTTTTGTTTGGATCCTGGGGGAGAACCAGAACAGTGAATGGAAGTTTCAAAGACATAGACTGAAGATAGCAGTAGGAAAAAAAAAGTCCTCCCTCTGACAACCATCCCAAAGGGGGTTGGGTCACCCGAAGAGGTCACAGGCTTTCCCTCCCTGGCTATCTTAAGCAGAGGCCACACACCATTTGACTAGCACATTTTGAATTTGACAAGATGGTCACCAAGGTCCCTTCTAGCTCTCAAATTCTGTGTTTTAGAGAAAGTCATTTCCCCATTTTGGGACTCAGTATTCTGATCTATAAAATGGGGTCAGAGGATCAGATCCAGCACTGAAAGACATCAACTGGAGACCAGTCCCCCGGAGGTAGATGGGACCTCAAAGCCATCTAGTCTGGTCCTTAGAAGAGAATCAGATGATGTGGGCACAGCTTGTTCAGTCTTAGCTTAAACACTTCAACCGAGGAAAAACTTCCCACCTCTCAAGGGAGCCCATCTCACATTGGGAATACAAGGCTTCATGCCCCAGTCATCTAGCTATAAAGATCTCAGTCATTCAGGTAGCTTCTGGTGGGAAAGTGACCACTCAATAAAGCCTTTCTCTCTTCTTCCACCAGATCTGGGTCTGGGGCATGTCACCAGAAAGCACAAAGGTGTTCTGGATTTGGAGGCAGAGAACCTAGGTTTGAATACCAGCCCTCCCACTTAATTACAGAGTGACTCTGGATAAGTTATTTTCTCTTCTATAAGCCTCAGTTTCCTTATCGGTAAAATGTGGAGATTGGACTAGACTTTATTAGTAACAGATATCATTAATTAATCATCCACTGGTTCCATGCAGTAGAAGTTAGAAAGGTCACCTAAGGCAGGTTCCTGCTCTAGATTTGGGGTTCGAAAATGCCCTTGTATGCTTTGAAATTCAAAAACCCTAATCTTGGATAGTAGCCATTGCTACAGAGGCCACAACTCAATGTCCACCCTTTCTCTGTTATTCAGTGCTACTGTCCAGAGTTTTCTATCTTTTCTCTATTGCTCTGCCTGGCACAGTGCTGGGGACAGGTGGATAGGTGGGTTAACCTTCCCTGCCAGGCTGGCAGGCTTCCACCTCTGAGGTTGGGGATTAGGGGAGAGTGAATTATTAACACTATTTTCTGAAGCCTTGGCAAGGTGTCTGCAAGAGCGTGTCAGCTTTCTCCCTGGAGTCCATTATATGTTCAGGGTCCCATGGACAGGGAAGCAAGCCAGGACTCCATCCAGAATATCCACAAACACCTCCCTTTGCAGAGAATGGACACAGCCATCAGCTCATTCCACCTTCACAATCAGCTCAGAAGGGGAGTCAGGGGAGGGATTATCACCTCCATTTAACAGATTGAAAAACTGAGGTCCAAGAGGTAAAGTCCAAAGTCATGGAACAAATTAATAGTAGAGACAGGGAAGTAAAATGGAAACATGGAAGGGAAGGGAGATCACAAAGCTCTGGGGGATGCCTATCTGTCAGGCAGGAGTCCTCAGATAAGTAAATATTAAATCTATTGAAAGTCAGTGCTGGGTAATTTTGAGAGGGGTGGGGGGCATCAGGAAAGGTATCATCTAAAATGAAGGAATCCAGGGGTTCCAAAAAGTGGAAAAAAGGAGAGAAAATATTCAGATAGAGGTGAAAGCCTCTATAAAGGTCCAGAGACATAGCTAATAGATCTACTAAATTCAGATGACAGGGCCTAAAAAGGAGGCAAGGAAAGCCTCTAGCACCTCTGGGTGTGTGTGTGTGGGGGGGCTCACTCTCAGAATCCCCTCCTCCTCTTCCAAGCAAATCCTTCCTTCCATCCACTCCCCACAATGCCCTCCACCCCTGCTGCCCCATAAAATCCAAATGCTATGAAGCTGCCAGGACTGAGCAATTCTCAGGTTAAATGGTAACAGCCCATCTGCTTGGCTTTTCCCATTAATAAACTAAGTCTGGTGCCCCTGGGCCTCTGGCTGGTCATTGATGGGTAATTTGAGAGCAGAGGCCTCCTGCTTTATTCCTCTAAGAACATTACAAGCTACTGCTTGGCTCTGGTCTGCAAAAGGCTGCCAGGGATAGAGGAAGACCTGGGGATTCATGGCCAGGCCCCAGGGAGAGCAGCTGCCAGGCTCTTTCCTCATTCTGCTTTTCTGGGGGTGAGATTTTATATTGTATAGAGAAGTAGCCATGTCCCTACATAGTCAGATGCTGTGGTTTTCAAATCTTCATCAATCACTAAAGTTGCTTGCCTGGATATTACATATGGACATATGTTCAATATATGTTAGAGTAACTATGTGTGCATTTATACACATTTCTGTATCAGAGAGAAGAGGAGCAAAAGAGAGAGAGTTTTGGGAGAGAAGGAAAAGAGAAGGGGGTAAGAGTTGGAGAGAGAGAAACAGAGAAGACAAAGAAAGAGGAGAGGCAGACAGATTTGGAGAGAGAGGCATGAGAAAGATGGAGAAAGAGAAATGGAGAAGAGAAGAGAGAAGATAGAGAAATGAAGAGAGGAGAGAGGTCAGAGGGAAGAAAAATGAAAGAAAGATGGAGAGAAAGAGAGAAGAGAGAGAAAGGAGAGATGGAGGGAGAAAGGTAAAAGAGAACTAGAGAGAGAGATGGAAAAGAAAGAGAAGAAAAGAAAAGAAAAAGAAAAGAGAGAGGGAGAGGGGAAGAGACAGAGACAGAGACAGAGACAGAGACAAAAAGAACTACAGAATCCACTAGAACAGGGACTCTACTGACTACATGGATTTATTAACTTTCTGAAATCAGGAACTGCCCAGCTTAGTCTCTACTAGAAACAAAGGTGACCAGCCATCTAATTGGTCAGCATAAAATCAGAGACGGGGGCGAGATGGTCCTGGGGTCCAGTTTAGCTCTAACATCTAAGAATCAAGACTTCTCACATTGGAGAACAAACTCAGATTCAATGACTCAAATGCAAACTGAGCACTCTATCCACTCCAGTGCACTGCGTTGTGAAGGAAGGCCAAGGGAAGCAACCATGAGAGGACCCTCTCTCCCTTTCATCTGAAGGCTAACACTATCCCATCAGAGTTTTACTGGTTTTGAACTTTAGGGTCACCAGTTTCAGCCAAACAGTTCCATTCCTCTAGAAAGAAAGAGGAGAAAGCATATTTTCAATATCTCCTCTGGCCTCCCTGCCTCCTTCCCAAGCCGTTTATCCTTGGCTCTCTCAGCCCCTGCAGGAGGCCCACAGACTCCTCTAGTAATGGTGCAAATAACAGGGCTACTTCAATGTATGAAGCAAATTCACAATTCACTGGTAGCATTTAATAAGGATGGGATGGGACCAGTGGTGTGTCATCCTAAATAGTTCCTGGCTGTCCATCCACTAGGGAACCTCTACCAGGTGAGATTTGGGAGATGAAGGAAAGCAAGTCAGTTCTATCCCAATGGACAAAAGGGGCCTCAAAAGACCCTGGTTTTTAAGTGACAGCAATTCACAGTGATCTGATAGAATCAGACTCTCAGAATTGGAAGTGACTTCAGTGAACTCCTAGTCTATACTACCACTGCTGCTGCTGCTACTACTACTACTACTACTACTACTACTACTACTACTACTATTACTACTACCACCACCACCACCACTACTACAACTACTACTGCTACTACTACCACCACCACCACCACCACCACCACCACCACCACCACCGCTGTTGCTGCTGCTAACTAGCATCACAAATTAGCACTTTAAGGCTTGTGAAGCACTTTCTAAATATAATCTCATTTAATTCTCACAACACCCTGAGAGGTAGATACTTTTATTATCCCTATTTTACAGATGAGGAAACTGTGGTGAAGTGACTTGTACAGGGTCATATAGGTAATATGTATCTGTGGCCAGATCTGAACTCAGGCTTCCTGATTCCAGATTCAATGCTTTGATCACTGTGTCATCAGTTGTCTCTTTTCTATGATTTCCATTAAAAGATCAAGAATTTTTTAGATGAGTTTTCTCACTGCTACTCTCTCATCTTATACCTGTAAAAATTTTTTTTAATATTTTTCACAATTTCATCTAAAAACAATTTTAACATTTGTGGGGTCTTTTGAGTTTCAAATTCTTCTTTCTCTTTCCTCATTCCTACCTGAGATTATAAATAATTAGATATAGGTTCCTCATTGCAATCATGCAAAACATATTTCTATATTAATCATGTTATGAAAGAAAACACAGAACAAAAAATGTCAAAAGTAAAAATTATATTCTTTGATCTGCATTACACTCCCTCAGTTCTCTCTAGAGGTGGATAGCATTTTTCATTATGAGTCCTTTGGAAGTTTCTTGGATTATCTATCTTGCTCAGAGTAGCTACATCATTCATAGTGAACCCGGTACCAGGTATTGCTGCTAATGTCGGAACCTGCCAAATTGATTTTTTGACTCTTAAGTGTAAGACTTTACAATGATCCCTATCCCATTTCATCTTCTTCAACCTAAGTCAACATTGTGGCCTGTTGAGATTTTTCTGAACCTTGACCATTATCCATTGGACTAAACATCCCCCTTAGTTTTGTGTCATCTGCAAATTGGCTACATTTGGTGGCATGCGCCATCTCTGCTTCTATCTAAATCACTGATAAAGATGTGAAACAATATTTTTATTTTTCTCACAATACTCCTATGGCTAGGTACTTCCATTCCATTTTTACAAAAAAGGAAACCAAGGCACAGACACATGCCCACAGTGATAAGGGGCAAGAGCTAGGATTCAAAGCCTCCAAGTTCAGTGATGTCTCCATTATATTTCTCAAAGTTGTCACTTTAAGGTTTTGAGTGAACAGAGAGAGAGCATTTTCCAGTGGCCAAGATGAGTCCCTTTTGTAAGGGGCAGTCACTAGACTCACCACAGAATGAGATGATGTGGCTGCTGTCTTCATGGACAAACTTCCGGGTTACAGCCTCTTCCATGATCTGTTTTACCTGTTGGACAAAAGGAGTAGGGGAGAGAACAAGAGTTTATTAAGTGCCTCCTATGAGGCACAGTTGCTTTATAAATATCTCATTTGACCTTCACAATAATCCTGAGAGGGAGGTACTATTATGATTCCCATTTCATAGTTGAGTAAACTGAGGCAGGGAGGGACTTGTTCAGGAACATACAGCCAAAAAAGCATCTGAGGCTAGATTTGAATCCAAGTTTTCCTGATATCAAATCCAACACTCTGACCACTCTCCCACCTGGCTCTTTAAAGGGATATGGAATAGAAATTAGCAAGACTCATCCACAGGGTCCTTTCTAAGACTCAGAATGAACATTATGCTGAGGATAAAAATGATTCATTTGTCCCAATAGACTTGGGCAAAATGGAAGGAGAAGAGGGAACAGGATGGTCACCTATGGGTTACCCTAAACTCCCAGGAAATTGAAATAAGTCAACAAACTTCAGGAAAAAAAAATCCATCACTGATGATTATCCAAGGCTTTAATGTTTCATCCTTTAAGTCCAGTATCTCAATTGATCCTCAAGTCTGTAGTAGGGATGGTAGATCTCATTCTGCAAATAAGGAAGCTGAGGCAATCAATGAAGAAGTGACTCACCCAGAGTGACACAGCTAATAAGTAACAGAGGTAAAAGTTCTGCATTCAGGTCTTCCTGGATACAAGATTCAATGGGAGAAGGGAAAATATAAAGTGAGAGGACTGTAGTTCAAATTGTCCTTGTGGCACTTAGTATCCATGAAACCTTAGGTCAAAGACTTGGTATTACTTGGAGAGTTATTTAACATCTCCAGGTCTCAGTTTCTTCATCTGAAAAATGACAGATCTCCAAGGTCCCTTCCAGCTTCTGACTCGTGATCATTTGTTATGCAATGCTTGAGCCAAGATTCCCAGAACATACAATTGAAAGATAAGAGCTGGACAAGGTGGGGGCCAAGGTCAAGCTGACCCAGAAGGCTAAAATAAAGGAGAATCCTAATACCCCAAATTTTCCTAGCTTAGGAAGGTTTACAACATAGTTTCTCACAACCGCCATTGTGAGTCATCAAAGGCGAGTCCTTCTCTCCCCATTTTAAAGATGAAGAAACTGAAGTCCACATGGAGAGATTTAACATGGAGTAATGATGCCATGACTTGCAAGAGCATTGCATTTCTATGTGAGGCAAGTCTTTGCAAAGACACCAGCCTCATTTTCTCCTCTGGAGCCATCTGAGTGTCCACTGACCAGATATGGAACAGGGTGACTGGAGAGGTCCCTCATCTGTAAAATGGGGAGGTTAAGGTTAAATGACTTCTAAGGTCCCTTCCCCCGATTTTGTGTTGCTGGACAAGTTCATTTACTTCTCTTCACCTCAGTTTCCTTATCTGTAAAAATGAGAGGATTGGCCTATTGACCTCTAAGTCTTCTTTTAACTCTAATAACCTATGTCCAGGTTCACAAAGAAATCAGAGGGAATTTCAATTCTGACCTCCTAGCTCCAAGAACTGTCTGTACTATATCAGTGTTCCCAAGGCTTCTTTACATGGGGTTCTGAGATGGAGAAACTAGATTCTTAAGGACCTGGACTAATGGGGGGAGCCATTGGTTTGCAGGTTGGAATATAGGATTCATTCCATTGTCTCTACAATAAAGCCATCTGGGGACTAGACTTCATAACTCTCCATTCCTTCCCCAAGAAGGTTATTTGATCCATTAAACTTCCAACCCCTCTTCTTCATGGGTATCTGCCGCTTGAGGAGGTGACACTCTAACCACAACCTGGGCACCTATACCAGTAGCTACTGAAGCAAAATTCCCCTCCTCCACTCTGCTGTACCTGCCTCAGGAACATCTCAGGACTGCAGGAGGCAAGTCTGCCCCCACTCCCTGGCCTCCTTTTAGTGGGGAGGATCTGTGGCCTCAGAGCTCTGCTGAGTAAGAGCCCACCTCCTCCTTCCTTTTCATTTTTAGTGGGACAGTGTGAGTCACACAAAATGTGGAGACATAGATGGGTTGTGAAATGGATCACAGATATATTCATACTCATTTTGCTTCATTTCCATGGGAACCTGGAGTCTTACCTTGGATCTCAAATCCCAAGCCCTCCCAAGCTTTAGCCCTCCAGGAATGACTAGTGAGTCTGTTTAGACAGACAGACAAACAGACAGACAGACAGACACACACAACACACACACACACACACACACATTTTGACTGTCCTATGCCCAAAGTCACACAACTGATAAGAAACCTTCTAAAGAATTAAATAAATGTTTTCCACATCCCTTTCCCAGATAATAATAATAATAATAATACAGTAATAACCATTATAACTTTATAACTTTTTATAGCTAACCAAACATTTTCTTGATTGCAATCCTATAAGAGATAGATAATAAAAATATTATTAATCCCATTTTGTTTTACAGCTAAGAAAATGAGACTCAGGGAAGTCATTTGGTATGAACTAAGATTTATTCATTAACTGATTCACTCTTTCATTTAACTAAGCTTCCATGACATGTATCATGATAAGCAATGCCAATACAAAGATAAAAACAAAACAGATTCTGACCTCAGGGAACTTACATTCTACTGAAGTAGGAATGGGAGGAGGAAACTCATATCCAGGAAATTAAAATCAAAATGGATAAAAAGTAATTTCTAGTGGGGAAAACATTAGCATTTAGGTATCATAATATGTTTCATGTAATAGATGACATCTGAACTTAGCTTTGAAGCAAGTTAAAGCTTCTAAGAGTCAGAGGAGGAAAGGAATAGCATTCCAGGCATGGGGGATTATCAGTGCAAAGGCTTGGAGGTGGGAGATGGCAGATTAGATCAATTTGATTGGAACATCTATTAGTGTAGAGGAGGACAATGTGAAATAAGCCTGGAAGGGTCAGTTGGAGCAAGATTATAAAGATTTCAAATGATAACAGCAATAATATAACATATCTTCTATGTGTCAGACATTTGGCTAAGCATTTTAGAACCAGTATCTCATTTGATTCTCATATCAACCCTGTGAAGTAAATGCTATTGCTCTCCTAATTTTACAGTTGAGAAAACTGAGGCAAACAGGTTAAGTGACCTGACCAAGGTCACATAGCTAGGAAGTGTCTAAAGTCAAATTTGAACCCAGGTCTTCCTACTTACTCCAGGTCCTACCTACTTTCCTCAAAGCCAAACAAGAGATTTGAATTTTAATCTAGAGGCAAGAAGGAAATATTGGAGTTTATTGAGTAGGGAAATGATCTAGTCAGATCTGGACTCTAGTCATCTTATTTTGTTGACCATGTGGAGGATAGACCACAGAAGAGAGAACATGGGATGCAGATGGAACAATTAAAGAGGGGATTGCAATGGACCAAGTGAGAGGTGATCAGGTCCTAAGCAAGAGGTGAGGGTGGGTGTCTGAGGCAAGAGAAGGGGATGAATGTGAGGCAACATGAAAACAGAACTAACCATTTATGCCCAGAGGGTGAGGGCAAAGGGAGATGAGGTTGACTCCAAGGTTGCAATCCAAGAGATGACTGGAAGAATAGTAGTGTCCTTATCATGTAAAAGGGAGTTTAGAAGAGGGGAGATTTTTGAGGGAAAGATGATAAATTGGGTTTTGCACATGCTAAGTTTGAGACATCTATAGTATAACCATTTGTAGTTTCTCATAGGTAATTGCAAGAGTGGAAATTAGGGAGAGACAGGCTGGACATGTAGATCTAGGAGTCATCTGTATAGAGTCCATATTTGAATCCATGGGCCCTGATAAAGTCACTAATACTTGTTCTAGTTCTCTTACTATTATTACTAAATGGACTTTTGCTCACAGAGGTCATCTCCTAGTAGGGGCCCCTCTGCAAGCAGGTAACTCTCCCTTGTTACTGACTCCCAGAGTCTCCGAGCTTGGAGCATCTCAGTGACCATCTAGCCCAGGCCACACCCAAAGAGGACTCCTCTCTAAAGGAACCCTGACAAGTCGTCCTTGTACCTTTGCACATAGATCTCCAATGATGAACTCGTGACTTTCTGAAGCAGACCAGTCCACTTGAAGACAGCTCAAATTATTTGCCATTTTTTTTTCTCTACCTCCAGCCTAAATCTATCTCTTCACAGTTTCTAATCATTGTTCCTGCTTAGGTTCCTAGATTTAAAGTAGGAAGGGACTTTAGAGGTCATCTATTCTATCACTCTTGTTTCATAAATGAGGAAAATGAGACTCAGAAAGGTTAACGGATTTTCCCAGTGTCACACTGCTAATAAGCGACAGAGATTAGATTGAAAACCAACCTTTCTAAGCCTGCATCAGGTCCTACCCAAAGTAATTTATCTCCATTGTTGTCTGCTGTCTCCCTCTTCTGGTGATCTGGAGACAAGCAGCCCTTGAGCCAGCAGGACCATCTTCTCCAAGATACCAGCTGGGCGGTCTCCACCAGAGGTTACTTACCTGTTTCCTGCCCTGGAGATGTTCTGTTCCCCTGGGAGAGTCTTCCTTATGTCTCTTTCCTCTATTCCATCTCTCAGAAACCACAGAGCATGAAGAGCTCGTGGAAGGCAGCCTTCCCCTTTAGATTTCTGGCACCCCTATTCTTGTGGAAGTAAATGAGAAAATGGCCAAAGGAGGGTGACTGGCTAAGATCAGGGAGATCCCACCCAACTGGGGTCCAGGAATTCCTCAGAATATACCAAAAATCACAGTATTTCAGCTTCTAAATAGCAAACCTCTGCAGTAAGCTAAGTGTTTAGATCCGGGAGGGATCTTGGAAGCCATCTGGCCTAGCCATCTCAGAGACTTTCCCAGTGCTTAGCACTTGGTAGATACCTCTTTTTTTTCCTTTGGAAAGGCAATGGAGTTAAGAGACTTGCCCAAGGTCACACAGCTAGGTAATTATTAAGCATCTGAGTCAGATTTGAACTCAGGTCCTCCTGATTCCAGGGTCAGTGCTTTATCCACTGTGCCAACTATCTTCTTCTTGACTTGTAAAATAAAATTGTAAAAACCTCTGGTGGAGACCACGCAGCTGGTATCTTGGAGAAGATGGTCCTGCTGACTCAAGGGCTGCTTGTCTCCAGATCACCAGAAGAGGGAGACAGCAGACAACAATGGAGATAAGAGATTTGGAGCTGGGAAGAACCTTGGACGTCATCTGATACAAATCCCTCATTTTACAAGAGAAGAAATGGAGGACTAGGAAGAAAAGTCCTTGCCCAAGGTCACACAGCATCAGAGGCAGGATTTGAACCTGGTTCTTCTAATTTCCAGAACCAGTGCTCATTCCATTAAATATGACCTGCCTCCCCAGAAAGGGGCAAAACTGAGATTGAGTCTTGGTCTTTTGAAATCTCCAGTGAAATTTCCATAGAAGCAGCAGTTGAAGGAATGGAATATTCTAAGTCTGGAGAAGAGAAAGGGTTACTGCAGTCATTCAATCCTGTATTTATTGAGCACCTACTGCATATCAGAAATTGTGCTAGAAGATGAGGATACAAGTCCAAGAAATCAGTGAATCAAAACTCACTAGAATTTTTATAGTTTAAAGGGAGAGATAATAAGTAAATATAAAAATACATACAGTACAAATATAAATATAAACACATAAATGTACACACCTATACCGGGTAGTTTGGGAAGGAGGATTTGAGGGACATCAGGAAAGGTTTCAAAAGGAAGCTGATTTTTGAGTTGTATCTTAAAGGAGGACAGGGTAGAGGTGAGGAGGGGTTGAGGATTGGGGGATGGAGTGCATTCTAGGCAGGAGAATGGGGGATGTAGTGCATTCCAGGAAGAGGGAGGGAGATGGAATAGTCTGAGTTAAGAATAGAGAGAATAGATGACTTCAAATAATTGAGGGGCTGTCATGTGGCAGATTAATCAGATTTGTTCTATTTGGACCCAGATTGGGAACAGAGAGGCAGGTTTAGACTCGATGTAGGGAAAAACTTCTAACCATCAGAGCTGTCCTTGCAAAGCAGAGTTGGCCGCCATGACGGCATTCCCGATGGCCAGATAAGAACTAATCAGGAATGCTTTATTGGCTATTCTCTATCATGAATGGGTTTGTCCAGAAGTCTTTGAAGGTCCTTTCTGACCCAAGGTGCAGCAGCTTCCTGATTTTAGTGGATCTCAAGGAATTCCGGGATCCCAGTTTGGCTTCTAAAGTGATAGAGATGGCTTCTCTTCTAGGGGAATATTGATTGACTTGGTATGCACTATGGTTTTATAAAGTCCTTCCAGTCAGTCTATTAGGATTTATAAAATTCCTAGTATGTTCCAGGTTTGAAGCTAAATGTTTTAGAGTAGGTAGTGAAGGTTTTGATAGTCATCAACATCATCACTATGAATGAAAGTCATCATCATCATCTTCATCAATGACATTTATAAGTAAGATTTCCAAAGCCCTACACATCCATGATATTTCAGCATCGTGTCAATTTTTGGAATTATTGCAGTTATTTTTGAGTTATATGCAGTTATTATCAACCCCATTTCACAAGTGAGGAAACTGAGGCTCACAGATGTTTCTTGGCCAGAATGACCCAGCTTGTAAGTGTCAGAGGTGAACTCTGAACCCTAGTCTCTCCTGAGTTTAGTCCAATATTCTCTCAATTCTAACATATTAGCATTTTATATGTAAGGCAACTGAAGCTCTGGGAGGGAATGGCTTGTTTATGGTCATGTGACTAGCGAGTGGCGGAGCTGGGACTCTTTTGGGGTTGAGGAAGGCGTCTCTCTCTAGAGATACAGATATTGATATCTATCTCTATCTCTAACCACACTTATCTCTCTAGATTGCAAGAACACGATAGAGGACTTTATTATATTTGGACTTAGAGTCAGGAGGATTCTGCCTCTTACACTTAGTAGCCACATATAATGATTGTCCTTCATTCTGGAAGAAGACCATGACATCAGGGGAGGTGATGCCAGGAAAAGCACAGAAGTTAGCCTTGAGTGGTTGGGGCTGGGTGAAGTCACCAACCTCACGTTCTCCTCCAGAGTCATCTGGGTCAGAGGCCAGATATGAATCAGGACGACTGGAGATGGCACTGAATATGAGGCAGATAGATTAAATGACTTGCTCAAGGTCACACAGCTAATAAATTTCTGAGGCCACATTTGAATTCAGGTTCTACTGATTCCAGGACCATTAGTACTCTACCCACCATTTAGCTGTCCCTTTTAGCTAGGAGTAAATCACCTTTATTTTCTTATTTATAAAATGGGTACTCAGGATTATAGACATAGATTTGGAAGGAACATTACAGTCGTCTAGTCTAATCCACTTATTTTATAGATGAGGAAACTGAGACATAGAAAAGTTAAATGACCTCTCTGAGGTCACTCATCTAATAAGGTTATGGTCCCTCAGGCATAAACCTTCTGTGAGGTTCAAATAATATATGGAAATCTCTGGAAAATTTAAGGCCCCATGGTGGAAGCAATGATGAACTGGTGGATTTAGAAAAATATCGAAAGACTTAGACTTATGAAAGAAGATGCTATCCACCTTCAGAAAAACAGAATAAGTAGAAAATTAAAAGTCCTATAAAATGTCACTGATTAAATGTTTGATAATTGATTATTATTATTATCTCATCATTTATATAGATAGACAAATATATGTGTATATTTATATACATAGAGGGGGAAGAGACAGACAGAGAGAGAGAGAGAGAGAGAAACTTATTGGGGGGATACAGATACAAGTAAGACCCTGGACAAGTCACTTGAACTTGTTTGCCTCATCTCTAAAATCTGGAGAAGGAAATGGGAAACCACTATCTCGGCCAAGAAAACCCCAAATGGGGTCATAGAGAGTCAGACAAGACTGAAATGACTGAACAACACCACACAAGAAGGAGGAGATATCAGTGTTCATAGAGGAGCATGGTGAGGAGATAACCAGGATGTGGCATTTCTGATTCCTGGCAAAATAAGACTTGCTTCTCAGAGTTCTGAGATTCCAGGGTCACTGGTCTAAGATTCTAGTGGGAAAGAGATAGGGATGAAGGATGATGACTTGAGGGCAGATGCTTTTCTCTGAGGTGTTCTTCAAATCCCTTCCTGTTTGTGGGGAGGGAAGGGACTTGGGAAAATTGATAATGGGCTAATGTCTCTGATCCAAGCCTCTGTTCTCTTTCAGTGTGTACTGGGACTATGCCATGACCATCCGCCTGGAGGAGATTGTCTATCTTCACTGCCATCAGCAGGGTAAGGGCTGCCTGGAGGAGGTGGCACTGGGGGCTGATGGCTCAATCACTCAATTAATGGGCTAAGTCCATTTCCTATCCAGGGACCCCAGACTGTCTAGCTGAGTATACTTTCCAAGGATGATAAGATCTTAGGTGTGAACTAGAAGGCGTCCCAGGGCCCCTGGTTTTGGTAGAGGAAGAAATTGCAGCCTAGAGAATTTAAGTGACTTGTTCAAAGTCACCCAGGTAGTAAAGCAGAAATTTTAACCCAAGTCCTCCTTATCCACTGTGCCACAGTACCTCAACACATGCCAGAAACAACAAAAACAATAATGATAATAATAGCTAGTGCTTATATTGGGCAATTTTAACCTTTTCAAAATGCTTAATATATATGTAAGTATTTGCCCTTTGCAAATATATGATCCCAGTGGATGCTCACAATCCAGAGAGGTGCTATAATTGCACCCATTTTATGGATAAAAAAACCCAAAGAGAAGAACTGAAGGGACTTGTCCCAAGGTCACAGAATTAGATTCAATGAAAACAGTTTCATCTCTTCAGAGTCACACAGCTTTGAGTGATGAATGCCTATGAACAGTCCTCCCTTGAGGATAATCATTTAGGCAGCATCTATTAAACACCTAGTGGATATGCTTGCATCATTGTCACCTTGGGAAGTCACTTAAATTGCCTAGACCTTAGTTCTTCATCTGTAAAATGAAGTGGTTGGTTTCCATCAAATCTCCAAGATGGGTGATCCCGTAACTCTCCAGTCATCCTCCCCTCTTCCAAATCAAATGACTCTGAGCCCATTGCTTCAAGCCTTGGTCTTGGTCTGCAGGATGTTCGCCTGGTCTGCCAAGCTAGGCCTTCCCTGAATCTATGATCCCAAGTGAGACTCACAACCAAGAGTCAAGTGATGGACAAACCAACAGCAATTACTATGCACCAGACCCTGTGCTGGATTCTGGAGAAACTAAGACAGAGATGAGCCTCAAGAAGCTGACATTCAAGGTGGCTAGGTGGCACAGTGGATAAAGCACGGGCCCTGGAATCAGGAGTACCTGGGTTCAAATCTGGTCTCAGACACTTAATAATTACCTAGCTATGTGGCCTTGGGCAAGCCACTTAACCCCATTTGCCTTGCAAAAACCTAAAAAAACAAACAAACTGACATTCTACTGGGTGGATAGCATAGAAATGTATTTTTTTAAAAACTCACAAACTAAAGAGAGAGATTGTATAGACTGGAAATGTAAATAGAGAAGAATAAATTCATGGGTGATAAGTTCACCAATCGCCCCGTTGAAGGAAGGTGGAATTGTTTGGATTCATCACTCACTGTCTGAGGTTGCTATCGAGTAGAAGCTGAACTCTTTGAGTGATGGAATTCTTCAGGTTCTTTTTTCAGTTTTTATCCCCTAGCAACTAGTAGTCAGAAGACAAAGCCATTTATTAACCATTTTTAATGTTGAGTACATATTTTTTTAGGGTTTTTTTGCAAGACAATGGGGTTATGTGGCTTGCCCAAGGCCACACACTTATTAAATGTCTGAGGCTGGATTTGAGCTCAGGTCTTCCTGATCTAGGGCCTCACTGTGTCACCTAGCCACCCCTTGAGTACATATTTAATAACAGCATTTAATGTGTATTATGTGCCAGACGCTGTGTAATATACACTTTAAAAATATCTCATTTGAGCCCAACAACAACCTAAGGTTGGTTTGTGGTGAATATTTTTGCTCCCATCTTACAGTTGAAGAGTGACTTGCCCAGGGTCACACAGCTAGGAAGTGTCTGAGGCCAGATTTGATCATGGGTCTTCCAGTCTCCAGACCTGGTACCTGGCACTTCCACTGCTTCTCAGTAGAAGGAAGACCTGAATTCAAATGCTGCCTTAGACACTTTACTAGATATATGACTGGACAAATCATTTCACCTGGAGGTTTCCATTTCTTCATATTAGAATGAGGTTGATGGCCTCTAAAAGTCTATGATCCTAAATCCAATCTTGATGTCTGTTAGTTTGTATCTTCATATGCACATGTTGTTTCACTCCAATTGTATGGAAATTATTTAAGAATCAGAATAATTCGAGTTTTTCCTCTATATATTCCCACTGCCTGGCTTATTAGTAAGGTAGTTGATTAGTGTTTGTTGATTGACACATTGATTGGCTAAGGGATTTGGTTGATTGGGATTTGATCTGGAGAGGGCTCTTTGGATGGGTTGACTCAAGGAGGCATCTGTGCTTAAAGACGGGGGAGGGGTGGGAAGGGGGGAGTCCTGGGGGAGCCCTTTTGTAACCAGCCCAATGGTTGATTTCTACTCCATGTTTTGTCTGACTTTGTGTTGTCAATAGTAGACAGTGGTGGGACGGTGGTGTTAGTGAGCCAGGATGGGATTCAGAGACCCCCGTTCCGGTTTCCCAAGGGAGGTCATCTGCTACAGTTTCTCTCGTGCCTGGAGAATGGGCTCCTGCCCCACGGTCAGCTCGACCCACCGTTGTGGTCCCAACGAGGAAAGGTAAGAAGTCCCTGGCATCTGGGGAGGTGCTTTGGCCCAAGATTAGGAACCTTAGGTGTTTGATGACATACCTTCCTTCCCAGGGAAGTCATTGGGTGTGTTGGGGCCCCTTGGAGCATGTCAATCTGGCCCATGGGCATGCCCTGTATGGGTGAGGGAAGGAGTAAGGAGTTGGGGCTCAGTATATTGGGTTGGGAACCTTTTCTTTTAGGGTAAAGTGTTTCCAAAACTCCGAAAGCGAAGCCCTCAAGGTTCCTCAGACTCTACATCTGACAAGGAAGATGACGAAGCCACAGATTACGTCTTCAGGATCATCTACCCTGGCATGCAGTCAGAATTCAGTAAGTCTGTTTGTACTACACCAGGCTACTGATGGGGTGGCACTTGGGCAGGTGGTGGTTTTTAAAAAAAAGTTTATTTACTTTTGAATTTTACAATTTTCCCCCTAATTTCACTTCCCCCCCCCCCAGAAAGCATTCTGTTAGGCTTTACATTGTTTCCACGTTGTACATTAATACAAATTGACCATGTTGAGAGAGAAATCATATCCTTAAGGAAAAAATAAAGTATAAGAGATAACAAAATTATGTAATAAGGTAATGTTTTGTTTTGTTTTTTTAATTAGAGGTAATAGTCTTTGTTCAAACTCCACAATTGATACAGATGGTATTCTCCATCACACATACCTCCAAAATGTCCCTGATTGTTGCATTGATGAAGTGAGTAAGTCCATTAAGATTGATCATCAACTGGGGTGGCTAGGTGGCACAGTGGATAAAGCACCCGCCCTGGAGTCAGGAGTACCTGGGTTCAAATCCGGTCTCAGACACTTAATAATTACCTAGCTGTGTGGTCTTGGGCAAGTCACTTAACTCCATTGCCTTGCAAAAACCTAAAAAAAAAAGATCGATTATCAACCCCATGTTGTTGATAGGATGTACAATGTTCTTCTGGTTCTGCTCATCTCATTCAACATCATCAGTTCATGCAAATCCTTCCAGGCAAAGGGGATGCACATTTTTATTGCCCTTTTGGTGTAGTTCCAAATTGCTCTCCAGAAAAGTTGGATGAGTTCACAGCTTAGGGTGGTGGCCTTGAAAGGCATCCAGTGCTCTGGGCAAAGGAGAACCAAGCTAGAAGTTCTAGCTCTGCCACCAGCTCAGTGACCTTGGAAAATCAATTACCCCTCTCTGATCTTAGTCCTCTTAAGGTCACAGGATCAAAAAGTCATACATCTAGCCTAAATTTCTTCATTTTGCAGAGTAAGAAACTGAGCCCCAAAGAAATGAAATAACTTATAAGGTCATACAAGTTAATGAGATTGTACTCCAGGTTCCATGATGCCAAGATGAATGTGACTTCTCATTATAAAATACAGCTAAGTACATTGTAATACATCCTTGAGATGAAAATTCCCTGTCTGTGATGGACATTATTTTTAAATATTTCATTGCTTTAGCTCAAGCCTGTTATAATAATACAATTGGCTGCTCATACTAATGACTCAGAGTTCTATAGCATTTTATTCTTGGGTTTTTTTTTTAGGTTTTTGCAAGGCAAATGGGGTTAAGTGGCTTGGCCAAGACCACACAGCTAGGTAATTATTAAATGTCTGAGACCGGATTTGAACCCAGGTACTCCTGACTCCAAGGCCGGTGCTTTATTCACTACACCACCTAGCTGCCCCCTAGCATTTTATTCTTTCTGAACTACCAATGCTTAAAAAATCTCATGAGCCTAGGGACATTTTCAGTGGAGGTAGAAATCTCTGAGTTACATTGTCTGTAATTAAAGTTCCCCTCAGATGCCTCTTTGTGGTGTGACTGAGATCCAGGCACCATCACTCTCCAAGGTACATGAGGAAAGCACAAATTCTTTTGTGTTTTGGATACCTCAGAACTTGTCTTCTGATATGAACCCAATGAATGGGCTGGTCCATGTGTCTATCATATGGAGACCACTGCAGCCACATTCTCCTATTTTTTGGATGGTAGCTATCTCCCCTGCTCCTGTTAAGCCAGGGAGAAGGTTTAAAAGGACCATGGAGGTGAATGATTGACTCAGTATTCCCCTACATGCAAGATTTTCTAGAGGCAGTTAGGAGGAGAATTAGGTTTAAAATCAGGAAGACTCATCTTTCTGAGTTCAAATCTGACCCCAGACACATACTAACTATGTGAACCTAGGTAGGTCATTAAACTCTGTTGCCTTAGTTTCCTCATCTGTAAAATAAGCTGGAAAAGGAAATGACAAATCATTCCAGAATCTTTGCCAAGAAAACCCAAAAATGGGTTCTTGAAAAGTTGGACATAATGGAACAACAGCAAGGTTGTCTATAGAGAAACACATTATACCTACTTGCCTGAGGTCCCCAGGTTCATTAGAAGCTTTCTGTTGACTTAAATTGCATCCATACTCATCTTGAGTTTAGAGAACACAGTGTTCTAAATCAAATAATTCTAGTTCTTAATAGTGAGTGGCTGGGACCAACCTGGAAGTGTGCAGTAGAGGAAATAGCACTGAATTTGAAGGGAGAAGACCTGGGTTCAGATCCTGACTCAATCTTGGTCAAGTCACTTTCTGAGACTCAGTTTCCTTTTCTGTAAAATAAGAGAGTGTACCAGATGACCTCTGAGATACCTTCTAGCTCTAGACCAAGACCTGTCCATTTAATTAAGTCACAATTGTTGACAGACCAGAGGGGATGGCATCACCCTGCCCAAGCTTGTAATGATAACCTCTGCCTTGGGCCTATTCCCAGGGCAGTGCCATGGAGTAGGGTCAGATAAAGCAAAACAGACATATAATATTAGATAAGTAGTGTGGTGTATAGTGGAAAAAATCCTGGTTTTGAACTCAGATGAACTGGGTTTGAATCCTAAATCTACTACCAGCATGCCCTTAGACAAGCCATTGCCCTTTCTGGGGCTTAGTTTTCTCGTCTGCAAAGGAAAGGGGTTGATATAGATTTTCTCTCAGGGACTTTTCATTTTTAATTTCTCCTCTTATGAAACTGTCCACTATAATATCATGAGACAGACAGAGGGTCATTGATCTGGAGCCAGAAGGAAGGGGCTTTAGGGACTGTCCATTCCATCTTTCCCCAGTTGATTAAGGAAGAGTCCAAATGTAGTAGAATCTAGACCTGGGACTTCCCTCCCTAGAGCCTTCACCTTACCCCTTTGTGGTTTTTTCCTTTTAAAATGTGTCTCAAGTTCCTACAGAGTACTCGCTTCTGCCTCCCCCTACCTCTTCAAGACCTGCATGGATGATGTTCCCAGTGGGGCGGACCATGGTCGTGATGGCTATGGGGCAGTTGTCTGCTCAACCTGGAGGGGCCGCTATTCCTACCCTGCCGGACACAGAATTGTTCTCCCCCAGTAATGTTCTGGTTTTCCCCCTCAGCTACAATCTTGGTGCTTATCAACCCCAGCCATATTGTCATTTGAATTCCTTAGCAAGGTGGATTTGGGGATGGGGTGATGTCATATGGCCAGTTGACCCTTTATCAGAGTCATAGGGTCATAGATTTAGAACTGGAAGGGGCCTTAGAAGCCACTTATTCCAAACACCCTCATTTTATAGAAGAATGAACTTTCCCAAGGACACTTGCATGGTAGACTGGAGGATACACCTAACCATGAATCATAAGTCCCAGGGTTCTAGTCCCTAATTTGCTATCACTCACTGTTTGAATTTAGGCAAGTCCCTTCCCCTCTTTCTGGGCCTTAGTTTACTCATCTATAAAATCAAAGAGTTCAATGTGACGACCATTGTAGCGCTAAATTCTTGTGATCTTTGATTGATTAGACTTGTATGGTTCAGAGTAGACTCCCATGATCTGGGGTTATCTGACCCCACAGACAGCAAGGTAGTATCCTGAGCAAGGATCAGCTTTGTCTCTGGAACCTTTTGCTCAAGTATCCTACTGTCCTTCTCATCTAGAATCCTACAGAAATCTTCTCCATGATCAGAGATTGTGATGTCTATGCGAGAGATAGCCATCCATTCAAATGAGATAATAGCATAGTAAGTGGTTACAGGAACACTTGTCTCCCTTTCCCTCTTCCATGCCAAGGGGCACCCCTGGGGGATGGAGGACTCTTTCACCTTTCCCCTACTGCTCTCCCACTCTTGTCTCTGAAGAACTCAGGGTCTCCCAGAATTCGAGCTAAAGGAGCTCATTAGCCGTCGGATTACAATTTGAGCAAAATTTCTCTGCCTAACGTCCACCTGGTAGTTGCTTGATGACCTCCAGTGAGGAGGAAGTCGCTACCCCTGGAGGCCATTGCAATCTACCAACTCTAATGCTTCAGAAGTTTGTCGTCAGTCGGTCAGTGAGTAAAGATTTGTTATGTCGCTGTGCCAGGTACTGGGAATACAAAGAAAGCTAAAAAACAGTCCTTAATCTCAGGAAGCTCAGTCTAATTGGGATAAGAACATATAAATGACTATGTACAAGCAAGCTATAGATAGAATAAATGAAATGTAATCTACAGAGGAAAGACATTAGTATTAAAGAAAATTGGAAAAGGCAGGACTGGATCCAGGGCCGCTAGGTGGCACTGTAGTGGATAGAGCGCCAGTTCTGGAGTCAGGAGAGCCCGAGTTCAAAATTACTTCAGATACTTGCTAGTTGTGTGACCCTGGGCAAGTCACTTAGTCCCGTTTTCTTCTTAAAAAGAAAGAAAATGATTGGAGCTGGGAGAGATAGATCTTACTCAAGGAACAGCAAAGAGACCAACATTACTGGGTTGAAGAATACAATACTAAGGAGAGACTGGAAAGGTAGTGAGCGGCCAGGTAATGAAGGGCTTTGGAGGGTTTTATATTTTGTCCTTAAGGTGACAGGAAACCACCAGATTTTATTAAGCATCGAGGGGCAGAAAATGATGTGCTCACATCTTGACTTTAGGAAGTTCCCATTGGCAGTTCTCTTCAGCTGTAATCAAACAACAAGGTATCTATTAAATGTCTGCTGTGGGCCTGGTACTAAAGGTACAAGCCTAAAGAATAAAACAGTCTCTGCTCTCAGTGAGCTTATATTTTAATGGGGGAAATGACTAATATACTGTAAAACTCCACCCAGTGGAACCAAGCTGAATCAATCCATTCTCTTTTCTAGAAGTTAGCTCTTTAGAAACTTGAAGACCACCATCATGTGCCGCCCCATCCCTTCCCACCCACAATCTTCTCTTGTCTAGGCTAAGCATCCATAGTTCCATATAACAATTCTCAAGATTCTTTTTTTGCCTTTTTGGTTACTTTCCTGTGGATTCTCCTTCTTGCACCCAGAGGAGAGCACAACAGTCCCTTGACTGATTTCAGGATTGGACACCTCCTTTCCTCTCATCATAGGTAGCATGGCCATGGGGAAGGACAAATGACAACATGGCACTCTTGCTTGAGGCTCTGATACTTTTTCCTAAAACCGTGGTTCCCTGGTTCTCTCACTTTTGTCTCTCACCTCTTTCCCAACTTTCTCTGCAGTAGTCATTGTCTGCCAACCCCTATGGGGCTCCACTCTCAGCTGGCCTGCCAGGGAGTAATTCCCCACCTCTGATTTCTTGGTACTTTTTATCGGATCATGCGTGCTCCAGGGGCCTGGGTTAAATCTCATTTATGGGTGCCTGGATGCTTCAACTCAAGATTCTTGTTCTTTATCTCTATTGCTGGGAAGCTCCTGGCTTTGGATCAAGGTCTCTGTGCCTGCATTAATGGGAGGTTCCACCCTTTTCCTTTCCTCAGTGCCCCCAGACTTGATTGATGCCTCTGTGAGCAGCCTACCTTCCATGTGGCAACCCAGCCCTCGAAGGTCATCCTGCTCCTCTTGCTCCCAGAGAGGCTCCACAGAGAGTGGACAATCCAACGGATGTAATCATGAGAGGTACAAGGGGTGGCATAAGGAAGGGTGGGTGAAGAATGGAACCTGGGAGTGGGGGAGATGGGCTGCAACGAACCAGGATTTATTGATGCCTTCTGAGTATCTCTAGCTGGTTCAGGCATTATGAGTTTTTAAAACAGACTCTACCTTTAACAATAGCAAACACAACAACAACGACAGCTAGCTTTAACATACTTATGCTTAACATTTAATATTAATATTTAATAAGATTTTCCTATTGTTTTGCATCTCATTTGATGTTCACCGCAACACTCAAAGGTAGGCGATATTATTATTTCCATTTTATAGATGAGGAAGCTGAGGCTGAGACAGGTGATACAGTTCAGAAAGTTCTGAGGCAAGATTTGAACTCCTGACTTTGAAGTACAGACCTCTCTCTACTATATCTCTTCTAAACTATAAGTTCCACGAAAGCAATTACTATGCTTAGACACTTATTAACTATATGAGGCTTGGTAAGTCACTTAGTCTCCAAACACTCGAGCTCCCGTATTTACAAAAGGGGAATGATACTATCACCTGTGCGGCTGTGAACATCCAGTGAGATAATATTTCTAATCTCAGAGCACTCAGTAAGTGCTAGTTACTGTTATTACTGTTGTTGCTGATAATCAATTGTATACAGCTCTTGGCCAGTTGCACAGGTCTTCACATACAGTAGGAGCTTAATAAATGTTGAATGTTGTTGTTAAGCTATCTTAAAACAAACCGGAGCTGGGAGATACCATCTTTCCTTCCAAGCTCTGTCGTTGACTTTCTAGAAGTGTCCAGGATGGTCCCTGTGTCTAGAATGGGACACACCCCATCCATAAGGTTAATTAAGTCACAGTTTCTAGGAGACTCAAGCCATTACCATGGCCTGTTCCTTATTCTCATCCCACGAAACACACCCAGTTATCTTTTGTAGAGGAATTTATAAGGCATGAAGGTAAGGTCTTACATCTGAGTTCAAGAAATGGACTGCAAGGGGATGGCCAGGTGGCGCAGTAGATAGAGGACCAACCCTGGAGTCAGGAGTCCCTGAATTCAAATCTGGCCTCAGACACTTAATGATTACCTAGCTGTGTGACCTTGGGCAAGTCACTTAGCCCCATTGCCTGAAATTTTAAAAAAAAAGTTAAAAAAAAAAGAAATGGACTTCACAATACAGGTGGCAAAGGTTCAATAGAAGTTTGTTGGAAAGATCCTTGGTGGGTTTAGAGATTTCTTGTTCAATATGACTCACATTAGATATTTATTAAAGACCTATTGTGTGTCAGACAGTCTGCTCAGTGCAGGGGTACAAAAAAAGGCAAAAGACAGTCCCTGCCCTCAAGAAGCTTACAGTCTGATGGTGAAGACAGTTTACAATCATGGATATACAAAGCAAACTATATTCAGAGTAAATAGGAAATAATGAGTAGGGTTGGGGGAAGGGGTTGGGAAAGGCTTCCAATGAACAATGGAATTTTAGTTGAGACTTGAAGACAATCTGGGAAGCCAGTGAGCAGAACAGAGGTCCTCTAGGTGTGGGAGACAACCAGAGAGACTGCCCAGGGCTTAGAGATGGACAAATGGTGGCCAGGAACGCTATGACAATCACAGGCTGCTTTGGGAGATAGATCTTCCTAGGATGAGGACAAAAGGGTCCTAGGGTGCTCTTCTCTGCCAAGACCAAGTTTGGAATGTTTCATTTGGCTCTGAGCTCCTCAGGTTAGGGAGGATGTTGAGAAGCTGAAGAGCATCCTGGGAAGACAGTCAGGATGGTTAAGGGCCTGAGTCCAGTCCATTTAAAGGTCGATTGAAAGACTTGAGGGTAATTAGCCTGGGGAAGGCTCAGGTCAGACATGACAGCTCTCATTGAAGAACATGAAAAGTTGTGCTTTTGAAGAGCAAATAGATTTGTTCAGTCTGCCTGTTTTTTTCTTTTTTTCTGGGACAGTGAGTGAAAGAAAGAGAAGGGAGCAAGGAAAGAAGAGAAGGAGGAAAGAAAGAAAGAAGTGAAGGGAGGAAGGGAAGGAAGAAAAAAGTATAGGAAGGAAGAAAGAAAAGAAGGAAAGAGAGAAGGAAGGGAGGGAAGAAGGGATATCCTTAGACTCCAAACCCATTATTCTTTTCCACTGTCTCACAGTGCCTTTCTGCTTAAAGACCATCCATGAAGTCTTAGGACCATTGTCCATCCTGGGGTTAAAGTAAACTGTTGAGACCAGTAGGCCCATCATACTTCTTCCTGAACCACAGAACCATTTGGTCCTTTGGAATATTCTTGCTCCTTCCCTGTCCTGACCCTTTCTCCATGACTGAATCAGTTGCCTCCTCCCTGGGCCTCCTGAGCTTCTAGGAGGATGGGGAAGGGGGTGATCTTTAGTCACCTCCCAGATGATAGACCTGCTGATTCCATTGCATCTGTTCTAATTTCAGTTTCTTTGTCTTCTTTCTCTTTCAGGGCCCCTCTGAAACTCCTCTGCGACAACATGAAACATCAGATCCTCTCTAGAGCCTTCTATGGCTGTGCGTAACCGGGATTCCCCATCTCAGACTTAGTGTGGGGTCCACAGGGAGGGGGAGGAAGTCATGGAAGATGGTCATTGAATGCCCATTTGACACCAACACCTGATAAGAGATGCCATGGAACATAGTGTATGGAAAGCAGCATTGTAAGCTGGCTAGACTTCTGCACCAGGACTTAGGAAGAGCTGGGTTCAAATCCTATCTATGTCACTACTAGCTGTGTGACCCTGGACAAATTACTTAACCTCTTTGCATTTTTATATCCTCATCTGTAAAATGAGTGGATTGAACAAGATAGCCTGTGAGATCCTGCCCAGCTATAGCAGCAATAATGATAATAGCAATAGCATTTGTGTGTCACTTTAAGATTTGCAAAGCATTGACAGGTTATCTCATTTGTTCTATAAAATGAGCACTGTGATCCTGATGGCCTGTGAGGCCCTCTCTGGCTTCTAGAATTATTCCTTCTATGAATCTTGGTTATTTTTTTCCCTCTTTGAGTATTGGTTTCTTTCTCTGTAAAATAGGGGATAAAAGCAAAGGAGAGGGGCGGCTAGGTTGCGCAGTGGACAGAGCACTGACCCTGGAGTCAGGAGTATCTGAGTTCAAATCTGACCTCAGATACCTAATGATTACCTAGCTATATGGCCTTGGGCAAGCCACTTAGCCCCATTGCCTTGCAAAAAAAGAAAAAGATTGCACTTTATTCTAAAAGCAAAGGAGAGGAAATGCAACTAATCCAAGATTAGTCTCTACCTATTGAAAACTTCAGGAAAAAAATAGAATAATGAGTTTCCAAGAGCAAAGGGATTCAAAATGCAACCTAAACCTACCATATTAATATTTGATGTGAATTATCATATTAGTATGTCATTTAGATATATTAGTATAATTAATATCACATGATGTTAATACAAGAGTCAAACCATTCTTAGTTTGGTTTTTTGGTAAGGGAGTGGGGTTAAGTGACTTGCCCAAGACCACACAGCTAGGTAATTATTAAGTATCTGAAGCCGTATTTGAACTCAGGTCTTCCTGACTCCAGGGCCAGTGCTCTATCCACTCCACCACCTAGATGTCCCAAGTCTAACCATTCTTGAAAAAAAAAGATGAACATACAGTAAAAAAAAAGTATTTGAAGCATTCCTAGAAAGATCTAGAAATCAATACCAAGGAAAGTTCTGAAGAAGGGAAAGTTTTATTAAAGTCTAAGAATCTTGAGATTCTTTAACATCAAATAATCTATTCATATATGAAATAAATTGGGAACCATTCTAAAAAGCACTTCAGATTTAGGTACATGAGTACTGACAGGAAGCAAAACAAAACAAAGGAAGAATGGGCCTTGACTATTGCCATTGGGCATCAAAGCTAGGAATAATTCTCTAGCAAGTGCATCGTTGTGTGACATGGTAAGAACCAGATCCTGGTTCCCTCTCTGCAGACCACCATCCCCCTGGAATCTCCAACTTTCCAGATGCAGGCAAAGACTTCTAAGCAGTCTAGATCTAATATGAATAAAATGATGGTGATGATGATGATGATGATGCTTGTCTTTCATTCTCAAAGAAGAGCACAACATCAGGAAGGTAATACCATGCCAACCACATGAACTGCATTTGAGTGAGGGGGGCTGTGCTAAGTCATCAACCTTGCTTTGTCTTCTGGAGCCATCTGGTCCAGTGGTCAAATATGGATCAGGATGACTGGAGATAGTCCCGGATGCGACCTCAGTGAAAGTGAAGACGAGGAGTCAGGAGATTTTGCTCCAATTATATAGATCAACCATGATGACCCTAGTTTCCTATGGTCCCATCAGGCATGCCCAAGACTTTGATGTTAATGGATTGGGTAATAACTTGCAATGCAAACTGTCATCATCAGGATTCATCTAGAGTTCTAAGAACTTGAAAGTTTAAATAACTTAAGTAACCTCATTTGGGGAGTTTGAGGTCTTTTTTTTCACTCTTTTTATGAGAAACAAATGATGATATGATAATAGCTAATATTTTTATAGAACTGAATATGTATTAAGCATTTAACAGTTATTACCTTATTTGATCCACACAATAACCCTAGGAAGTAGGTGCTTTGAATATCCCCATTTTGCAGTTAAGGAAACAGGCAAATGGATTAAGTGACTTGTCCAGAGTCACACAGCTGCTGAGGTAGGGATTTGTACACAGGTCTTACTGACTCCAGGTCCAGTGTACTCTTTCTAGTCAAATATTTTCCCTCATTTTCAGAATAATAAACTGAGAGTCAGAGAGGTGAAAGATAAACAAAATCACAAAGGTTTAGAGCTGGAAAGGGACCTTAGGGATTGTACAGTCTGGCCTCCTTACTTTCACTGAGGTCGCATCTGGGACTTTCTCCAGTCATCCTGATCCATATTTGGCCACTGGACCAGATGGCTCCAGAAGAGAAAGGAAGGTTGGTGAATTAGCACAGCCCTCCTCACTCAAAACCAATTCATGTGCTTGGCATGGTATTACCTTCCTGATGTTGTGGTCTTCTTTGAGAATGAAAGACAAACATCTGGGGAAGCTAGGTGGCACAGTGGATCAAGCACTGGCCCTGGAGTCAGGAGGACCCAAGTTCAAATCTGGACTAGACACTTAATAATTACCTAGCTGTGTGGCCTCGAGCAAGTCACTTAACCCCATTAGCCTTACAAAAACCTAAAAAAAAAAGACAAACGTCATCATCAATATCATCATCATCATCATCATCATCATCATTTTATTCATATTGGATCTGGAATGCTTAGAAGTATTTGCCTGCGTCTGGAAGGGTAGAAATTCCAGTAGGATAGTGGTCTGGAGAGAGGGAACCAGGATCTGGTTCTTACCAATGACATACTTGCTAGAGGATTATTCCCAGCTTTGAATCCCAAGGGTGACAGTCAAGGCCGACAGTCAAGGCCCCTTCTTCCATCTGGCAACTGTAGACAATGCTCAATGGCCCCGACTGACCTCTGGGCATCAAAGATCTGTCCTTATGTAAGCCTGGGACACACACACACACACACACACACTCATAAAACCAATTTATCCCAAAATGAAGTGTTTTTCAAGTCTTCTCTTGACTAAATAATTCATCATTCTGGAATCAGTGTGAAGGGGGAAGATTCACTCAGAACTTAGCTTTGGATCAACACTTGTGGAGAAGGACCATGCACACTGGAAAATCCTGCCTCTGGGGTCTGAGGACCTGTGTTCAAATCTCCTTTCTGGGACTTGTTCCCTGTATAACTTTAGATAAGTCTCACATACACACCATACTTGACATACACAAACACACACATAGGATCAGCAACCTCTGGCATTCCAAAGACCACCTGCAGTGGCAGGCCTTTCTGTCACTGGGCCCCTATCTCAAAAACCTTCTAATTTGTGTTCTTGCTCCCCGTCCACTTGCACATACATGCACACAAATGTTTGCACACACACATACACAAGTCTATTAGAGCTAGACCTCCATCCTCAGGGCAGATGTCAACTATTCCCATTTGCGAGTCTAAGATAAGTATGGTCCTTATTATGTCTATGGGGTGCTGACCAGGTAACTGCTTTTTTAAGCCTCTATTCCATTCTCCCCTCTCCTAGGGCTTGCGTACTGTAGACATTTGTCTACTGTGAGGACCCACCTCTCGGCCTTGGTCAACCACCTGATCGTGTCCCCTGACCTGCCCTGTGATGCCGGCCATGGCCTGACCATGAGCATCTGGGAACAGTACCTGAAGGACAGCACGGTATGGCTGGACACATGTCTGATACTCCTTTCCCTTTTTTCTGACTTGGTTAAATCTTAGGAACTCCATGGCCATGACCTGGACACAATGTAACCTAGAGCTTCAAAGGTGGCTGAGCCTGGGCTGAGGAAGACTTCAGTAAAAGACCAGAGGTTCCAGGGGTGATATTTCTCCTCCTCCAACTGGGCTCATTCTGAGCACATCTGTGTTTAAGGATGCTAATATATAGAATCATGGAGTTAGAGCTGACTGGGACTTTGGAGGCCAGTAAATACAACTTTTGTACCTTGAAGAGGAGGAAACTGAGGCACAGAGCTGCTAAATGTCTTGACCAGTGACAAGTGACATATATTCTAAGAAAGAGACTCTATCTTTGCCCTACTTTATCTGATTTACTATAGATCTGGCAGAGAATATGAAGGAATAGGACCTAAGCTGGATGGTAAACAGATTGCTTGATTAAAAGAATAAGCTTTGTGCTTAAATTTTTTTAAATTTCTTTTATTTTTCAGTGAATCAGTATTTCTTTTTTGTGTGTGGCATTAAAAAATTTGAGTGACATAGTTTGTGGATAATTAGTCATTTTATTAATAAAAAGGTCAGTGACACTCTTGATTTTGGGGGGTTTTTTCCTTCTGCAAGACCATGGGGTTAAGTGGCTTGCCCAAGGTCACACACCTAGGTAATTTTTAAGTGTCTGAGGCCAAATTTGAACTCAGGTCCTCTTGACTCCAGGGCTAGTGCTCTGTCTATCCACTGTGCCACCTCATTGCCCCCAGGGACATTCTTGAATGCCAAAGACCCCTCTTGGCAATGAGTTCATAGTTTATATGCCTGTGTAAGAGTGGTTATTCCTGAGGGTGGTAATCAATTCGACTGGTAAGCAGTTAAATAGAGAATGAATAGTATAATGAAAGATGAGCTTATTTCAATGCGAGTCTTAGGGATATATGACTTGAATCACCCAATCTTGTTTAAAAAGACTTATCAGATTGCCCTATCATCTGTCTGAAAAAAAAACAACAGAATTCACATTTTCCTGGAGCTTTCTGAATAAAGACAATGAGTAGAAATGCACCCATTTGCCTAATTTAGAATTATTTTATTGTTTTTGATTAGATCTTAGCCATCCTGACTAAGTCCCTGCCCAAGATTTCCCACAGTGGTTGATTTCTGGATGAGGAAGTGGAAAGTGGGGAAAAACTTTGGCCTTAATTCAATAATTAGTAATTAATATATGAAAGAAGTAATTATTTCTTGCATTTATTTTTTATTCCTCCCACTTCATTCTTAATTCAAAAAGGAGAAAAAAAACCCCTTGTATCAAATATGGATAATCAAGCAAATATTCCCACATTGACCAAGTCTAAAAAAAGTGTTTCAATATACACCATGGGACTATTTATTTTTTATCTGTGTGACATTTAAAGAGTTCAAGAGACATATAGTTTCTAGGTAATGTTAGGAGGCTGGATTTGAACTCAGGTTCTCTTGACTCAAGGGTCAATGCTCTATCTACTGTGTCACCTAGCTGCCCCTTTCAATTTATCTTTACAATTTTTCTGCTGTAGAAATTGTTCTCCTGAAAAAAAAAAGAAATTGTTCTCCTTGGTTCTGCTCACTTCACTCTGTATCAGTTCATAAAAGTCTTCTCAGGTTTCTTTGAAACTGTCCATTTCATCACTTCTGTTGGGAAAGCACATTCTAGCACATTCATGGGGGATTATTATGTGGGACTATTTGTGCCTGACCTGTGGGAGAGCCTTTGAGACTCTTCAGTGGTGTGTCCAGTGGCTGAATCCTAGGACACGTACCTTCTTCCATGGCAGGGGAGCTGTTCTCTCAATGAATCTCAACGGTTGCCTTTCCAATTACAGAGTTATGAAGAACAGGAGCTGCTGCGTCTGATCTACTTTGGAGGGATTCAGCATGAGATCCGCAAGGACGTATGGCCCTTCCTGCTGGGCCATTACCAATTTGGGATGACGGAGGCTGAGAGGAAGGAGGTGGGCCTGGTTTGGCTTAATGGGCTACTTTGGGATTTTTTTTTTTTTTTTTGCAGATCAATAGGGTCCAAGGCAGAGAAAGCTATCTCTGCAGGGTGTTTGGAAGAAGTCAGAGTGTGGACCTAAACATAATAGCATCTCTGTAATCATTTAAAGTTTGCAAACTGTTTTCCTTCCAATAACCCTATCAAGTAAACAGTACAAATGTTGTCTCATTTTTACTGCTGAGTAGACTGAAACTTTAAGAAATGAAGTGATTTTTGGTGGTTGAACAACTTGTTAGGTCATAGGATCATGGATTTAGAGAGGAAAAGAGACCTTAGAGGCCATTAAGAGGCCATTTTACAGATGAGGAAATCAAGACACAGAAAAATTAAGTGGTTTGCCTGAGGTCACACAAGCTAGTAGGTGTCTGAAATGGGATTTGAATTCAGGACTTCCTGAACCCAAATTTAGTACTCTGCCCATCTCTCCTCCATATTTTCTGATCCAATCCTCTATCCTAACAACTTATGTCTTTCTATGTTCATCAGTTCCCTAGGTTTAAGATGTGCTAACATTCTAAAGCAAGTCCTTGAAATAGAGGAGCCAATGTGATAGAATTTGATAATTATATATGATTGAGATATTGGTAGGGTATTTGATTCAAGTTTGAAAGGAATTTTAAGAAAGTTAGGAATCGGGAGAGGTCTCCTGGCATGGGGTAGAGTCAGTGCAACGACATGGCAGTAGCAAATGAGAGAATAGTATATTAGCTTGATTACAGAAAAGTAGATCTGAGAATCAAACCCAGGTCCTCAAGCTTCAAATCCATTATAATCTTCCTTTCAGCAGTACATTTCCTCTAAAACTCTTCATAGGAAGAAGTAGGATTGGGGCCAGCAGGATGATCTGGGGGAAAGAAATTGAATTTGGAATTGGAGGTCCTAGGTTTGAATCCTACTCTGTGTAGGTAACCTTAGGCAAGCCACTTTACTTTTCTGGGCCTCAGTTTCTTCCTTGGTAAAATAAGCGGCTTGGACTAAATCATCGCTGACAACTTTTCCAATCATAAAGCTATGGTCCTATGACAATTTAAAAATCAAAATAACTGAAGATTGTTATACCCAAATGAAAAGCATTTGGAAAAAAATAGGTGTGAAATTATTGGATGTTTTGAAAAGCATCCATTGTACCAACATGAACACGCGGAGGAAGAGGAAGGAAACTGGCATTACTCAGAGTCAGACTGGAAGTTGGGAATGTGAGAGATTTTCTGTCCAGGCTGAGGCTCTCTCATTGAACACAGCCCCTCCTGCTCATGGGCTCCCTGGGCCTGACTGTGTCTGTCTTGGGGACAGGTGGATGATCAGGTTCATGCCTGCTACGAGCAGACTATGGCAGAGTGGTTGGGCTGTGAGGCCATCGTCCGGCAGAGGGAGAAAGAGTCCCACGCAGCTGCCCTGGCCAAGTGTTCCTCAGGTGCGAGTCTGGACAGCCACCTCCAGAGGATGATGCATCGGGATTCCACCATCAGCAATGAGGTGACTGCTCTTGGGATGAGACCCTGGCAGAGGGGACCAGGCTGAGAGAGGTCAGGTGTGAACGAAGGGGTAGATGACGGGCAGTCACCAATCCCAGAGACTCATTGTCTCATAGGAGGTCATCTAGTCTAACCCACCCCTGAGCAGCCCCAAAGAATGGTCATTCATTCATTTTTTTAAAGACCTTTGACAGTCCACTCTACTTTGGGATTCTTAACTATTTAAGAATTGCCCAACATTGAAGTCATATTTGTGTTTCCACCTTCCATCCATTGTTCCTAGAACAATGGGCAAATAAAGGGAATCAGCCATCATATGTCTTTTTGGTCTTCTTCAAACTAAATGCCCATAATTCTTCCAAATGATCCTCATTATCCATTCCCATTACTTTCCTAGTCATTTGAAGTTTGAATACTCTTGGCTATGGCCTCCGTACCCTGCAATACCCAGAAATGAATATGGCCCTCCAGCTATGTCTGATCAGGATAGCAGGATTATCCACTCCTGTATTCTGGATACCTTGCTACTGTGGGGTGGGGGTGGGATGGGGGTGGAATGTTCAACTTCTCTTAATACAGTCTTAGGTCTTTCTTGTTGAGATTGAAATATTCTAAAACCTCTGGCTTTCTTTCATGCAAACTGTTCTAGAGAGTGATGTTTTGGACCCGTGTATAGGACTTTACATTGATCTATGGACTGATTTACCTCTGACCTTAATCCTGCCCCCTAATGACATCATCAAGTACCACCGATCCCTTGAAACTCAACCCCTCAGATTGAAGTTATTTCTATCCAATGACCCTGAAAGTGTCTTGGAAATTTCCCTGATTTTCTGGAGAGATCTCCAAGCCAGATGAGGGCATGGGACTGCAGAAGATAATGAGAATCACACTTTTCTCCCCTCCCTCATTTTTCCATTCTTTTTAGTCTTCTCAAAGCTGCAGTTCAGGCAGACAAAATCACATCCGTCTGCAGAGTGACTCCAGCAACAGCACCCAGGTAGGCAATGATAGCAGGATGGGATGTTCTTGGAAGGACCATGCAGATTATTTTATCCCACCCCACTGCTCCTTTTAGAGAGGATGAACATGAGATGTAGAAAGGGAGTCCTTAGTTCAAGATCACCTAGGTAACAATCTATCAATCAATAATTATTATTATTTATGGAATAAAGCAAGCATTTCCATAACATAGTATAATAAAAAAGATGATTGCACAAGAACCTGCAAATCTATCATGTACAGCTTGCTATTCCTTTTAAAATAAACAATAAAATTATCTTGTAAAACTCCCCCCACTTGCTTTTCTTTCCCCTCCCAATAAACATTTATTTATTTTACACTTTTTTTTTGGTTTTTGTAAGTCAGTGGGGTTATGTGACTTGCCCAAGGTCACACAGCTAGGTAATTATGAAGTGTCTGATGCCAAATTTGAACTCAGGTACTCCAGATTCTAGGGCCAGTGCCCTATCCACTGTGCCATCTAGTTGCCCCTCCAACATTTATTTATTAAGTGCTTGAGAATCAAGATCTGAACTCAACTCTAGCGTAGAGGATTTGGGGGTTATAGATCTAGATAAAAAACTTAGATACAGAGATATGGTGTGTCTAAGGTTATATAGTAAATATCACAGCTGGAATTGAAAACAAAATCTTCTGACATTTTCCACTTGGATTCAGAGGACCACCACCGTCTTACTCATTTCTGGGCCTAAACAATGCTTCTGCCTCTTTTTCCTCAGGTGTTTGAGTCTGTGGATGAAATAGAGCAGGTGGAGGTAGACAGCAGGCAGGATGACATGAAGCAGCCCAAGGTCCCCAATGGGACAGTGGTTAATGGTACCTGCTCTCCCGACTCTGGCCATCCCTCTTCGCACAACTTCTCCTCAGGCCAGTCGGAACACAGCCTCAGCACGGAAGATAGCGTCATGGAGCCACTCAAAAACACCCTGCCACTGACAAGGCCTGATGAACCCAGTACTCAAGATAGTCGTGAGCTAGACACTGCTGCCCAGCCAGAGGACAAGGCCCCAAGAGAGGAGCTGGCCATCCAAGACAGTCTGGAAGGGGACTTTCTCACCAATGAAAGCCTGGATGAGTTCATGTCTGTGCCTGGGAGCCTGGACATAGCCCTCCCAGAGAAGGATTCTTCGGTGATAGAAAGCTGGGTGGGCAGCGAGGCAGAGAAGCAGAGCCTGGTGGAGAGTGAGGACACTCTGTCTGAGGAGCCAGAAATGGAAAGTCTCTACCCCCAGCTGGAGTCCCTGACCGTGGTGGACTCTGCCAACACTGAGGCCTCCCCGGTGTCTTCGAGTGGAGTGACATACTCTGTAAGTAGAAAACAGGAGGAGTGGTTATTTCTCTGATTGTTCTGTATGGGATCATATTTGACTCTCATTTATACAGAGGGGAAAACTGAGACCCGGGATTGTTTTGTGACTATTGGATTATATATTTAGAGTTCTAAGAGACCTCAGAGACCATCTGACCCCAAATCCTCAGTGTTACAGATGAGGAAACTGAGTCCCAGGAGGGTAAAAGTACTTGTTCAAGGTCATAGTAGTAGTAAATGTATTTGAACCCAGGTTCTCCGATTCCAAAGTATCTTTTACAGGTGCTGTACAATGTAGCTTCTAGAGAAGGGACTCTTAACCTGGGGTCTGTAAACTTGGCTTTAAAAAACTATTTTGAAACTATATTTCAATACAATTGGTTTCTTTTTTCCTATGTATTTTATTTTAGTCATGTAAAAATGCAATAAAGCAGGGAATATGTAGCAGATCCTTTGACTGAGAAATGGGGATATCGAGGTGATCTTGTTGGTAGAAAGGTTGAGGAATACCTGGATACTATTAGACAAGGTAAGTTAAGAACACCTTCTTAAGACCTGTTAAGAGTCTTGTATGGGGGCAGCTAGGTGGCACAGTGGATAGAACACCGGCCCTGAAGTCAGGAGTCCCTGAGTTCAAATCCGACCTCAGACACTTAATAATGACCTAGCTGTGTGGCCTTGGGCAAGTCACTTAACCCCATTTGCCTTGCAAAAACTAAAAAAAAAAAAAAAAGAGCCTTGTATGGCCTTGTTTTACATATATGGGAAACTGAGACCTGAATGAGTTAAGTGATATTTCCAGAGTCACAATGATCATACCAAAGGGGAGATTTGAACCCATGACTTGCTGATCCAAGTCTAGTCCCTGTGAAACTTAGAGTTTGCTCTTCAATAAAACAAATACCAATTAGGCATAACATAAGTATTTATTATCCTCCAAAGCTTACGAATCACTTTAAAGTGGTAAGTCAGTTAGAAACTGGTTCCAAAGGGGGAGATTAGAAGAGTAATTCTAGGAATAAGGAAAAGAAACACACAGTTTTTGACAATAACCAATGAAATGACATCTTTGTTCATAAAGATGTCTCAGTGTATATTATAGTCTTCTTCCCTGAGTCAGGGCATCTGCTTTGTGTCACTACTGACAGGGATTCCATTAGGAAGAGGAAGAATGTCTCATATAAACTTCCATTAAACATGGAATTCTCTTTCCCCTTGCAGGATATCTGTGCCATTTTGTGACTTTGATACAATGGGGACTTCTAGGTATTAGGATAAACTTTTTTTAAGGTTTTTTTGGCAAGGCAATGGGGTTAAGTGGCTTGCCCAAGGCCACAGAGCTAGGTCATTATTAAGTGTCTGAGGCTGGATTTGAACTCAGGGACTCCTGACTCCAGGGCCGATGCTCCATCCACTGCGCCACCTAGCCGCCCTGTATTAGGATAAACTTCTAATTTTCTCAGGAGGAACTTGATATTTTCACATACAGAGTTGACATCTTTACATTTGGATTTATAATTGCTGTTAGAGGTAAAAAAGCAGACTTTGACAAGAAATATAAATTCAAAACATATATATTTATATGTATGCATGTAAATATAATTCACTGTCCACAATCCCTAACCATCATGCAACACTTCTCTGACGTCCCTTCAATGTTTTGAGGTTTCTATGGTCACACCAATATGAGCCCTTTCTCTATCAATGCAGATTGAAACCCATTTTCCTACTGTATAATTCTGATCCATGTCCTAGGACAAAGGACTATTAGAACTGGGATCCTCCATAGGATCATGAGATCCAAGTTCTGGAGCTCGAAGAGATCTCTCACATGCCATTTCCTTTCCTTTATTTTCCTTCCCTTCCCTTCTCTAGTTTACCCATCCCCCTCATTTTACATATGGGGAAACTGAGGTCTAGGCATTGACCCATGTCAGACAGGTAACACATGATAGAGTGGAGAGATTTGAACTCGGGTAGTCCGAGTTAATATTGCTTCCAGGTCTCTTGAGAGCATCCATCTCCATGGTGTTGGTCCCTGGAGACCTCCCCTCATGTTGCCTAGCCCCTTTCTGGATAGATTGCTGTTCCAGATTCTCCCTACAAAGTCAGCCTATAGTCTTTGTCTGGCACACACTGTCTCTGAAGCTGTTTTTGTTTGTTTGCTTGAATAAATTACCATTGGTAATGTGCCAGGCTGCCTCCCCTCACTGTATGTCTTCCCTGGCTCATCTGCATTTGTGCTTCTGAGGGTGGATGGAAGACAAAAAGAGAAGTCAAGGTTGGATGTAAATAAAGACTTCCTAACAATTCAGAGCTATCCTAGAGAGGTACAAAAGCTGCCTAAGACCTATGCAATAGATCCTTTCTTCCTCAATAAACTTCAATGACTACCTGTTACTGTGGAGATCAAATATGAGCTCATCTGTTTGGCATAGGAAATCCTTCCCATCTTTCCAGTCTTTACCTTTTTATATCTCTAGCATTTAGCAGTGTCTGCCACATAGGAGATGTTTAATGTTTATTGATGACTGACACATAAGTGCTGGATAAATGTTTATTGATGGGCAGCACATAGTAGGTCCTTAATAATTCTTTATTGATGTCTCTCCTTAATCGCTCTTCTCCGAGCTAACCACACCTAATTGCTTCAATCAATCTTTATATGATATGGACTCAAGACCCTTCCTTATTCTAGGACCCTATCCAACTTATCAATGTCCTTCCTAAACCATGTTACTTAGAAATGAACTTAGTGCTTCAAATGTGGAGTCAGGAGGATCTGAATTTGAATCCTTCCTCAGATGCTGACTAGCCATGTGACTCTAAGCAAGTTAACTCACTTTTCTGGGTCTCAGTTTTCCCCTCCGTATCAACCAACAAGTATTAATTATTCATTTATAATAATATTATGTGCTAGGCATTGTGCTAGCAGAATACAAGGACCAAGAATGAAACCATCCCTCACTGCAGAGAGTTCACATTCTAAGTGATGGAGGACATAGATAAGCTTTATATATATGTAAATATTTTTTAAATAAATATATTTTTATTGTGCTGTTATATACCATATGTACTAATTAATGGGGGAAGTTACCAATAGATAAGCATAAACTTTCAATAAATAAAATATATGTACAATCATCTTTGTATTGTACTAGTTATGAAATCCTTGTTTTATTCCACAAATAAGATTTAAAAAAATAAATAAATACAAATGAGGTTGAGCACCGGTAGTTGGAAGTATCAGAAAACGATCATGCTGAAGATGGGTTAGATGCATGCTAAGGTCCCTTCTAGTTCTAGAGTTGTGATCCTGTGGATGAGGACATTAGGACTGTTGTTTCCCTATTCCTGGAATCTGTATTTTTCTTACACTACCTAAGATCAGCTAGGACTTTTTGGCTGCTTGGGCACATTGTTGACTCATATTAAATTTGCCATCTACTCAAACCTTCAGACTTACTTATCTAATCTTGCTTCTTCTCTTATAGGTGTGAAATTGATTGTTTGAGCCCAAGTGTAAGATTTTCCACTGATCTCCTATGAATTTCATCTTATTCAATCAATCAATAAACATTTATTAAGCAACTAATATGTACCAAGAAGTGTGCTGGTGATACAAAAAAAAAAACTAGTCCCATGCTTCAAGGAATTTACAATCTAATGGAAAGAGACAACTTCCTAGGGGCGGCATGGTGAGATAGTAGATAGAGCACTGACCCTGGAGTCAAGAGGATCTGAGTTCAAATTTGACCTCAGGCATTTAATAATTATCTAGCTGTGTGACCTTGGGCAATTCACTTAACCCCATTGCCTTGCAAAAAAAAGTGAACTCTATATAGGAATAATAGGGAATAATTAACAAAGTGAAAGCACTAGAATTAATTTTTTTGGTTGTTTAAGATTTTATTAGTTTTCCAATTATATACAATAGTAGTTTCTACCTATCATTTTTTTGTAAGGTTTTGAATTTTACAATTTTTCCTCCACCTTCCCTTCCCTTCTCCCCATTCCCCCACAGAAGGCAGTCTAATAATCTTTACATTGTTTCCATGCTATACATTGATTGAAATTGAATGTGTTGAGAGAGAAATCATATCCTTGAGGAGAAAATAAAATATTAGTGATAGCAAAATTATGTACATGACACTTTTTTTAAAAAAATGAAGATAATAGACTTTGATCTTTGTTTAAACTCCACAGTTCTTTCTCTGGATACAGATGTTCTCCATAGCAGGTACTCTAAAATCGTCCCTTATTATTCCATTGATGGAATGAGCAAGTCCATTAAGGTTGATTATCATCCCCATGTTGCTGTTAGGGTGTACAGTGTTCTTCTGACTTTGCTTATTTTGGTCAACATCAGTTCATGAAAGTCTTTCCAGGCTTCTCTGAAATCCCATCCCTCTTGGTTTCTAATAGAACAATAGTGTTCCATGACACACTTACATATATGTATGTGTGTGTGTGTATGTGTATGTGTGTGTGTATATATATATATATATATATATATATATATATTACAATTTGTTCAGCCATTCCCCAATTGATGGACATTCACTTGATTTCCAATTCTTTGCTAGCACAACCAGGGTATTTTTGTACAAGTGATGTTTTTACCCTTTTTCATATTCTCTTCAGGATATAGACCCAGTAGTGGTATTGCTGGATCAAAGGGTATGCTCATTTTTATTGCCCTTTGGGCATAATTCCAAATTGCTCTCCAGAAAGCTTGGATGAGTTCACAGCTCCACCAACAATGTATTAGTGTCCTAGACTGCCCACATCCCTTCCAACAGTGATCATTGTCCCTTCTGGTCATATTGGCCAATCTGAGAGGTGTGAGATGGTACCTCAGAGGTGCTTTAATTTGCATTTCTCTAACCAGTAATAATTTAGAGCAATTTTTTTGCCTATAGATAGCTTTGATTTCCTCATCTGTAAATTAAGGTACCAGAATTAAAATAGATTGCTTCTTATAGAATATGGGGTTTTAACTAGGTTTAGGGGAAGCCAAGGAGGTCAGTAGTTAGAGCTGAGGAAGAAGAGTGAGTGCCCCAGGTATGAGAGATGGCTGGAGTGAATGACCAAAGCAGGTGAGATCAACTTGGTTTTCCAGGATATGAGGTAGGCCCTGAGGAAGCGAAGGACTGTAAGAGGTGAGGGTATAAGAGGGGCCAAACCTATGCAAATGTGTGTAGAGAGGAGATGGGATACCAAAGTGGGGGACAACCTTATGAGGTAGGAAGCATAATAAGCTTGGGAAGCCACCTCTGGTGGTGGAAAGAATTGTGAGTTTGGAGGCAGAGGCCCTTGGGGAATCTTCTACCTCCTCTACGTGGACACTTTTGCCCACGCCTCCCTGCACTGCTTACCTAAATAAAAAAGAAAAAGAACTAGCCCATCTCCTCCACGAACAAGGCATTCCCTGATGCTCCCAATTACTAGCGCCTGTCTCATTTGTATTTATTTTGTAAATTTTATTTATGTGATAAAAGAAGCATTCCTATAACGATTACAACAAAAAGATGATGTATTTATTAACAGCATGTGCTTATATAGGTCTTGTGTAAAGATGGTTGACTTCGAATGTGGAATATGGTGTACATTGCCGCCCTGCAAAATGACGAGGTTGAGAGATGAGCAGAGACTCCTTTGTGTCTCTGGTGCATAACATCAGTGTCAGTCATTAAGGATTTGTGCATAAATGCTAGCCTTTTTATAAGGCTTTCAGGTTTACAAAGCACTTGACATAAGTTAACTTATTTGATCCTCACATCAGCCCTGGGAAGTAGGTATTCGTGTAATCTCCATTTTATAGGTGAATAAAGTGAGACACAAAGAGGTCAAATGACTTGCCCTGGGTCACACAGCCACTCAGGGTAGGATTTGAACCCAGGTCCCTATTTTACAGCTAAGGGAACTGAGGTTCTGAGATGACCACGTACACGGTCTCATGGATAGTCAACTTCAGAGCCAGAATTCCAAACCAGTGCTCTTTTTCCAAGGTCACCAAGAGAAGTTGCTAATGATCTAGTGTTCACCCTCTCCTTTCTTTCCCCAACTCTCACTTTACTCCCTTTAGCCAGAGCTGTTGGATATGTACACTGTGAACCTGCACCGCATTGAGAAGGACGTCCAGAGGTGTGACCGAAATTACTGGTACTTCACTCCTGCCAACCTGGAGAAACTTCGCAACATCATGTGCAGGTAAGCTCCTTTGGGGGAGGGGGCACTGGAAGGGGCAGGGAAGAAATGCCAGATCACTTGGGTGGGAGCCCTCCCATTTCAGTGGGTAGCTATGGGACTGTTCAGGGAGGAATCTGTTTTTTTTTTCAATTCATTTCAATAAATATTTATAAAATGTCTTTATTTATAGAATACAACCAGACAATGTGCTAAGCACAGGGGGATACCCCCCCCCCAAAAAAAGACAAAGGACAGTGCTTGTCCTTAGGGAGCTTCCAATCTCATGGAGAAGACAACATGCAAACAAATATATACAAAGCAGACTAGGAAGTAATTACCTGAGGGGAGGTGCTGAAATTGAGAGGAAGAGCATTGGGAAGGATTCCTGTAGGTAGTGGGATTCTGATGATTGTCCTTTGTTCTGGAAGAATTCTATGACATCAGGGAGGTGATGCCAAGACAACCTCCTGAACTGGATTTGGATGAAGCAGGACTGTGCTAAATCACCAGCCTCCCTTTTTCCTCTGGAGCCATCTGAGCACAGTGGCCAGATAGGAATTAGGCTGACTAGAAATAGCCCTGGATGCGAGGCAATCAGGGTTAAGTGACTTGCCCAAAGTCACACAGCTAGGAAGTATCAACTGTCTGAGGTAGGATTTGAACTCAGGTCCTCCCGACTCCAGTCCTGGTGCTCTCTCCTAGGTGCCACCTAGCTTCTCTTCAACATTTAAGTTCTCTGAATTTCATTTTGCCCATTGTGAAGCAATGGTGTTACTAGTCATATTACTACACCTGGGCCACTGGGTGGTGTCATGGAGCCTGGGTTGCCTATCATGAAGTGAGCATGGCCTGTTCCAGCTTCAGACCCTTACTAACTAGCTAGGTGGTTCTGGACAAGTCACCCAACTCCTTTCTGCCTCAGTTTCCTCAACTGGAAAATGAGGTTAATAATAGCACCTCCCTATTATGAAGTTAAATAGATCATATTCATAAAGTGTTTTGCAAATCTTAGCAATTATAGAAATGCTATTATAGTTATTATCTTAAAAGTTGCCTGTGACTCAAGTATCATATTTCAATGGAAGGAATTTTGTATTTAAAGACCTCAGTTCAAATCTGCCAGTTCCTACCTACGTAACTTTGGGAAGTTGTTGGACCTCTTGATTTCCTCATCTCTAAAATGAAAATTGAAGGCTATTTGGCTGCAGTAAAATAAATGATGACGTCACCAAGACGTCACCTGAAAGATTATCATGAATCACCTCAGTCATGGGGATCTGACAAAGAAGTTCAGAGGAGTTGCTCAGGGTCAACAGAAGGAAGGTCCACGAGGACAGATTGTGATATATAGACTTTCCGAGCTGCATGGATCTGCTGCTTAAATGTTTTTCTTTATTATAGGGATTTGGGGGACGGGGTTAAGGGACGATTCTATAAAAACTTAAAAACAAAAAACACATGAGGCAGTGTGACTTCTGGCTCGGAGTCTCTGATGGCATTCATGTTATGACTTTCTAGGCTCTCCCGTCACTGACCTCTCTACTAAACATCTTCCAAAATCATCTCTTTCTTTTTTTTTTTTTGCAAGGCAAATGGGGTTAAGTGGCTTGCCAAAGGCCACACAGCTAGGTCATTATTAAGTGTCTGAGACTGGATTTGAACCCAGGTACTCCTGACTCCAGGACTGGTGCTTTATCCACTGCACCACCTAGCCGCCCCCAAAATCGTACCTTTCAATGCTTTTATTGTTATTAATGTATCATATTTTTATTAAATATTTCATTTATTTATTTTTCCAACTACATGTAATGGTAGTTTTGAGTTTTATATTTTTTTCCCTTCCTCCATTCCTTCTCCCCACCCCTGACAGAAAGCAATCTAATATAGACTATAGATGTTTAACCATGCTAAACATAGCTCTATATTGATCTTGTTATGTGATGTAAATTTACATCAAATTCAGCCCTTCCCAGTTAATCAGTTAATCAGTGTTTATAGTCAGCTGGCTAACAGTTATCTATTAAGTGCCTACTATTTGGTGGGCAATGGGCTAGGCTCCTAACAAAGAACAAAAGAAAGAAAGAAAAATAGAGCTTCTATGTGGCTCAGTGAATGAGCATGGCCTCTGGAGTCAGGAGGATGTGAATTCAAATGTGACCTCAGCTACTTGACTCTTACTAGCTGTGTGATCCTGGACAAGTCACTTACTTGAAAAAAGAAAGGAAAAATGACAAAGGACACTAAAAATAAATAGAACAAAGCTATTAATTACTTTTTCATAAACTAAATAATTTAATTGAAATAAAATTAAATACTTTTTCATAAAGGAACCTTTTTTGGGGGGACCTAATATTTTTAGAATCCCCAAATTGTTAATTGGTCATCAGAACACAATGAAATAAATGTCCCCTGTATTCTCTTGACAAGTTTCTTGTACCTCACCGAGGCCCAGAGAGGGAAAATCACTTGTCTGAGGACCCAGAGGTAATAAGTGATAAAACTTGGATGTGAAGGCCGTTCCTCTAACTCCAAGCTTGCCAGGAGAATGAAGGGGACATTTATTTCATTGTGTTCTGATGACCAGTTAACAACTTTGGGATTCTAAAAAAGTTGGGTACCAAATAAAGTTTTCTTTATGAAAAAGCATTTAATTTTATTTCAATTAAATTATTTAGTTTATGAAAAATTAGTCCATAGTTTGTACCTCCCTAAGTTAGGATCCCCTGGACTAAGTAAGGTTTCTTCTTGTAGGGACTCTGCATCCTATGACCTTTAGGGGTTCATCATTCCTGATTTTAGCCAAACCCCTTCGAACCCTCTTTCCCTTCCCAGGGTTGTGACCTCCCTTGTTTTCTTTTCAGCTACATCTGGCAGCACATTGAGATTGGTTATGTGCAGGGTATGTGCGACCTCCTGGCCCCATTGCTGGTCATCCTGGATGATGGTGAGTGACCACCAGGCTTCTCTGACTTCCTCTACTCTTCTGCCTGAGTCCAGTCATTCCATTCTTACCTCTCCCCTCCCCCAGCCTGGGGTCAGCAAGCTGCTCTGCGAGAAGCCATGTGAAGCTGCAGGCTTCATCCAAAACAGGACGTTCCACATTAGCCTCATTTCCTTTCTGCTTTCTTTTGCCTTTGGACGTGATTACTAGACCCGGCTACTTGTGGATAAAATTTACCTTAGAGTATGCAACCTATTTGGCAACGTTTTTCGTATTGTTGTGGATCTGATGGAAAGATATGATTACAAATTGGCCGAATGGCTGGGGCCAAAGAGTCATCCTTAAACGTCTTGATGGCAGTTTGGAAAGAGGTCTCTGTTGGAATGCCCTGGTGTTTTTGTTATTGTTCAGCTGTTTAGCCTGGGCAGATCAGTGGTTTTATCAGTACCCTGTATCAAAGCAACCAGATGTGCAGGAATGGGAGGGATTACTAACATGCCACATGATGGCACCAGAAAAGGATGTTGAGGGCCAGCCACATGGCTCAGTGGATAGACCGCTAGCCCTGGAGTCAGGAGATTCCTAGTTCAAATCTGCCATTAGCTGTGTGACTCTGGGCAAGTCATTTAATCCTGATGGCCTCACCAAAACAACATCAGTACAACAAGAAAGATATTGACAGGCTTGAACATTGAGTCAAATATGTGAAGGTAAAATGTATTAAGTATAAATGTTAAGTCTTACAACTTAGATTTCCAAAAAATCACCTTCACAATTATCAGGTATGGGAGACATGGCTAGTATGAAAAAGATTTGGGGGTGCTAGTAGTCTGTATACTCAACAGGAGTCAACAGAATGAGATAGTGGGGGAACAAAGCCATCCAATTTGAGGCTGTTTTGTGAGAAGCTGAGCATCATGACTAGAGAAATGACAATCCCACCCTCCTCTGCTCTGGTCAGGTCTTATCTTTAGTATTGTGTTCAGTTCAGGATACCATAGTTTGAGAGGGCCATCAATAAACTGGAAATTGTATCCTGAGAGTGAAGAAATTTTGGATCTTGTCCTTAGGAGGCTATGTTGAAAAAATGGGGATGTTTCGCTTGAAGAAGAGAAAAGAAGGGAACATGAAAGCTACGTTCAAGTATCTGTAAAGGGATTCACTTTGTTCTACTTGGCTACAGAGGGCAGAACACGTAACAGCTAAAGGAAGTTGCAAAGAGATTGGTTTAGGCCTCACGTAACAGAAAACTTCCTACTAATGAGAGCTATCCTTAAGGGGAATGGGCTGCTACAGAAGGTAGAGTGAGTTGCTCATGACTGGTGGTTTCTAAGAAGAAACTGGACAGGCAGCTAGGTGGTGCAGTGGCTAGAGCACCAGCCCTGGAGTCAGGAGCACCCGGGTTCAAATCTGACCTTAATAATTGCCTAGCTGTGTGACCTTTGGCAAATCACTTAATCCCATTGCCTTAAATAAATAACATTTTAAAAAAAGAAGAAGAAACTGGAGAAGTGCCTCTCAGAAGGCATTCTTGTTTCTATATCAATGGGATGACTAGGCCTCAGAAGTCTCTCCTAGGCCAGAGATTCTGTGTTTTGTTTTGTTTTGTTTTGTTTTTTTGGTATTTTTTTAGGTTTTTGCAAGGCAATGGGGTCAAGTGGCTTGCCCAAGGCCACACGGCTAGGTAATTATTAAGGTCAGATTTGAACCTGGGTGCTCCTGACTCCAGGGCTGGTGCTCTGTCCACTGTGCCACCTAAGCCACCCCACAAGAGATTCTGTGATTTTAACTTAGCTCCGAAGGGTGTAGGAAGATGACTGCTGTAATCTGAACTCCATCCTTAAGAGCTGGTGGGGATTTAGCATCAAAGAGCCTTGGGTTCTAGATGGTTCTCTGCATCCTAGCCTTGTGATCTTGGGCAAAGTCCCTCCCCCTTCCCTAGCCTCAGTTTCTTCCTCTGTAAAATGCATGGGTTCAGAGGATCAGAGCTTTAGACCTTGAATGAACTTTCAGTCTGAGTCCATCTTTTGATAGAAGAAGAAACTAAGGCCTAGAGAGGGGGAAAATCACTTATCCAAGGATGCAGAACTAATAAGTGATCGAGTTGGGTTGTGAAGGCCAGTCCTCTAACTCCAAATTGGACTGTCTGGATGGATAGGAGAAGCATTTATTTATAAAAAGCATTTTGTTCCAGAAACTATGTCATTCTTAACAAGTATTTCATTTGATCCTACAACAACCCTGAATGGTATGTACCATCATTATGCCTATTTTATAGTTGAGAAAACTGAGGCAGACAGAGGTGAAATGACTTGCTCAGGGTCACCCTGGGCACTATATTCCTAGATATTGTATTTATTTCTTGAGATCTATCCAAGCTCTGGAGGGCCCCCCACCTTCCCCCACCTTCCCCCCAAGGTCTTCAGGACTCCCACAGTATTGTCTAAGGTCTTCTTTTCTTTGTTGCATCTCCAGAGGCCCTTGCTTTCAGCTGCTTCACTGAACTCATGAAAAGGATGAACCAAAACTTCCCCCACGGAGGTGCCATGGACACCCACTTTGCTAACATGAGATCTCTCATCCAGGTAGGTTTTGGAGATGCTAGAATATGTGAAGGAGACAAAGCACGGTATCCTGGATGCTTGCCAGTCAGGGCCAACCCATTTCATTTCATCAAATAACTACTGACTCAAATATCAAATACCTATTGACTCACTAACTCACTGTCCTCAGTTCCCCCAGTAAGTAAGAGAGAGAAGGGGGATTTGAACTGGGTCCTCTGTCTCCAAACCCAGTCTTCTTTTTCAAGGTATCTGGCTACCATCTTCTTGTGAAGGTGACTTTTGTGAGCAAGAGCTTAACATAAGGGCTGCCATATACTAGTGGCCCAATCAATGCCTCTTAAATTGAATTCCTGACTGAAGAGCCAGCCCTTATCTATTACTCCAAGCTGTCTCTCAACCACATTATTAAAATAATAAAATCTCATTTTTCTATGATACTTTAAAATGTTCAAAGTACCTTTTCCCCATAATGTTCTTTGAGGTTGGCAGTCCAGAAATTATTTTACCTACCTTAGTGATGTGGAAAACCAGTCTTAGAGAGGGCAGATAATTTCTTCATAGAACAATACAATTGCATTAACATTTCTTTCTGGAGAAAAGAAGACTCAGGGCAAAGTTCATCTATTTTAAGGGTTGTCAGGTATAAGAGGGATTAACTGTATTCTGTGGTTCAGTTGTTTCAGGTGTGTCTGACAATTCATGACTCCATTTGGGTTTTACTTTGCAAAGATACTGAAGTAGTTTGCCAATTTGTTTTGTAGCTCATTTTTCAGATGAGGAAATTGAGATTGAAAGGGTAAAGTGACTTGCCCAGAGTCACATAGCTAGTGTCTGAGGCTGAATTTGAACTCAGGTCTTTCTGATTCCACACCATTCAGAATAATGGATATTGGAGTGTTTTTTTGTGTATATACCTTTTTTTAATTTTTCTTAATACTCTAACTAGGGGCAGCTAAGTGGTACAGTGAGCACCAGCCCTGGAGTCAGGAGGACCTGAATTCAAATCTGGTCTCAGATGTTTAATAATTATCTAGCTGTATGACCTTGGGCAAGTCACTTAACCCTACTGCCTTGCAAAAACAAAAAAAATCTAACTCAAGTCGGGGAGCTGGCCAAATGGGCTCATGGAGTCAGTGGGAGACCTTTCCTTCAAATGTGGTGCTGACATGGCTCGTTCTTTTCTTGGGCAGATTTTGGATTCAGAGCTTTTTGAGCTCATGCACCAGAATGGCGATTACACACATTTCTACTTCTGCTACCGCTGGTTCCTCCTGGATTTTAAGAGAGGTACAAGCCACTATCATGTTGCACTTTGGAGGCAGAGCCATCCAATGGTAGGGAAGCAGTTCGTGAGCAATCTGGGATAGCAGGGCTCAGAGGGTTTTGGATGCCATTTAGTCCAACTTCTTCATTTTGCAGAAGAAGAAACTGAGACTTAGTGGCATTAGGTGACTATTGACTCACTAACTCACTAACTCACTCCTAACCCCTTGGGTAAATACCCAAGTTCACACAGTTTTTAAGTATCAGAATTGGGATTCAAACTCAGCACTTCTGATTCCAATTCCAGTTCTCTTTTACACAATGGTACCCCTAAGTAGTGATCAAAAGAATGAGTCATGATGAATATCAGACATTTCTATAATACTTTAAGGTTTTTCTAAAACATTTTATATAACAATTCCTATGTCATTTAAACCTCATAAGAATTTAGGAAGCTAGTTTTGATTATTTTCATTTTTATAACTGAGGAAACTGAGGTATGGGTGACTCGATCTTGGAAGATCTGGATGTTTCAAGAACTTGATGCTCATGTTGGGCCCTAGGCCATCAGTGCCGTCGGGTACCCATCCATTGGTCGGGAAGGATGACTAGCCATGCATTGAACTGAGTTTTTCTTAAAGGTAGTTGAGTGAGGAGCAATGGAACCTGCTGTCTCTGACCCTCCCTGAAACTGTGGTTTGGTGTTTCCATAGAATTAGTCTATGATGATGTCTTCTCCGTCTGGGAAACCATTTGGGCTGCCAAGCACGTCTCTTCCTCCCACTATGTCCTGTTCATTGCCCTAGCCTTGGTGGAGGTTTACCGAGACATCATTTTGGAAAACAATATGGATTTCACCGACATCATCAAGTTCTTTAACGGTACCACAACAGTCCTGCTAGGGGTGTGGCTGCTGGGAGGGAGAAGAGAAAGCGGGAAAGCTTTGGGTATCCAGAAGGATGCTTGTTCACTTCAGTTTTCTCATCTTTCTCTTCTCAGAGATGGCAGAGAGGCACCATACTAAACAGATCTTGAAGCTGGCCCGAGACCTTGTCTACAAGGTGCAGACTCTGATTGAGAACAAATAGAGGATCCAAGACGATATTGATATCTCCTGAAAGTTCCTGCCCCAGACTTTGGTTCCATGTTTTTTCATTCAGCAGTGCCCACACCCTGAAGAAAGACATTGGGACCTGGCCAAGGACGCAGGCTGTGCTGGCAAGAGGCAGTGCCTCCTGTTTCTATATACAGCAGGCAGGAGAGGGGTCTGTTCTTTCAGTACAACTTTATGCTTATGTGTCAACCAAAGATCTCCAAGTTGGAATCAGTCTCTTTTAGGGGGAGGAAGGTGATGAGCAGAAAAGAAGGCAAATGTTCCTCCTTTGTCTCATGGCTCTTCCTCTTTTCTCTCAAGATCCACCTCCCCTGGGCCAAATAATCCCAATATTTTCTGAAGAGCAGTAGCAAGGGAGCTTTCTGGGAAGCAGCCTTGGGGGAAAGCCCTGACCTCACCTTTAGTGGGGAGGCTGCCCTGGCTGCCCAACAGTGTCCCTTGTCCCTTGCATGGGCAGTGGGCAGGGAAGGAGGACCACAGATGACCATCATGCCAAGTCTCTTTCACTTTCTTCCATCTACTGCCAAGGTCTTCTACCCCCAACCCCTCCAGCCCAATCAGACAAGGAAAACAGAAATTTATTGGATAGCCAGCTTCCTTTCTGACATTTGGTACTCTGTTTGATGCTGCTCCCTTATTCCCTTTCCCCAGGATGACACTTTTTTTCCCTCAAAGGGGAAGCTTCTCTTTCCACACCTCAGTGCCACCCAAAGATCTGGATCCCAACAGACAAGGATTTCTTCTTAAGAGCTCTCACAGGAGCTAGCTAGGGCTTCCTTGTGGTGAACTCTAAAAGGGTGAATAAGATTGGAGAATCTTTCCTAAGTGTCCTCCTCCTGCCTTTAAAAAAACCTCAGGTAGAAGGAAGATAAGGATTCATCTTGTTTGATGAGTCAGCAGAATGCACAGGAGATCTGGCCAGAATGGGGCTCAATTGGGGTATCTTCCATAGAAAAGTCAGTTGGTGTTAAGATACGTCTACACCCAACATTCCTTTCCCTTCCATTGCCCAGTTGGAATGTCCTTCAACCACAGACTTATTCCCCTTCCCTTCTGCAAACTTGGTCTGGTCAATGCCCTAATTCTGATCAAAGGCCACAAATCAAAGAAAGGCATCCCCAGGTGGGACTGGGAAGTTCCTTCCCACTCCCCCTCTTCCCAGAAAACCATTTATTCCCTTTGTGACTAATTTCTCCTCTGAGCATCGAACTGCCTAAAATCTTTCCCGCCAAATACATAAATAGTTTTGAATTAGTTCCAGGGACACAAAACAAAAACCAAATGAAACATAAGTGGCAGCAGGGTGTGGAAGACAGGGCTTTGAATCAGATAGAACCTGAGCTTGAATCCTGCCTCAGACATTATTTACCTGTGTTATTTTGGACTCATGGGTTTCACTTTCCTCTTCATCACTAAAATCTATGGTCTCTGAGGTCCCTTCCAGGTCTCAAGCTGTGATTCCATATGCCACGGGTTGTTCAGCAAGTGCAGACAGTTCTTGTATTGGAGATGAGAAGCAGAAACCATCTATGGAACCATAACTCTTGTTTCCAGAATTATCAAGTTCTCTTCTCATAACTTGGTGAGACTCTTGTCTAAGTTCTCTTATCCCCAATTTACACATGAGAAAACTGATACTCAGAAACAAAGTGACTAATCCAGGGTCACACAGTTCCCAAGTGTCAGAGCTGGGATTTAAAACCAGGTCATCATGTTCAGTTAAACAAACATTTCTTAAGCTCTTGCTGTATGATTGGTCCTGGGGATACAAAACCAGAAATGGAGCAACCCTTGCCCTCAGGGGGCTTATATTCTTCCCCAAATTGCATCTAGTAGCAGTATTTATAAGGGATCATACATCACCTCCAAGAGGAGAAGGCTCTCTTGATATCTGTCCTACATTGTCCACTTTCTCCCCTCTGTTCTACCTGGGTCTTTCCTCTTGATTGAATTTTGAGAAGAGCCAACTTGGGAAACCATGGGGAATACATGAGCTTCCCTGGGAAACCATCTGTATACAACTTTCAGTGTTAATCTTAAAACATCTCAAGTCTGACTACTTATCACTGATCTCAAGATAGAAATAGGGGTGTTTTCCTCTACTCAGTTTTACATCATCAGACCAGTTTCCCATTTTTTTCAAGTATTCAAGAACAAAAAAAGCAAACATATAAGAAGCGCCCTTAGAGAAATTTTTAAGTATTCCCAAGTCATCGGGCTTTGGACAAAGTATCTGAGAAATTCTGGACAAAACCTTTTCTCTCTGATCTGATGGTTTTCCAGAAAGCAGCTCCTTGCCATTCAGTGGGTACCTGGGACTTACCTACCCTATTTCTCATAGGTCTGTGCATAACTAAATTCAAGCAATTGTGAGTTATTTGGCAAATAGGACTGAAGCTTTTCAGTGTTATATTTGTATATTATCTCCATTTTCATATATACACACATATGAGGCAGAGTGGTACAATTCAGTGCAAATCAATGAGCATTTTTAAGCCCCTACTGTGGGGCATTTACTGGATTAAGCAATGGGTATACAAAGAGAAGAAAACAAAAACAGTTTCTGCTTTCAAGACATTTATAGACCACTGAAAGTGCTTACATTCTATAGGACAGACTAGACTCAGGAACACCTGAGTTCCAATCCTGCCTCTTTCTAGATCTATGATCCTGAGTAAGTCACTTGACATCTTTCAAACTTCTCTAAGTTAGAGAGAAGTTTCAGTCTACTTGGTTGTGGAACCCCTCCATTGAAAAAATCTCAGATCCTTGCTATATTGATATCTATATATAAAAACAGGTAGAGAAGTCTACAAAAGGGGGGAAGTCAGGTTATTATTTCCATTTTTATTTATTTTGGGGAAGAAACATTTTGCTTCTGGAAACTGTGTGGCTTCCACTTTACCTCTCTTCCAATGGTGTGTTCATATAGGATGTGATCTTCTCAAATCAATTCTTATGTTACTCACACAAAAAAAACAAATTAGGGGCAGAGAAAGGACCTTTGACTCCCTTCTTCTGTATGGATGGATGCCCACTAGTCTCCATTGTGGACTGAAGTAGGCGAAGAAGCTGAACATAGCTCTGATTTGAAGTTTCAATGTGTATATAAATATATATATATAAATGTATAGTAAGTATATAACATATAGAGATATATTAGGTAACCGACTTATTTATTTCCTAACCTACCTCATGGAGGGGGGGTGAGGATGGGCATTTTTTCAGTTTTGTTGTTTAAAACAGCCTTGAAGGTTGTTGCTTGCCTGTTCTCTCAGGTAAGTGAAGTAGAGTGCTGGTGGGTTTTTGTCGTCGTTGTTGTTTTTAATTACCAGTATCCACTCTGTCTTGGGTGGGATGATATATGTGAGCTGGTCAATTTTCAAGTATTTATTTATGAGACTGTATGAAATGTCCTGTGTGTTGTGTTGTCTAGTTCTAGTCCCTTCTTTGGCTCGACTTGGGTTTTAAAATTCCCAAGAGTAAAGGCAGTTTTCTATAGAAGACTGTCTCCAAGAGGCTTCCAAAAATGGGCATCTGAATTGCTCATTAGCACCAGCCAACTGGGCTAGACACTGAGGCAGCTTTGACCCAGTTTAGCAGCAGATCCTGCCCACAGAAAAAAGAAACAGTGAAATGCCACGTTGGAGATCAGACTTCAGTTTTCACATTAGGGGGAATATTTCCGCCATCTCACTTTCTGAATTGTCCCATGTGATCAGTGTATAGAGACTGACGGACTTTCAAGTCAGTGGTTCTCCAAAATCTCACATTTTCACAAGTCCTACCATCTCCCACAGACCACAAAGGTGACCAAAGACTCCCTGAATGGATTGAGGGAAATGGCGCCATCTTGGGTGAGACTGGTACCAATAAGGCAGTGCCTGGCTTTATCAGCCAACCAAAGTGAGTTATTAAGTTGGGCCAAAATCACAAATCCAAATATTTTAGATGATATACACATATTCAAATTCCAGAATACTAGCCTGTGAAACCATCCAGAGTTGGCTTTTGGATCCCATTTAGAGAACTTTTGTTTTAGGGGGAAAGAGCCACTTGGCTGAAGGACCCCTTTTATGGAACAAGAAGGCAGATTCCCTCATGGGGACTCAGAGATAATACTCAATGGAGTTTTCCCAGAGGGGCCATCCCTCTAGCTGCCCATATTTCTTGGTGTGTAAGTTGATCACTTAAGATAAAAGAAACATCTTTCCCCAAAGCTGGGGTTGTCAGCTGAATCCCCTCCATTCTATCATTGGTGGTTAAGTAACTAATAACTGGCCCCACTCAATGCTCATGGCGGGCACAAAACCAACAATAGGATCAGGGTTGACCTTACTAGTGAGTTTCCTTTGGAAACTATATTTCTAAAAATACAGACATTATCAGCTATCTGTTTATATCCAATTGACATACAACTTACTTATTAAGCTTTTAGATGATGGAAAGTATGTCCCACTAGAGAATTGATTATAGATCCAAAATGCTAGAAAGTCATGAAGCAGCAGTAGGTGGTATTAGGGGTTTTGTATTTTTGAGTCAGGTGCATCTAGGTGGTGCAGCTAGGATAGAGCACCAAGTATCGAATCAGGAAGACCTAAATTCAAATTTAACCTCAGATACTTACTAGCTGTGTGACCTTGGGCAAGTCACTTTACCCTGTTTGCCTCAGTTTTCTCATCTGTAAAATGAGTTGGAGAAGGAAATGGCAAACCACTCCAGGATCTCTGCCAAGAAAACCCCAAATGGGGTCACAGAGTCAAACACAACTGAAACAACTCAACAACCACAAGAACTTCATTTTTGACCTTAGTGACACATTTTTGTTTGGTCTTTTTGATGGTTACTAAAGGAAATCTGTATAATAGAGGAAGATGTTCCTAAGGTACCCATGACCTATGACCCCTCCACCAGCCTTATTGTTCCATATTCTCCCAGTCTCATTGTTCTGACCCAGTTCTGTATCTCAGTTCTCATGTTATTTCTTGTTCTGCCAGCATTATTGTTCCATTTCCCCTTTTTCTAATATTGTTCTTCCAGCTCCCTCTTTCTTATATTTCAATGACTCCATTCTATCATTGTCTTGGTATCCCAATGGTTCCATTGTTCTACCATTGTTCAGCCAGCTTCACAACCCCCTCAGCCTTAGTTTGGTCTACACAGGCCTGTTGCCATGTACCAGACCTTCTCTTTGATGCCTGCAGACCCACATTTGGGCTCACCCTCGTGGGGAGCAGGGCGCCCATGTACCTGTTGAACTTGCACAAATGCCTAATCTAATGCACTACTGTTCTCCTTGTTCTCGATAATATATTTTTACAAACAACAACAAAAAAAGTCTAAGTTAATATTCTTGCTTTTTGTAAAGGATTTCTTAGACAGCTGCATTCATTTGAACTTTCTGTAGTCACAGATGAAAGACTGGCCATACCTTCTTTAAGCATTCCTGACATGTGAGTTTTTGGAATATATGGTCTTTGTCCCTAAAATGTGAGTATGTTTGTGTGGGAGTGTATGTGTATGTGTTTCAGGCATCTTTTGCCTCTTGTTGTGTTGAGACTGAGAATAATGTTTCTGTGGAAGATTTCATGTAGATTGGACTTATTCCACTTAGGTCCAAAATGGTGGCACAAAAGCTTTTGTGTGATACCCTAGCATGATTTCCCTTCTCTTTCCCAGGTATTTTCCTTCCCAGGGCAAATAAATGTAGCACCTTTATTTGGTCCTGAAGATGACCCCGGAAAGGTCAGAGCCATTCCTGGGTGGGGTTTGAGAAGAGAAATGACCACTCTACTTAATCCCTACCCCTGACCATGTTTCTGAATGGGTGCAAAGTATTTCACAGCTCTTTTTTTCATCTTTCCCCTTTCCTTATCCCTTTCTTCTCTTCTATCTCCTTAGAGACCAAAATGGTGAGTTGTAGGCAACATAGTAGAAAGAATTACTGAATCTGCTGTCAGAGAAGTCTGGGTTCAAATCTTGATTCTACTATTATGCCCTGCAGTGTGAGACCTTCAAGAAGTCACTTAAGTTTCCGTGCCTCAATTTCTTCCTAGCTTAGGTGATCTTTAAGGTCCCTAGTTTTATTATTTTCTCCCTGGCACTTCTCTTAGGGCAGGAGAGTTAGATAAGTAGTCCAAGATAATAGAAAAGAACTCACCCATTCTGGTTCATTGTCCCTCTTCCTTCCCCACCACCCCCATTTATTAAACACTTGATGTATACCAAGTGAGAGACCTTGGAATCAGAAAGACATACACTAGCTGTGTGACCTTGGACAAGTCACTTAAGTTCTTACTGATCTAGGCAACTTTCTAAGACTGAAAATTATGATACTCTATTTGAAGTGGGAATCTCCTCTTTGAGAGTCCTCTACACCAATGAAATTCCAGGTCTAAATCCCCCCCCCCAAAAAAAAATTTATTCCAGATATTGTAAAGGTTAGACAGAGAAAGACAGAAATGAAATATTGGGGCAGCTAGGTGGCGTAGTGGATAAAGCACCAGCCTTGGAGTCAGGAGGACCTGGGTTCAAATCTGGTCTCAGACTTAATAATTACCTAGCTGTGTGGCCTTGGGCAAGCCACTTAACCCTGTTTGCCTTACAAAAAAACCCCTAAAAATATGAAATATTACTGTTCTCAAAAAGCTTGAATTCTAAATAAGAAGATGCAAGATATATATAGATAAGTGGATGCAAAATATAGGGAATTCCAAAAGACAGTACAGTTTGAACTTAAGATTAAACTTTAATAAATTTAATCTGCACCCAAACAAAATAAATTTCATTTAACTTTACAAAATAAATGCAATGAAATTTGGGGGAAGAACTCCTGTAACCACCCCTGGGGGAAGAACTAGAATCTTTTCCACTAATCTTTTCTTTTCCCTCCTTCATACCTCCTTTTTTCTTTTCATGGATAATTTGCCTGGCCATGCTGTCCCCCAGACTTCATTGGCATTTCATCCTTAGCACATTTTTTCCTTTGATTGTTCATTTTATATTTTGCTTTGGTCCAGGAATAGAAATCAAATTATTTTATCATTAGATTTAGTGTCACAAGAGCTAGTTTAAAGGTCATCTAGGCTACTCACCTTAATTTACAGAAGGGGAAATTGAGGCCTAGAAAGGAGGAATGAGTTGATTTAAGTAAGTTATATGGCTCATAAGTGGTAGAGACAGGATTTGAACCTTGGTCCTCTGACTCAGATGATGTTCTTACTCCTGGTTAAGGTCCAAAATGGGAACTCTTCTGTTTGCATTTCCCAAATCCTCAAACTTCACTTACTCAGAGCAGACAGTCACTTGGAGGCTTATAGGGTAGGAAATTATAGGAAATTCAGGAATTTCCCTGGAAATGAGATAGGAAGGAGAAAGCAGGTTGGTATGTGGTGGGTGGGTAAGACCCTGAGCTATTTTTCTTAGAGGACCCTAGGCTATAGCCTCTGGGATTTGAGGGTTTTAGGGTTGAGGAGAGAGTTCATAATCTGAAGGGATGTTCACAATAGCACAATTCAATTCTCTTTGAAGTGCCGACTTTCAATCAGGATTAAACCTGCTGCTCATTAACACCAGCAAAGTGAGATGAAGAGAATGTTCAGCCCAGGCTGATAAAATTGACCCTGAGACCTCAGTTCTTTGAAACCCTATTTCATGGATGACCTGTTTAGCTGTTACAGTCACAGAACTTGAAAGGTGTTCTGTAGCCATCCCTTTGTTCAGGAATAAATTAGAAGGGGAATTCCTACCTTGCTGTGCATCCCCAACCTCCCAAGACTAGATTATCTTCTAGAAAGGTGTTCATTCACTTGGTAGGAAAGGCTATGACTTGCACCCCTGAGAACCCTCCCCGCCCCAAACCCATAAAATCTCTGGTTAAATAGCCCCCAGAGAAGGATGAGAACCAGCCTGGAAGCCTTGGTCTTTTTCAAAGTAAATAATGTATATATGACTTGGCCTCTAGATTCAGTCTCCAGGGTGATGCTGGGCTGCTGTGTCTCTAGCTTGGATGCTGTCCCCGTCTGGGGGGAATCCTTCTGTATGAGATCAGTTGATGTTGTGGCTTTTATGGTATCATGTATCTGTGTCACCAGTTTATGAGCACATGTGATCTCCATGTGGTGGTTTAATATATTTTATATGGGTTTTGACCCTACTTTTTTTTTTAATTGTAAATTGTTCTTTACTGTTGTTCCAAAAAAAAAAAAAGTGCAAACTCTGGTCGCTATGGTCTGTGTGTTTTCAGAACAATAAAATCATTATTGGTTGGTCTTTCTGGTTGTGTTCTTGGATGAGGGGTATTTGAAGGGAGTGAAATAGGATATTCACAATAATAATAATAATAATAATAATAATAATAAATCTTCTATGGTTTGCAAACTCTTTAGGAATTCTTAGTTTCAAATCAGGTCACGTGGCTGTGTGGCCTTGAACAAATCACTATAGACAGCAATCTAGTCCAAGCAGAAAAGAAAGTGTGCAACTCAACGATTAAAGTTTCATCATCCAGAAGTTCTCTTTACCAGTAAAATCACAAGCCTTGTCCCTATCTGTATTCTGAAACACTCTAGATACTATCTTCTTCCTTACTCACTGTGGTAGGTATTGTTATTAACCCTAACAGAGAGGGAAGTTGAGGCTCAGAGATATAAAGTGACTTGTCCAGAGCTAGAAAATGTCTGAGGGAATGGTTGAACTCAAATCTTATTGGTCTAAAGTTCAATGTTCTATCTGTGTAGAGAGGGGGTGGGGAATCTTTTTTTCTGCCAACAGCCAAATCTTAAAAATTAGCCTACTATATTTGGTCAAACATTTAATTAATTCACCCCTAAAAAGCTCCTAGATTTATTGAATTTTGAGTCCTGGCTGTGTTTGCTTAGGCAGCACCAGACCAAATGATTTAAGTGGCCCTTATATAGGACATTTCTTGCCCCTGAGAAGGAGAAGGATGGAATAAGCATTAATTTGTCACCTTCTGTCTACATGCCAATCATTCTGCTAGAGAAGTACAACACCAGGCTCTGTTCTAAGTATTGGTGAGAGAGTAAAAAACAATCAGGCTCTGCCCTCGGGCAACTTATGTTCTAACAGAACAAAAGGAAAGTGAAGAGAGGTGGGGGGGTGAAGAAAAGAGAAGGTGCTGGAACTGGGGGGATGAAGGAAGAAGGATCAGAATTGGGGAAGAATGACCATGGCTGGCCTGGGTGGGTGGAGGGCAGAAACAGACCAGAGGAAGGGGATTTGATGAGAAAGAATCCTTGAGTCTGAGAAAACTTTTGGGGAGGATGGGGAGGATTTAGGAGTAAAGTCAGCTCTGACATCCCCTGTTCTAAGACCCTTCCTAGATCTAACATCCCCTATTTATGGGACCAACCCAACTATGAACACCTTGTGTTCGAGGCTTGAGAATCCTTGAATCTACAAGTTTAGACTAATATACTCTGCCCTTTTTTTGGTAGGTCATTGGAGTTTAGAAAGGGAAGAACCTTTAGGAGTCATAGAATCTGATCCTGTTGTTTTGCAGAAGCAATTTGTTCAAGGCCACACATAAATAAATTGGAGAGATTTGTCCTCTGTCTTCCCCACCCTTAGCCTTTGCCCACATGGATAGCAAGAAGATACTTTGAGATCCTTAGGTAATAGATTAAACACAATATCAAGAGCAAATTTAAGCTTGATCAAGGACAATCTTCCCAATAATAAGATATGTTCACAAGTAGAGCGGGCTATCTTTGGAGCCCTTCAAGGAGAGGCTGGATGATCCCTTGTTGGGGATGTTATAAAGAGAAATCGTGTCCAGGTTTGGGGAGGACTAGATGGCCTCTGAGGTTCCTTTGACCATAGTTCTGTAATGGCAATTCTTTTTATGAAAATGAAACCAGAGTTGCTACCCTGGGCAGGGGAGCCTCGTCTCAAAGTTCACCCTCCAGGAAAGAAGTTATGCCAATAAGAGTTTAATCATGTGAACACTTCTCTCCTGCATGCAGGCCATTGGGAGGCATTTAAAAAAATGATTTCGGGTAGGATGGTGGGGCTGCTGATTCACTATTAGCAAAATCACAAATCTCAACCATTTCAGGTGAGCAATTATAAATGGTGACTTACGACTTGGATAAACAGTTCTAATTCCAGAGGATGAGCTCTATCCAGTGTGTCCCAATATCAATTAACCACTTGAGATCTTAATATCAATTAGCCAATTCCTGTAAATTAGCTTTTTATAAAAGGATTTTTACTGATCAGTTAGAGTAAGGACCAAAATATAATATCATTTCCTCAAAGAGTACAGACAGAGTCCAGGGGAGTGTGGTATCAAGCTTAGAAAGCATGTGTGCCCAAAGGAAATCTCACAGTGCCTAGTTAGGTAGATGCTCTTTATCCTTTTGTGGAGTTTTTGTGAAGGTTCCCTGAGGTCTGTATAGTTCCCTATCAGACCCATCTCCTGAAGCTGTACACTTCTCTCTATATGACTGGCTTGTTCTCGCTCTCCTTCGTAGAAGACTTATTTATAATTGGCCCAAGTCTCTCTAATTTGGTGATGTCAATGGTGAAAGATCAGGAGGAGTGTGTGAAACTCTCTCCCTGCCCTCCCTTGCTACTCTCCAAAGTAAATGTTTGCTTGGAAAAAACACTGCTAAAATGTTCTTTTTATATACCTAGATTTAATTCTTTAAGAGGCATTTGGGTGGTGCAATGGAGAGAGTTCAGAGCCTAAAGTTAGGAAGACTCATCTTTTGTGAGTTCAAATCTGGCCTCAAATACTTGCTGGCTCTTTAAGAACTTGTATAAGTCACTTAACTCTTTTTGCCTCAGTTTCCTTATCTGTGAAAAATGATCTGGAGAAGGAAATGGCAAATAATTCTGGAATTTTTTCCAAGAAAAACCCAAAAGGGATCACAAAGAATCTGAAATGACTGAACCACACAGTTCTTTAAACCAATTTCAATATATTTCCTATATAGCATTTCATCCAATGTTTAGAGCATTTCATTCCTTCCCAACTGAGTAGGGACATTTTCCCACTGTTGATTGATTATCTTACCTTGATTTTGGTATTCAGGAAGTATTCAGAGTCAGCTGACACATTTGATTGATTCTGTAACTCAAGTGTTCTCATTTGTTCAAGACTAAAGCAAAGACATTAAGTAATGCCTCTCGACTGATGCAATATGGTAAAAATTACATTACATGACATTTAGTAATATTACATATAGTAAAAGAATATTCCATTAGATTCATGAGTCACAAGTTGCATTGACATTTCCCAATCACTGGGTATCTACTTTGTTTTTAATTCACCAAAAATACTGCTAGAAATACTGTGGCATATATGGAGCCTTTCTTTCTTCCTATGTGAAAGACAATGTGACAAAGCCTGGAGTTAGAAATAAAAACAAAAACTCAGTCCCCACCCTTAAAAGGTACATGTTTCTAATGCTCAAGGCAGCATCAGAATAACTAAGATATATAAGGTGAAAATAAAAGTGACATCAGAAGAAAGGCACTGGGATGGGGGGAAGGATAAATTAAATTCCCTTAATTTATATAGACATCACCAACTGTAAGCCAGGTCCTGCTGGACACTAAATATGAACTCATTTGATCCTCACAATGACGGGGGGGGGGGGGGGGGGGTGTTCTGTTATCATTTCTCTTTTACAGTTGGAAAAACTGGGGCAAACACTTTAAAGTGACTTGCCCAAAGTCACACAGCTAGTAAATATCTGAGGTTAAATTTGAACTCAGGTCTTTCTGTTGCCAAGTCTGGATGCTTCTAGAGATGGGGAGGAAGAGACTTCTTATTGAAGTTGGGGTTTGAATGGAGAGTCTAAGGGATCCAAGGAAGTTAGGAGCAGAGAAGAAAAGGAAGTTTACTCCAAGTACGTGGGACAAATAATAAAAAAGAGATGGAGCATCCATTCAAGGAACAGTGAGAAGACAAGTATCAGGGGTCAGGGAGGGAAGAGCTTTAAAAACCAAACAGAGAATTTTCTATTTGATCCTGATGGTCTTTGGAAGCCATTGGAGATGGCAAGAAGTGAAGGGAGCCAGACCTGTGTTTTAGGGACCTCCCTTTGGCGTCCGTGAGGAGGCTGGATTTGAATAGAGAGAAGAAACTCGAGGCAAGGAGAGAAAGCATCAGGGAATGGAATTGTTTCATCATGATGAGATGAGAGCCTACATCCAAGTGTTGGCTGAGAAAGATGAGGGGAAGGGACATATAGGAGAAATGTTCTGGAAGCTGAAACTAAAAGACTTGATGACAGATTGACTATGTGGGCCGAGTGTGAATGAGGAGTCGATGATGACACCAAGTTTGTAAGAAATCGTGATTTCTCTCACAGTAATAGGAAAATTGGGAAGAACTGGAAGGGTTTTGGAGGGGGGAATAAAACTGAATATGTGGAGTTTTGCAGTACCTCTGGAATAACTAATTTTCAATATACAAAATTCAATTGATACATTAGTTTTGCTCTATTGCTTCTTTTCATAAATAAAATTATTTGTTAAGAATTAGTTCTCTGAGAGGGAGAATACATTAGGAAATGTAGGAGATCCTAAAATGCATTCAAATCATTGAGAAGTTGCCAAGGAGCATATTGCAATGAGGCGTCAGAAGAGGAAATGAGGAAGGGAGGTCCCATGACTCTGCTCAGCTACCCTAGTGGATCACATCCCCTCCAGGTTCCTCCAGGAATCTTCTTCTCAATGGGGTTTCTATTCCTGTCATCCAATCCTAGGTCATTTCCTGTATAGCATCATCTCATTTCACTTCTTCCAAACTGACTAAAGATGTTTAAAATTACCTTGTTTATGGTGATTTTATTGATTTATTTGATTTATTGACAATTTGAGATTTTCAAAAGGCAATGAATATATTGATTCGTTTTTCTGAAGCGGGTGCTCTGGGGCACTTAGAGCTTGGTCAGATCTTGAAGACACCAAGATCATCCACTGGATCCGATATATAAGGCCATCTGGGGCCAGGGACCAGATACGAATCAGGATGACTGGAGATGGCCCAGAATATGAGGCAATCAAGGTGAAGTGACTTGCCAAGGTGACCAATTGACTTTTGTCCTGCCTCTGATCTTTGATGACTCAGGAAGAGATGAGTGAGGCAGATGGCTTTGTCTAACTCTGCCACTTAGATCCACTTCATACACAAGTCAAGAATACAAAGAAGAAAGGGCAGCTAGGTGGTGCAGTGGATAGAGCACTGGCCTTGGAGTCAGGAGGACTTGAGTTCAAATATGACCTCAGACACTTAATAATTACCTAGCCGTGTGGCCTTGGGCAAGCCACTTAACCCCATTGCCTTGAAAAATCTAAAAAAGAAAAAAGACAAAGAATACAAAGAAGAAACAAGAAAATAGTTTTTCTGAATTGCAAAATTTTCTGGTTCACCACCTTTGGGATCCACATGAGCCACTCTGAAGAGGGATCAGAGAGGTGATATTTACAGTTCAAAACAAATGGTGTATCCTCAAACCTATCCGCTGGCAACTGTTAAAAGAACCAAAGTCAGTGCTGGTGAGGTTATTCAAGGCAAATAACACTCATTCAGTGTTGGTAGAATTACAAACAATTTTGGGGGCAAAAATAAAATGAAAAGAAATACGTTTTGATCTTAACAGAGTTATAGAGGAATGGATACATCTCTTTGGGAATCTTTTTGGCAAGAATCTGAGAAATACAGAAGAAAAATTACAGAAATAGCCATACTCTCAGATCTGAAATTCCACAACTTGGAATGTACCCTGAAGCTCTTTATCAAAAGCGAGGTAAAAATGAGGTCTATTTGTTCAAAGATTTTTCATAGTCGTATAATGTGGAATAACTTTTAAAAAGTTGGGGTGGGTGGGGGTGGGCTTTGGGGTGGTGGTGGTGATGGAAGGAAAGCAACGTGAATATCCAACAATGAAGAGGAAGGGTTAAATAAACTGGAGAATCCTACCACGGTGGAATAGTAATACTTTAATGAGGATAGAAAGATATGAGGATTAAAAAGAAATATGGAAAGACAAATATAAAATAATGCAAAGCAAAAACAAGACTAGAAAAAATACAAAATGCATTCATCACAGTCACATAAGAGGAAGAGAATGTGTGGATAAACCAAGAATTCTAATGAGGACATGGAGCAAATGAAAATTTTTTTCTGACATTTTATATAATAATATAATAATAATAATGTTTTTCCCTTATTTTTTTTTAGGTTTTTTTGCAAGGCAATGGGGTTAAGTGGCTTGTCCAAGGCCACACAGTTAGGTAATTATTAAGTGTCAGATTTGAACTCAGGTACTCCTGACTCCAGGGCCAGTGCTCCATCCACTGTGCCACCTAGCCACCCCTTTTCCTTCATTTTTGTTGTGTTTTTATTTTCAGGTTTTTTTGCAAGGCAAATGGGGTTAAGAGGCTTGCCCAAGGCCACACAGGTAATTATTAAGTGTCAGATTTGAACCCAGGTACTCCTGACTCCAGGGCCGGTGCTTTATCCACTTCACCACCTAGCCACCCCCCTTTCCTTCATTTTTGAAGAAGACCATGACATCAGGGGAGATGCCATGACAAGTACATGAATTGGATTTTAGTGAGGGGGGGGGCTATGCTAAGTCACCAGCCTCACTTTCTCCTCCAGAGTCATCTGGGACCAGGGACCAGATATGAATCAGGATGACTGGAGATGGCCCAGAATATGAGGCAATCAAAGTGAAGTGACTTGCCAAGGTCACATAGTTAGTGAGAATCAAGTGTTTGAGGCTGGATTTGAACTTCTGTCCTCCTGACTCCAAGGCCAGTGCCCTATCACTGAAAACCTATATATATATATATGTTGAAATTGCTTTAAATGTAAATAGTTTCTAAACAACTTGAGATGGCTATATAGATGGTCAATTTTTTTAAATAAAACCTTAAGAAAGAAAAAATAAAGGGGTGGTTCCTATAAAAGGATGACTAGATGATCCATTAAAATCATATATTTAAAGCTAAAAGGGATCTTATGGGTCTTCTTGACTAATACCTTTAGTTTACTGATGAGGAACCAGAGGGTGGGGAAGGTTAGGGGAGTGGGAGGGGAGTGGGGGGGGGATGTTTACGTAATGCTGCTCGCTTGTGATCGCCCATGTAAGAAGTAAGAGAATCAGGATTTGAACTCAGGTCCTCTGATTTAAGAGAGATAGTACTTTGTTGTAGTAACACAATGTCTCATCTCAACTCCAGAGATTATTTTTTGTCCTGTATAGGGACCAGACAGGGAGAGCAGCTTAATTTGTCACTAAGATGATGGACTCATTGGTTCTGAGTTTGAGTCCTGACTTTGGGACTAATTTCTTGTTTGCCCTTGGGTAAATCAATCAGTTGGGGTAGTCAAGTGGCATAGTGAATGGAGACAGAAAAGACCTGAACTCAAGTCTAACCTCAGACACTCACCAGCTGTATGACCTTGGGCAAGTAACGTAACTTTTGTCTGCCTCATTTTCCTCATGTGTAAAATGAGCTGGAGAAGGAAATGGCAAACCTTTCCAGTATCTTTGCCAAGAAAACCCTTTACAAAGAGGTGGAAGTGACTGAACAGCAGCAAAATAAAATCACTCAATGTCCCTAGGCTTCAGTTTCTTCATGTGTAAAATTAGAGAGTGAGATTAGTAGGTTTCTGAGACTCCTTCCACCTCTAGATCAAGGGTTGAGATTTATAAATTTTGGTAAAAAAAAATTTTGGTAAAGCAATTTCAGTATAATTGATTTCCTTTGTAATCCCAGGTATTTTATTTTGTGTATTTAAAAATAATATCCTGAGAAGATTCCATGGGCTTCACCCTATTGCCAGGGGGATTCATGTCACAAAAAGGGGTAAGACTCTCTAATCTAGATCTGTGTGTGGTTTATATTATTAAAAATACTCAAATGCTTAAAATAATAATAATAATAAATAAAAATGCTGTTGCCTTGGGGATGTTGATTTGGGGGAGATGGTAAAAACTGATTTGGCTGATATGCCCCAGGATAGATGCAGGCTAAGGAGACTGAGCT